>NC_090935.1:147352990-147683824 GCF_040938575.1 Ambystoma mexicanum | reverse complement strand
GAACCACAGAGGCTAAAGAAGGGCAGCAAAAGCTCCCAATAATGACAGACTGTAGATGCTGCCCCTGCGTCTGCGTTAAGCTTTCATCTACATATTTTTTTGGGCTATCAGGAGGTATGCATTAATAGCCACTCGCACCCATTCATCCCAACGAAGATCCTCTCGTAAACGATCCTTCGTAAAGAACCCGGAAATGTCCAAAGCATAATGGCAACGGCTTTGAATAAACTGAGTAAAAATAGCAGAACCCAAGAAACATTGATTTTCACATAAACTGGGGTTGCTACGCAACTGCCTTCAATTCACCCTTATCTTTCTTGACCAACCCGATTGGTAAACCTTCTAACATTCAAATTCCTCCAATAGGACTGCAAGCAGCTTTGGCTGTAATCCTTCCAATTCCTGCTTCAGCGGGGCTTTCCGCTGGTATACAGATTCCAGGTAAAAAGGGAAGTCATTCAATGATATTATAACAAAAAGATTCAAATTATCAAATACAATCGAGTCAATAAAGCGTTGAAAGACAGAAAGGGTATTAAATCTCCAATACACACCACCTGTTTCTAACGGATGCCAAATTCTATTGGTACGACATCCTTTCATCGACACCCATTTTTCCTAGGAATATTGTGTGAACTTTCTCATAAAATTGATTTGCCAAAACCAGACCAACCTGAGTGTGAGCTACCGCAACTAGGATTATGGTTGGCATTGTTAGTGCTAGAAACCAGTGAGTGCCCCTGGTCAAGGGTTAGGCAAATGAGTACAAAAAGGGGATTCTGTTCTTAACACGTTCTGCTCATGGCAACATTGAAACTTGAATGCAACAGTGCCAAGAAGAAAGTCAATCAGTAAACTTAAGCACATGAAACCTGAAAAATGCTAGTTTCAGAAAAACACTAATTTACAAGTACATATTGAATGTTTCATTTTGGGAGAGCTTTGGAACATAGATTTAACCAGCCGACACGTGTTTCGACTTCTGGGTCCTCTTCAGGGCAACAACAATATCGTAAGAGCAATCTGATGCGCACTAGCACAACATACTGTCAAAGATGCTCACAAGAGTCAAGCTGCATGGGATGTAGAATTGAATACTGTAGTGATTGACAGATCAAGTGATATTGGACATTGATGGAGGCATAGCCGACATTAGAGCGGCTCTGTCGGAGCTCACGGCCTCAGTAGGCAAAATACAGCATTCTGTGTATACACTCCGAGTTATCCGCGTGGGGTTTTCCTAGGAATAATGTGTGAACACCCTCATAAAATTGACACTGATATGCAACTGCACCCAAAAGTGGGTGGTAACATTTAAAAAAAAAGGTAAAAACATAATCTGCAGGCCCACACACCACTTCAAGATAAAGAAATCAAATCAGAAGTGGACCCCCAAAAGTGGGTCAAAAGGTTGCTTTTCACATTCCCACCTTCTATGCAATGTGCTGAAAATAGTCTTAGCTGTTATGTAGAGGAGAGCTTTGGAAACTGATCCTATGTTTTGTTTCGAAAGATCATTTTTAAAAGTGTTTAACTCTAGAAGTTTCAAGTTGACGCAGATGATAAACGGTACGACACTGCTGCACTTACTATGCCCGTGAGCACAGAAATGGTTCATGTTTTCAAAAAATGCCAATAATATGACGTTGAACATGTTGTTGTCTGATAAGTAGAAAAGAACAAATCTTTACAAATCTTCTTGGAAGCTCTTTTGAAGAAGAAAAAGCTCACTTTTGTTTATTATGTTTTGCATTGAATAAATGATAAATGGTTGACATATATGAACAAGGTCATGACCCTACATATTAACAGTGTGTGCTTGTGTGGAAGAATGAAATGTGAGGCTCCTAATGGGGGCATGATATTGACGCGAGGAGACCGATGCATGAAGCCACAAGTGGGATCTAACCCGTAATGTGTATGCGACCAGTATTAGTAAAGCCTTTGAAAATGAAACCATGACTGGCACTGATTGAAAAAGGCATAGAACTTGCCGAAACACGTGTCTCACAAAGGGCAATCACAATACTCTATTAATCACAAAGGGCAATCACAATACTCTATTAAGGAATGTGATAACCTACCTAATAAAGATTAGGATGTATTGAGGAAAATCACAATCAGTGTTTGCATGAATTATTGTGGCGCTGCGCAAAAAGTGAAGGAGTCCTCTCCTTTCTTTCTGGTATCCTAATGGGTGCATCATTATATTCCTGGAAAGATTGGTCAATAATGATCCTTTTCGGCATTATTTTACCCCGCACACTGGTATTATGCCCCGATATCCTCTATCCATCTCCATCCCGAAACAGGGCTGGAAGTGGATGCTTGAAAAAGGTACAATTGTTGCATACACTCAATGCTGGATTTTAGAACATCTGCATCCATTGCCCTGTGAGTGGTAAACACTAATCAGCTGCATCCCCAAAATGCCTGCCTCCTGCAAGAGTTTAGGGCATATGGGTAGTTTAGGAACAATTCACCAATCTCACAACGAGCCCCTTAGTGTCCCTGGCATGCCACAAAAGTTAAGCGCCACCAAGGTTCAGTTTAGAAAGAAGATCAATGCACCTCTTATGGATTCGAAAATGTAAATAATCAATGGTAAAGGGCACTGATCATCATCAGAGCCAGATTATACATTAGGCCAAGCAGGCACCGGCCTATGTGCCCCACTCCTTTTAGGGGGCTCGTAACTAGTGGAGAGTGGGGGTGGGTGGATAGGCATCTGTTCTAGGGAGTGGGTTTGGGGGGACTCTCCCACTTATAAAATAAAAGAAATGGTCGTAATCCATTCGATCAAAAGTACACAAACACACTGCACATATTCAAAACATTGTCTACGAATAGACATGAAAGGTGGGAAGGCCCAGTTGGCCCTGCCAAGACCCACATTTTCCAACTGCGGTCTAGTCCTCTGTCTAGGTCAAGTGCTTAATATGCCTGCTATTTCCCCAGCAGCACTATCTTGGCATACTTCACCGTGTGCAGATTTCTTTCTATTGAAATAAAAGGTAGAAGAATAGGATTCAATAAAATATCACCTTCTTAATTAGCCTGTCGTCACATGGCCATCAACCCCACACTGCAGTCCTAAAGCACTCTACTGCTCTCGGATCTACAGCACCGAGGTATGCATGAAGGACCAGTCTGTGGATATGTCCCAGATCCATTGTGAAATGGTTACAAGGTGTGGTAGGCTCAGTCTGTGACTACTACCACTCACGGGGGATGTGCAGGAAGGTGTTCACATCATAATTGCTGGTAAACTGCAGTGAATATTTATGCAACCTTCAACACATTGTGCATGAGCGTACGTTACGACCCTCAAACACAAATGTCGTATTCCCTTTAGATATATGAGCTGTCTGGAACCACCAATAAGTAGTGTTAGTGTTTTATAATGTGCAAAAAGAAAACACAACAACAAGACACATGTGCCCAAAGCCTGATGCATCCGACACGGCTGTTGGTCTTGAGCACCACTCTTAAGCATGGTGGGTCCCCATCATTATGAGTAAGCAACATGTATATCACCTTTGCCCCAAAGACCCACAGCTTTCAGATTTACAGGCACAAGCACTCCCTGTGTGTACATGCATTCATGAAGATTAAACAACCTCCTTTGCTCCTTCTGAACACGATGAACCCCTCAGGTGCCGTGTATCACGTTCCCTGAGACACCACCACAAGACACAGGATGCGTGAGCATGCTCTTCATGCGATTTAGCAAAGTCCCTCTGCCGCCACCCAGAAAGTCATGCAAACACACCAACCACAATGATTGAGTCATGCACACACCCAGAGTGGCATATGTAGGCTTTCAGCTGCCCACAGCCCAGCAAAGTGCAAGCATCGGCCTACTTTCCTATGCCCTGTCGACCAGACTCTTCCCCCGTTCACCAGACTCTGCCCGGTTTACCCTTGATCATGATAAAGACATTGGGCCTCATTACGAGGAATGCGGCCGCAGAATGAACTATGCCGGTAAGGGACCGGCACCGTTCATTCCGGGCAGCCACATTACAAGGTCTCCTCGCGGGTGCCGCTAAGGACGTCTGGTCCGACTAAACGTCCTTAGTGGCACCCGCGAGCAGACCAGGATGCTAACAATGGGCCCATCATTAATGGGCCCGTTGTTAGCATCCTCCCCATTGAGCCCTATGGGGCTCCAATGGGAATGTACCGGGTCCCGGTCCTGAGAATGGGAATTACTGGGCCCGCCAAAGTTGCCATGGCTCGTTAATTCCCTATTTTCGGGACCCGGACCCAGTACCCGGTTTGGGGGTAGCCATGCTGCTAAAAACGGCATGGCTACCTCCAAACTCATAATGAGGCCCATTGACACAAGTATTCATTTGGAGTGGGAAAACCATTGTATTGCTCCTTCACTTTTTAGGTGTTTCTCACCAGTGTGCTTGCAAGATCTTACTATTTTCTGTTGTCATTTAATTGCTTCCCGATCTCCCAGATTTTGAAGGGAAATTCATTAGCATGTCAGTCAACCAAACTAGACTTACAGGCACTCAAATTGGTTGACTTCAGTGGTGTGTCCAGGCTCCTTTGACAGGGTTTGCCCAAGTGGGTCACTGACTTATGCAGGGGAGGCATGAAGCCCGAGCTCACGTTTGCTCACTCACACTCACACACACAAACACACACACATATGCTAGACACTACTGGTTGACAGTATCAAAGGCAGAGGAGAGATAAAGCAAGATGAGGACACAGGGGGTGTTATAATCAAGGTTGGAGAGCAGGTCTTCACGGATGTTCAGGAGAGCAGTTTCCATGCTTCTGGAAGCTCTGAAGCCAGACTGATGGTCATGTAGACAACCAACAGATTCAGTGTGGAGATTAAGCTAGGAGATGGCCCGTTGTTCAAGGAGTTTGCCCAGGAAGGGAGTGATGGAGATTGGGTGATAGTTACCTGGGCAGGAGGGGGCGGCAGAGGGTTTCTTAAGAAGAGGGTGCACAAGGGAGTGCTTTAGGGGGGATGGGAAGAATCCAGTGGTGAAGGAGTGGTTGCAGAAGTCGGCCTGGGCAGGAGCCAGGGAGTTGATGTGTTCCTTGATGGTTTTGGAGGAACAGGAGTGAACCTGTTTAGACAAGACTTTCGTAGATCGTACTTGTCTCGAACCTTCGTCAGCTGAGAACAGGGGAAAGGCAGAGAAGGAGCGAGGAGAGGTGGCTGTATAAGGGCCATGTCAAGTGCAGTTTGACAAGTGACTCTGCACATCCTATCGTGCTTCTATGGAGAGTCGGTGGTGCTCTTGATGCACTGCTTTTCCACTTTGCACGCGTTTGATATAATACAATCTCACTTGCACAGGCGCTAATTGCAAAACGCTTGTCAAATAAAGATTATGAAGATGGCACGGTGTCTCACACACTCATGCCGTATAAGAGGACATGGGCAATGCACACTGCATATATCCTTTGCTGATCTGCCCCCAGGTGTGCACTTTTATCAGCTGTCCCAAGAAGTATTTCCTTATGCGACATGTTTAAGGGCTGTTTTTATTGTTTGATCAATGACAATTTGGGTCCCTGTGGTTATGCAAGTGGATGGCACCGGCTTAGCAAAGGTGTCCAGCGGTTTCAATTGAGAGGAGGAAGTGTGCCCGAGATGAACGTCATCTCGAAGGTGTTGAGGGCCTTTCACCTACAAATAAAAGGAATGAGATGTAGATAGTGTAGCGGTTCGAAACCAGCTTTCCCACAATGCAACCTGTTTCTTGTGACCGACAGGGATTTCAGACATTGGGCGTCATTACAAGTTTGGTAGTGCAGTAAAAAACATTGGGGCAATTCCGTTGGCACCACTTTTCCCACAGAGTCAAATTATAAAATTTGACGGATTATCCCCGGCGGAATTGCTGCACGGTAATCCTCCATTTTGCCTCAAAACCCGGTCTATGCAATCCACAAATGGGGAGTTACCATCACTTGTAATTCCGTGGTAGCTCCACGGAAGCAAGCAGCGATAATGGTAATTGAATTTGGTGGTGTTTTGGGAGACTCAGCCACGGAATACCGGCCAACTAGTAATGAGGCCCTTTGTGTATGCACAATGCTAATCGAAGCAAAGACATAACCACATAGCTATACATCTGACCTCTTCTGATAAATTTCAGAAGAATGTAGAGGAGGCAACATTCAACATTCACTCGTATAAGTTGCATAAACAGTTTATCATCTGTAACTGCTGGGGAAATGCTCAACCACAAAAGGACCTTTTAGGCATGCACGGGTAAAGTTCTCCCCACATGACACCTTACTACCAAATGACACATCGCTCACTGTATTTCCCTGAGGCAGTTTAGTTTTTTCCTTCTGCATTTGCACTTTAACTCTCCACTGCCTGCTGCTTGAATAGATGTACCATGCATAAATTAATTAGGGCTGCAGTCCTGCAAAAAACTGCAGACACACCCTACAGATGAATGGCACCATTCATGGACATTTGTCCTGTGTGTCGTGGGCATATGGGCTAAATTGCTGGCTCTTAGATAGGAAGACTCGGTTCCCAATCCTGGATCTGACACCTGCCCATCATTGTACGAATTCTGGCATGGTTAATGTATCCCACTGCATCACATTATGCAACATACCGGTGGTCAATTAACAAAGCCCTGTGGTGCTAATGCTAATATGCATGCAGGATGTGCCAGGTACAGCAAAAGGCTTTGCACCTGTTTACTGAGTGAATCCACAATGATTAGGGGTGCACAGAATGAGTCAATCCTTCAGTGGGATTTGCCTCTCGCTAATGCTTTTTGAGAAGCTCCTGCTGTGCACTCGTCACATATACAGGGGCACATCTAACACTTGCACCTCCCGAGATATAGAGAGGAGATACTTGACAACAAGGGCGTCCTTCTATGACGAAAGCCGTGCACCAAGAAATAAGAGCTATGTTGGCATTACAATTTCAACATGACGATAAATACCCGACCCATCCAAATGAAGCATGGTCCTGATGACAGTGATAGTACCTCTGAGAGTCGCAGAAACCTGCCGACCTAGTCCAGATGTTATATCACACACACTCAAGAAATATTCGATTTTTTAAGATTTTTTTTTTAAAGTCCTTAATAAAAATATAAAATAAAATAGTGATATTACCTTGTGTAGTTGAACATTCTCCAGTGGCCTGAGTAAAAAGAAAACTCCCTGGTTGAATGCAGCTTTTTTTAATCAATAAGGATTATTTGCCCTGGCGTGTGTCTCCCTAGGGTAGAACGTTTCTCAAGCATCTTTTTGTGTTGTCCCTTATCGTTTTTGTAGAGCACACTGCCACTCGAAGGTGTCCTGGTGGTAGGTGGGGAAAAATGATCCACGGAGAAGACTGCAAAGGGGTTTATCTGGGGAAAAGATAGGTGTTAAGAGATTTCCAAAATTGAATATAACCCTCTGTCAAACTCAGAGCAGAGGGAAGGGTGTTTCAGGGAGAAGGGGCTGTGAGGGAAAACGCTGTGGCACCCATGGACTTCCTTTTAAATCTTGGGACAACAAGAAGGCCTGAGACTGCGGAATGAAGATGTCTAGGTGGGGAATAGGCAGTAATCTTCTCTCGGATATAGAGAGCCCTCTGTTTATGCAAGGCCTGGTGAGTCAAAAAGAGAGCTTTGAATTTAATTCTGCTCTCAGCCGGGAGCCAATGAAGCTGAGATGAAGCAGGGGAGATAGCTGCATATTTAGGTAGATCCGCACCTAACTGTGCTGCAGAGTTTGAGAATTTGGAGTCTCTTAACATGATATTTAGGTTGAGCCAGAAGAGTGGCATTACAATAATCAAGAATACCCAAGACCGCAGAGGCAACCGCAGGTTCCCTCAATGGGTGTGGTAAAAAAGATAACACTTTTTTTAAGGTTTTAAGTTAGAAATGAAAACAGCCTGCACCTGGCACTAACCTGCAAGTCAGGTGGCATAGAGGCCGCAATCTTGACTCCAAGGTTTTTTACCGAGTCTACCAGGGTAGGGCATATTCTTACATTTGAAGGCCAGAAGTCAGGGGTCCACAGAGAGCATGCAGGCGGCGGCCCTATCACCAGAACTTCGAATCTTGTCACGTTTAGCTTAAGCGAGTTTTTCTTCATCCAGTCGCCTATAGCAACCAGCCAGCTTTCAGGTGGATTACCGACACCTTAGGGTCCTGATACACTCTAAGGAGCAGTTGTGTGCCATCTGCATATGAAGAGAATCGGGAGCGGTGAGAATGAATAAGGCTGGCAAGAGGCCGGGCGTACATATTTAAAAGAAGAGGACAAAATTCACTGAGCCCTGAGGGGAGTAAGATGGTGCAGATCTAAAAGGGGGAAGGGGCAAGGTCTGAGAATTGATTCGAAAGAAAAGATTCAAACCAGCAGAGTGCTGTTCCGGAGATGCCAGCCTCCTGTAATTGTCGGCATAGGGTGGGGTCGTCGATGGTATCAACTGCAGCTGACAAATCAAGTAGTATCAAAAAACCAAACCCTATCAGAAGAGTAAGGTTGTCAACAACCAAAACAAGCACCAACTTGGTGCCGAACAATGAGCAGAAGTCAGATTGAAAAGGGTCTAGAATGCGAGCATTCTCAAGAAGGTTCCTAAACTTAGGAGTGACTATAGCATCAAGCACATTTATGAAAAACATGTGGAGTGGTACGAGGCAAAAATTGGCAGGTAGTCCGGGCGCAAGATTAGGTTTTTGAGGAGGTGTGTAACAAGTGCATGTTTGAAATTTATAGGAACAACATCCTAACTCTGTGACAAGTTTACGGCAGAGGTAACATTAGGGGCTAGTCCAGCGTTAATTCCATTAGAACATGGAATGGAATAGGATCAAAAGGATGAACAAGACTTAAACTATGAAATGACTCCCAGAAGATGCTCCTCCGTGGGTTCAACAAACGTGGAAAGCAATCCATAATGTAACAGGGGTTGCGGTCTAGGAAGAGGGGTAGAAAACACTACCTCAGTTGCGGGAGCCCAAATGTTCGTCCTAATGTTAGAAATCGTCTGTATAAAGAATTCAGACAAAGAGTCACAGAGGGCCTGAGATGGGTGAACTGAGATGGAAACTTCATCGGGAGACGACAGCTCCCTCACCACCCAAAACAACTCTGTAGGCTTATTCACAGACCGTGAAACGCGAGTGCCATAGTAAACAGACTTCGCCTCATTTAATAGCACAATGGTATTTCAGGTGATGGATTTTAAGGGCGGCTTTATCCACTCGGTGGTAGGTGGAGCACCAAGTGGTTTCAGCTGGTTTATAAGAGAGCTTAAGAGCCCGCAAAGAGAGCCTATACCATGGTGCAGAGCGCTTATGAGGTGTCCGTGCTGACTTTAAAGGAGCAGCTGCATCTGTGACTTTAGTAAAAGCATCCTGAGGTGCAGATAAAGGATCATGGGGGATGTCTGAGGAAGGTGGGTGGTTCAGACTTTCTAAAATGCGCAAAGGTAGAGTAGCCAAATTAACTTGTCTCCAATCTCGATTAGGGGGGGGGGATGCTGGGCTGACTGTGTTAGATTCCTTTGGGCCAAGTTTAGGGAAAAGCACCAAAAAGTGGTCTGATCACACCAAGGGAAGGTCCATGTGAACCCTAACACTGTCCTCCGCAGCAAAAATTAGACCTAGATCGGCCTTTAGCGTGAGAAGGGCTCTGAACATGTTGAAACAAATGAAAATCCGCTAATAATGAGGCAAGCGTATGAGCCTGAAAATCAGTAGCAACATCCGACCAAACATTAAAATCACCAACAATAAACAAGAAATAATATTTTAGTCGGAGATCAGCATCTAGGTCAGCAAAGGCCTCTGAAGGAAGTGAGTCAGAGCCTGGTGGGTGGGCCGACGGTACACAATAAGGAAATACAAAGTAGTAAGGGGCGAAAACAACATGCGGATAAAAATGTGTTCCAATGTTATGCTATGAGAAATCGTAATGATTGAGCATTGGAAAAAGTAGCAACAACCCCTCCAGGATGGGGTGCTACTCGATCAGCGTTCAAAGTTAAACAGGTTGAAGGAAGAGCCGGAATCAAATAAAGCATGGAAGATTCTGTGATCCAAGTTTCGGAGATACAAATGAAATACAGTGCGATTAATTAATAAAAAGGTTGAGCTGGTGTTTCACTAGTGACTGTGCATTAAATAGCAGGCCAAATAGTGCAGCGCTAGGACACCATTAAGTATACGAATGGGTGGAAACCCAGGAAGGAGGCCAAAGTGTATTTTTAGGGGCGAGAGTACAGAGACTTGTTTTACTGTGTGTAAAGTGGTTAGGCTTAACAGAAACACATACTTCAGTATTTGCAGGTGCCCAGAACCCCGACGGGACCCGGACGGGTACAGGCGGGCTTGATTTTTGCGAAAAACCACAGGTGATGCTTCGCAATCTCCTTCCCAGGTGATGCTGCGCGATCTCCTTCCCAGGTGATGCTGCGCGATCTCCTTCCCTTTGTGTTGAAGAAACACATATATTATTGCACTAATACAATCAGGGCTCACTGGGACCTGGAAGCAGAAAGTGGACTGCATTTCACAACACAATTTGGAGACCCTGCACCGACAATTTAGCAAACTGAACTGAGAGCAGAGGGAGATTTTCTCCTCTATCCGTCTTAGGTGGCCGGCACTACATGGCTCTAGGGCTAGCAGACACCTACTGGCACAGTAGAGTTCTGGGCCAGGCAGAGTGACAAGAGCTACATGGTTTATTATCATGGTCCATGTCAAGCAAGGTGGGGGCTCATTGGGTATTACAGAATGTTCCTTGAGTCCCTTTCTTTGTTACCAATGTTTGTGACTGAAGCAGAAAAGGCATGCAGTACTCAGTTTTATAACGAGGCCCTTCATGGGATATCGAGCGCTGCCCTAATTGCATTTTACCACCCCTTACCTACATTCTGGTGTTTGCCATAAATACTTTACCAACCCCTGCATTCCTTGGGTTTCAGATTCTGCTGCACCCACAAATATTCAGTGTGTAGTGCTCCACTGCTCCTTTGAGTGGGGTCTGTTCCAATACCAGAACAAAAGTCCAATGGGGATAGGTGGTACTAAGCGAAAAAAAATAGATTACTAATAATCGATCTACAAAAAGACTGATTTAGAAAGGGGGCCCGGGGGGGGGGGGGGAGGAAGTGGTTATTTTGGCGCTGCACAGGCCCTGGGGGTTATTTAAGGGGCAGGGAAGGTTCGGGAAGCAGGCGACGGTTGGGACCCAAGCCTTCCCTGGGTATAGGGGCCTAGTTTTTGGAGCTCAGCTGAGGTGAGGTAGGCTTTTGTAAGCAGGTAATGAGGGGAGGTTAGGTACAGGGGAAGGGCCTTTCATTCATGTAGGCTCATCTCGGAGTGCGGCGTTAATGGGATTTCAGCTGCCCGTTACACGTGTCTCCGTTTTGAGCATTTCTGTGTTTTCTTTTGAGCCGCTCCGGGGCCACCCGCCCTTTTGTCTCCCTTTGTATCCGTGGCGCTGGGGGTGAAATAGGTAGTGTGTGTAAGTTCCCTACTACGCAACGCATTTCGTGCGCGGTAGCCTTGAAAGGGCAGGAGGTGGCAGTGCGGATCCCTAAAAGGGACCGCACTGTTATTTTCTATTGTATTAGGAAAGAAAACATCACTTTATTTTGTAGGCTTGTCTTGCGGTTTTTCAGTGTTACTGAAGGTGGCAGTGTTTTTTCTGCCGCTCCTGCACCCCACCACCTTTTATAAGGGCCTCCTGTTATTTAGATTTACATTTTTATTTTGACAATTCAGGTGCCAATGCAGTGGTTTTAAAGTTCAGTGTAGCAGGATATAAAAATAAATAATAATAATAATATTTCATTTTAGATTATTTTAGTTTATTAGTAATATTCATTAGTAATATAATCAGATCTCATCTAATTTTATCCCCACCCCACTCTTTTCATTCATATTAGTTAATTTTAGTTGTCCACGGGTAGGTACTGGCTCTGTAGTTTCTAGTACAGTTAGTTGTCATTTTAAGGGGCATATTGTGGTGCACCCCATTGTATTTGGTGCGCCATGGTGGGTCAAGGGGCTAGTAGGAAGGGATTGGTGAATGCCAGGGCATCTAGGGACGCCCTAGAGATCATTAGAAGGGCATCGAAGGCCCAGTTGGAAGGGGCAGTGGTTAAGGTTACGGGAGAGGGGGAGGAAAGTAGGGGCAGGCCGCAGCATAGAGCAGCTGCAGAGGGGGCGCTCGCGGCAGTGGTGGCTTGCACCCCCGCGGCTGGTAGAGGGGAGGTGTGGGAAAGCAGGGGCAGGAAGATGAGGAGGGAGATTGACAGGAGAGCGTCCAGGGGTGAAATGCATTTGGGTAGGGAGTCAATTCGGGAGGTGATTAGTAATGACCAAGGGGAAGTAGAGGATGCTAGGAGTGTCCAAAAAGGGGTAGGTCAAGGGGGCAAAGACAGTTGGGGTGATGGAGCACAGATTGGAGTGACAGGACAGAGGGGAAAAGGGGGTAAATACCTGTGGAAGAGTGCAGGTGGGAGAAGGAGAGAGAGGTCCCCATCAATTAGTGGGTGCGGAACGCCCCCCCCACCCCAGCTGGAGGATTTTGGGCGGAGGGTGCTGAGCAGCCCCCGCTGTTCCAGAGGATGAATATGGAGAGGATTTAGGAACGGCCCCTCCTCGGTCGGCGCAAGGACAGTCTAGAGGGCGCATCACGGCCCCTAGCAATGAGGACCAAAGGGTGGAGGAGAGCACACCTCGCCCGAGAGAAGAGGACCAGGAAGGGGTTTCTGTGGCCCCGCCGAGAAGACGCCAGAGGAGTGCTCTCAAGAAGAGGATCCACTCAACCCGAGCATGTGCTCGCAACAGCAAGGGTATTTCAGGGGTGATGAAGTTGGGATTGAGGAATATGTGGGGCAGTGGGAGGATGAAGGTTATAGGGCGGTAAGGAGGAGGGGGAATGAGAGAAGGGGTTTTAGGTGGGATTGTGAAAGACAGGGGCAGGGGGGTTGGGAGGTCTAGGGAACAATGGGTTGGCTGAGACTGCTGACATGTTTTGTCCCCGGAGTAGGAGCCCAGTAAGAAAAGAGATGAGGAGCATCCGAGTGGAGGCCAGACCGCAGACGGGTGATGGCAGGTTTGAAAGAGGTGAGCGGTGTTATTTTGGCGCTGAACAGGCCAGCCAGATGGCCTGTCCGCAGAGTGCCCCCCAGGGGTATTTAAGGGGCAGGAAAGGTTCGGGAAGCAGGGGACGTTTGGGACTTGAGATTGACCCGCCCTCACTTTTTTGGGTTATGTCAGGTATCTGGTTATATTTTCCTGGGGTGAGGGGCTTTAATTTGGTTTCTTCTGGTGTATTCCTTCTTTTCATGGGGGTTTTTAGTCTCTGTCTAAGGTCTGTATTTTGCGGTAGTTTTGTTGTGACAGGTTGGGGCACTAGTTGGGGAATTTGTGATGTATAATATCTGTTGCTGATGTGGCAGGTCAGACTGGCTGCAGGTCATAAGAAGGGGGAGATTGATGTAGAGGGGTGTTTTTTATGGGTATGGGAAATTGTTTGGTTGCCGGGGGCATGGCCCCTTTAGATGTGGGGGAGGGAAGTACAATGGGGGAATGGCGCGGGAAAGGATGGGGGTGGTGTTGTTTGCACAAACGGGCTACCCCGGGGGAACAGATATTGAGCCTGGAGGTGCATGGGGAGAAGGGGATTTTATTTAATTATTGAATTGTTTGGAAAAATGAAAGTGTTGAGTTATTAATTGTTTGTTTAAAATAGTTTGTTAGCTTGTAAGGCCAGGGAGCCAGGTAAGCGGTTATTTGTAAGCTTTGGCCTGTCACATTAAAGCAACCTTTTCCACTATAATTGAGTCTGGGTTTTTGTGCAGTAAGCCAAAAAGACCGCTCATAGACGGGTCTGAGGGGTCTTTTTAAATTGAACTGTCAGCTCCTGCGACACACACAAATGTGCACAGGGGATGCCAGGCATGGCAGGACTCAGAGAAGGAGTCGCAGGAGTTTGAGATGAGTGTGTGAGTGTGTGACTGACTGTGTCTGTGTAAAAGGAATGTTTGTGAAGGGGAAGGGTGAGGGGCAGGGGTTAAATGTAATTGGTTGCGTGTTTACGTGTGTGAATGTGTTGAGGGATTAAGTGGGTATGTTTGGGGAGAAAGGAGGCAGTGGAGGAGCAAAGAGAAAAGCGGGGCTCTGGGAGTGAAACCCCCCAAATTCATGCTATTTGGGCTTTTTGAGGGGTGCACAAAATCAACCAAATTAAATCAGTCTTTTTTCTATGTGTGGCTTTAAAAAAACTGACATTTCACATAGAACCGGATATATATCACCCTGGGGTTCATAGTGACATATGATACCAATGAAAGTGGGGAAGGGTTTGTCTGCTGTGAATTTGAACCATGGTGTGAAAATAGCCCCGTTGTTGATAAGTATCCATCTATATTGTCATGTAGTGTGTTGCTCCGTCAGTCTCCCCTTTTCACACCCTGCACTGTCACCATGGACCCTAAATATATGCACTGGTGGAGGCAGTAGGGCTCATAGACAGTAATCGGCAAAACAAAATACCTTAGTTCCTGCCATTATTCCTGATCCCCACCCCCCAATTACTCTACACATCAACCAGAAGGCAGAGCAAATGCTATATTCACTGGAGGTGAGGTCACGCCAGTGTAATATGGTCGCTATACTCTATTGACATGATGTCATAAGTGGAAGATGCAGCATATATTTCCGGTTCCATGTCATTTCATCGCGGGATGAAACAACGATGGGTTTTTCTCCGTTGATATTTCAACGCGAAAACTCATTGTTTTTATTATTTTTTTTATTTTTGGGGGGATCCCCTCCCACAACCATCACCTTTAATTATTTAACTATCCCCAAACACCCACACCCTATCTATACATTTTGTTAACCCCCCTACAAAATTCAATGAGTTTTCAAGTTGAAATGACAACGGTGAAAAACCCAGCGTCCTTTTATCCCACGATGAAAGGACGGTGTACCATCTTTAGAGTCAGCTTCATAACAGGCATCCTACCTGCTTTGTTCTTCTGTTGACAAATGCCACATTGGGCCTCATTAGAAGGTAGGGCGACCGCGGAATGAACGGTGCCGGTGAGCACCATTACACAGGCCCGTTGTTAGCATCCTCCCCATTCCCATTGAGCCCTATGGGGGCTCAAATGGGAATGGTGATGTACCGAGTCCGAGTCCCGAGAATGGGAATTACCGGTTTTGGGGTAGCCATGCCGCTAAAAACGGCATGACTGCCTCCAAACTCCTAATGAGGCCCATTGTGCCTCTTCTAGAGCTCTGGCACTCGCTACTGTGCTGTATTAATGTTGTTATTTATTTTATTCTGCATTTGGAAGGCGCATATACATCAAGAAAATGGGTTTCAAAGTGCCCACAGGGCAAAGGGGAGGGTACAAGGGAACAAAAGGAAAATCAAATAACAGTGATGAACAAAAACAGAGGCGGCCCTACTAGGCCTTGTGAACATTCGGAACGTGCAAGTGCAGGGAGAGGACAGGGACAAGGGAAGGGGGTAAGTGCTAGAGGTGCCACAGAGAGGGAAGTGCCAGAGAATCAGTTTGCAAGGCAATAGGTAAATGCCTGCCAGAGACCACTTAGTAAAGGGTGGTTAACTGCCAATACAATAAGTGCAGGCCTGTGGGACAGCAGAGGCCAGTGGGTGCCCAAAGTCAATTGTATGAGGAGGGCAAGGCTGAAGGTGATTGGATGGAAGGCCAGGACCCAGAAGGCTACATAAGGGCCCAGGCTACCAATCTCTGTGACTGTGGGGTTTAGCACGGGAGTGAGAGTTTGAAGGAGGAGAAGAGGGAAGTCTTGAGTAGCTTGCAGAATTTGAGGAGATGTGGCTTAAGACAGAGAGGAAGGGGAGTCTGTTCCAGAGGCGAGAGCCAGCCATGGAAAGAGATTGGCCACCCGCTCACTGCTTTGGTGAGAGCAAGTTGTAGAAAGCATGGTCTCCGGCCCTAGGCAGCCTTATGGATGATGCAGTGGGATTTGAATTTGATCCTTTCAGAGATAGGGAGCCAGTGGAGAGATTTTTAGGGCTGGAGATATATGATCCCTGGGCTTGAGTCCAAGGATATGTCTTGCAGCCCTATTCTGGATTAGCTGGAGGGGGCAGAGAGAGGAAAAGGGTAGAATGAGGATGCTGTTGCAGTAGTCCAGCCTAGAGAGTACCAGAGCTCTAGAGACATTGTGCTTCTGCAGAAAAGTGAGGAAAGGGAGTAGACCTCTGAGGAGGTGGAGTTGGAAATGGGCCTTCTTGGCAAGGTCCAGGATGTGAGGAAGGAAAGAGACAGAGGAGTCGAAGATGACTCCAAGGTTTCTGGCTTCAGATGAACAAGAGTGGGGAGAGCCCCTAGAAGGTGGTCAGAGTGAAGGGAGGAAGGAAAGAGCAGGGACCCCAATGGGAAGGATTTCATACAGAGATTATTAGAGGCACACCAAGACTGGATAGCAGATAGGCGGTCAGGAATGGTAGAGGAAGTAAGAAGAGGTTCAGGGGGAAGTTTGAAGAAGAGTGGGTGTCATCTGCATAACACAGGAAGTGTGGGGAGAAAGTGGAGCTATGGTGAGCAAGCGGCACAAGATAGATGTTAAAGAGCCAGGGTGAATGGCTAGAGCCATGGGGAATGCCACAAGTGGAGCTAGAGGTGGGAGAGGAGAAAGAACCCAGGATAATCTGGGAAGGACGGTCAGTGAGGAAGGAGGTCAGCCAGTCCAGTGCCCGCTCTGAGATACCCAGTGTATCATGGAGCCGTTGTATGAGGGTGGAGTGGTTGACTGTATCCAAAGCAGAGGAAAGATTGAGTAGAATGAGAACAGCGGGTAAGTTGGTGTCAAGATATGTGAGCAGCTCTTCACAGGTGTTCAGGACAGGAGTTTCCAGGCCTCTGGATGCTTGGAATCCAGATTGATGGTTGTGCAGGCAATCAACGAGCTCAGTATGCTGGGTTAGTTGGGGGAAGACCAACTTCTCCAGCAGTTTCCCAAGGAAGGGAGTGTTAGAAATGGGGCGGTAGTTTGCCAGAAACGATGGGTCGGTGGAAGGCTTTTTCAAGGGAGGGTTGGAGGGTGCACAAGGGAGTGCTTGAGGGAAGAGCGGAAAGACCCGGTAGCAAGAGAGTGATTGCAGTAATCAGCAAGTGCAGGAGCAAGGGAGCCAATGTTGTCCTTAATAGTTCTGGAAGAACAGGGGGAGACCTGTTTGAAGAAGACCTCATCCGATGTGATAGGAGAGAAGGAGGAGAGAGTGTATGAGGGACGATGAAAGGCTAGGGTGACATGGGGATGGGAGGACGGGAGGGATACGGGGAGAAAGAAAGAGTTCTCAGGATGTCATGAGTTTTTACAGTGAAGTGGGTGGCCAGTGCATTAAAGAGGGCTTGGGAGGGAAGAGGCTATGTGGGGACTGCAGAAGAATTGGCAGGTTCCTTACAGATTTTAAAGAGTTCAGCCATGTTGAATCAGGGATTTGTAGAGCATCTGAGTTAGGGGCATGGTGGATCTCATTATTATACTTGATAATCGGGAATACTAGGCGCAAATGCAGGGGGCATTGTCAAGAGAATGGCACACATATATTGTAACCCCTACCTAATGACACCAGGGCATGTGAAGACCGTTTATGATTTATACAATACTGCATACAGTATTTCAGCAAATCCAGCTGTATATTGTTTTACAATTTCTAAATCTATTCCTACAAGCATTTTGAGAATTGAAAGGGATTCATACAGCTGTGCATTATATCCCTAGTGTATGATTTTTTTTTTAAATGCACAAGTAAGAATTACATTGCAAAGGGGGTGAGAAGAAGCGCATCAGATGCAGCGATTTCTTCCCCCATTACCTTTTTCCTGCACTGCATGCAGCAAACCATTGCCACATAACGGCCCTGTGACTGGGTACAGAAAAGGTTTGGAGAATGCCTGTGATTTATAATGGGAGTAGAAGTCACAGAGGGCCACAGGGGGCACTGTTAGACGAGGAAGCCAAAGCACATCGACTGCCAGTGCCGAGGTTCAGATTTGGAAGGTGGCACCAGTGAACGGAGCAATGACAGCAGACCACTTTAAAGTTGTGTTCCTGAATTGACTGGCATCCCCGAAATCTCTGCAAGACGCAGCTGTAGTAGTGGGCATTGGGTAGTTCCTGTTGATCTTCGCTGGGTGAGTGGAGGACCTGCATTGTTTTACTGGTGGTGGGTGGCCTGCGGAGGAAGCCTGTGTGGCGTTTCCTCAGAAGGCGGGGGGTGGGGGGAGGATGCGTGTTGAGTAGTGAGATAGTAGGATGTTTCAGCTGCTTCATACCAGAAGACATCCACAGGCATCATCACAGCCTGCACGAGTGTACTTGTGGGGAGACAAGTCATATATAGGTCAAGGAGCGGGTTAGGGAGCAAGCAGGGTGCAAGACAGTTGCAGCTGGTGAATTTTTGAAGTGGAAGGGTACAAATGTTTATCCGAATAGATCCTTCCACTGCAAGGTGGGGGGGTGCTCCTGTGCCCTCTTCTCTAATTGAAGCTGAATTGGAAGCCTTCCAGCATTCAATGTTTCACACCCCTAGACATGCATAATGTCTGCATGCCTGGATCCCTGAATCATGGCTCCTGATGCTTGCTGGTTCCTGGTGTGGTTTCACCTGTTCCTCCCTCAGGTGTAAGAGCATGGTGACCGGTCAAACCTTTAGGCACGTTGCTTTCTGTATGACCCGCAAACATGTGTCTGTGAGTGAGAGGAGAGATGTGTGGGTGCATACAAGTATGAGCGTGTATATGTGCATGTGTGTGTGTATGGTTGGCACTCGGGGCAATGTCAATTTATTTGCTTATAGACACCAGAAAGAAAGTCTAAAATACTTAAATTGGTGATGCTGGCATATAATGGGTGTACCAGTGTCATGATTCTTATAAATAGCAATGCTGACATATACTAGTGGCACAAGGAACATGATTATGATTTAAAGTGGCAATGATGACATATACTAGTGGCACCAGGACCATGATTATGATTTAAAGTGGCAATGATGACATATACTAGTGGCACCAGGACCATGATTATGATTTAAAGTGGCAATGATGACATATATTGGGAGACCACACACACAGTAGAGAAACCTTCTTCTTCACTTGAAACAGACATTTTGGTAATTAACCAATTTTTTTTAAAAGAGGCAAATCTTACCAAATTATTTCATAATATTTTATTCAAAATTGCTCATACATTTCTTTTAAAAAGTTAATCTCTACAATACATAATTAATCTTTAATTTTATCGCTAATAATAACCAATACTAAATTGCAAATGCAGTACCCTATCGACCTTTCATCAACCAATCATATCATAGCAAACATTCCTACTACATGCATTTATGCAAAATACTAATATAATGACAATAGAGGGTCTATGTATCCACCACAAGTGCAGAAAATACAATAATAAGCAACCACCATTGCACCATTCCTTTCTCAATGGCCTACATCACATATAATTGAGATACAGTTTAGGCTTTTCACCTTACAACTGCTGTCTGTCAATGGTAATCAATACAGTATTTCTGTGTTGTCGACTCGAGTTTCGACTTTATGGTCTTCCTGAATTGCATAGACCAGCCATCATCAGGACAAAAACAAAGTTGATCGATAGGAATGCATCCCAATCTTAAGGAAAAAAATAGTGAGCTAATCTACATTCTCGTGCACATTGCATTTTTTTGAAAATGTATCAATTGTTTAGAAATCTACTCTGGAAATTCACCATTTTAACCCAAGCACCATGTATCACAACCATTGAACACTCACATATTGACCTTGCGCCATTTTTAGAACCATGTGGCCACATCAATGCTGCCAAACCTTTCCAAAGTAACAGAAATTAGCACACAAAACTCTGTCTTGGCGTCTCGTTACTACTCGTTACTACTGGGGTGCTACATAGAGGCATTGCATCCCTGTTACACGCAAAGTATAGTCTCTATTTACAATATTTACAATATTTACAGAGGTATGTATGTACACGTCATATGCAGGGTGGCTGAATTAGCAGTGCAGAGATGGAACAGGACACAGTGCTAGTTCTCACTGTTCTGGAGCCCCATTTAGTATTGCGTTTGAAGGCATACGGGGAGGGTTCAGACCTGAGTGTCGGAGGCAGTGTGTTCCATAATTTGGTTACTAGTACAGGGAAGCTGCAAACTGCCCACTTTCTGTCGCTTGAATTTGGGGAGGGTCAGACAATTGGCTTGTGCAGATCTCTGCGGTCGAATGGAGGTGTGAGGTGCAAATCGATTGGAGAGATATGTTGGAGCCTGGTTGAGAGACACTTGTGGGCAAGTGTCAAGGTTTTTAGGGAGTTCCTTTGGGTTACTGATAGCCAACCCATGTTGCGTCTGGTGGCTGAGATGTGGTTGTTTCTAGGAATGTTGAGAGCTGCTCTGATGGCGTTGTTCTGGGTGACCTGCAGCTTATTTAGGTTCCTTTGGCTGGTACCCAGGTAGAGCGTGTTGCAGTAGTCGATCTTGGACATGACAAGGGTGCTGGGTAAGATAATGCAATTAGCCGTGGAGAGAAAGGGGCGACAAGCGGTGATCAGTTTGCACGTGTAGGCAGAGGCAGATGTAACTGAATTGGTTTGCCTGGAGAGGGACAGAGTGGAGTCAAGTTAGATCACAAGGGTTTTGGTGTCTTTAGAAACCTTGATGATGTTGCCGTCAATGGTGAAAGACTTGAAAGCAGGATCCAGTCTACTGAGGTGGTAGTGCGAGTCGATGATGATGAGCTCAGTCTTATCTTCATTAAGACATAGCTCGTGTTGAGCCATCCAGGCTTGTATGACCAGGTAGACATCATTCAGTGGTTTGGTGTCAGACTCTATTGTAGGGGATGAGTATCTGAATGTCATCGGCATAATTTGTGTAGGTGATGCCCAGATAGTCAAAAATATCAAAGAGCGGTTTGGTGGACACGTTGTATAGTGTAGGGGATACACAGGAGCTCTGAGGCATGCCGCAGGGGACAGTTGAAGGTTCAGCGGCCGTTGACGATGAGAAGACTCGCATGGATCTATTGTCAAGAAATTATCTGATCCAAGAGGTGGCATCTGAGAAGTTGGCGATTGATGAGAGGTGCTGGCAAAGGATGCAGTGGTTAACAAGGTCGAAGGCTGCGGATAGGTCTAATAGTAGCAGCAGTGTGAGTTTCCCTTAGACTTTAAGGTCCTCAATTTGTGTTTTCAGATCAATAAGGGCCGTTTCTGTCCCATGCCTGGGTCTGATTGCCTGAGGCCGAGGTGTTTATTGGATTAGAGGTATTCCTGGATCTGAAGGTAAGCGGCCCGATCAAAGATTTTAAGCAAGAAGGGGACCGTGGTAATGGGCCTGTAATTGGTAGGTGTGCTTGGGTCGAGAGTGGGTTTTTTGAGTAGAGGTAAGACCCATGCATCTTTTAGATTGTTAGGGACAATGTCTGTTTTGAAGGATGTGTTGATGAAGGCGGTGATGAAGGGGGCTAGTTTGTGTGCCGCATCCTTGATGGTTGAGGCGGGACATAGGTCACCTTGGCAGTTGGTTGGCTTAAGCTTGTTGATGATGTTTTCAACTTCAGATGTACAGAGAGCTGTGAAGCTGAAAGGCTTGTGAGTAGAGCCGGGGGAGGTGATGCGAGTGGGAGGGGGATGGGTGTCAGTTCAGAGGCACGATTGTTTGGGGTTAATTTTGGCTTGGAGTGTGGTAATTTTACCCAGTAGAGCATCTTGAATGTTTGTACACCACAAGCTGTTTTTAATACATGTATCTGGGGGGGTTGCGGGAGATTAAAGTTCTTTGAGGATCTTGAAGGGCTCTTTAGTGTTGGATTTGGCTTCCATGATGTGGCCGTTGTATATGTCTTTCTTTGCCTGGAATATGGCTTCTTTGTAGATAAGTGCGGCAATGGTTAGGTGGTCTTTGTTGGTGTCGGAGGGGTGACTTTTCCAGCGAGATTCAGCAGAGCGTTTGGCTTTGCAGAGTTCTCTTAGGTGAGGGGTGAAACACGAGTTGAGGTGGGCTTGGGCATTAGGTCTCCTCAATTTGATGGGGGCAATAGCATTGAGGGCTTTAAGCATGGTCTGGTTGTATGTGTCAGCTAGTACTGTGGGATCCTTGCATGTGAGTGCAATGTTGTTTAAAAGCAGGAGAATGAGGGGGAGTAGTTTAGCCTTGGTGATGTCTCTTTTGTTTCTGGTCTGGGTGGCGGGGCAGGTTTTTGTTTGGGGCAGAGGTCAGTGGTTTTGATTTCGAAGAGGATTGTGTGATCGTCTGACCATGCGCAAGGAGCGTTGTTCTTGAGGTTGATGAAACAGTAAGATTCAGCTAGCCAGTCGAGGGTTCGCCCTTTGGAATGGGTGGGTTCCGTGATGTGATGGGTGAAACCTTGATCAGTTAATGTGTTAGCCAGATCTAGCGCTGAAGGGTCATTAGGGTCTTGGAATCCAAGATTGAAGTCGCCAAGTGAGATGATTTGTGTTTTGGTTTTGGGTTTATCGGCTTTGATGGACATGATATCATCTGAGAAGGTGGATATGGGTCCGGATGTTCGATATATGAGGTGGAGTGTGGCCGTTTGATTGGGGGAGATGGGGAGTTTGACTGTGAGAAGTTCTGCAGACGGGATTTGTTGGCTGTTAACGCTTCTGATACCGATGGAGATTTTATGGATGAATGCGGCACCACCGCCTTTAGTGTGGTTGGTATTGCGGTCACATCTGATAATAGTGTAACCGGCGGGAATGGCGAGCGCGAGTAGTGGTCCTGAGGCGCTATGTAGCCAGGTCTCATTTATCAACGTTCATCACAGCAACCTTCAGCTCCCAAACTTGTAGGCAAACGAGACACCGAATGGAGGCGAAGGGGCATGAACCGTCGGCCGTGTTAAGTGGAGTGGCACTAGGAGCAGAAAATGAGTGAGTAACATGAGTGAGCAGAAAATATTTGTGCCGCCTTGGCGGGGATAAAGATCTGTTAACCTGACTCGCGTGACTTCATTTTGTAAACAGGCTTCAGTATTAACTGTGTAAAACACCTCTGGCAAAGTAGTGCGCAGCAAGGCAGGGTATGCAATTCTAAATCTACATTGCGACATTGGCTGGTTTGGAATCCTCTTTATACTGTTTTTGAAGTCTCTTTATACAGTCTTTAGATCGATGTGGCAATTCAGCCTCCTTAAAAATGCTGCTTCCGTTTTTTATTTTCAGACTCGTGTAACCCCTTGACGTGATGAACGTTGATGTAGTAATGATATTTTATGATGCCCATAACAGAGTTACTCTAAGCCTTTGCATAAAATTGTGTGGTTGCCCAGATGCACAATAGCAATGCTGGATGGCATTACCTAAATTGTACCTCCTGCACAACTACCTTAAGGAATCCTTTCCTGATTTCACTATATCTAGGACAAAAAAGAAAACAGTGCGTTACAGATGCTTGTTCTTTGGGTCAAAAAGGACAGAAACTGTTGACCAATGTATTGGATTCATTGTAATAAGGAGACAATTGGTACAGATAAAATGCTGTTTAGTAATTAAAACACAGTGTTTTAAATAGGGTTACGATGTTAAATATCATTGTCTGTCTGAATGTAAGGATAGCACTATCAATGTATCATTTAATTGTTTCCTCATTATCGATCAGATTTTAAAATATTTTGAAGACTAATTTCTTCACCACTAATGTGGCTTCTTTGCTCAGTCCTGACAAATTAGCTAGAGAATTAGACGTGGAAAAGAGTCAGCAATGACTCCAAATGAGTCACCCGGGATTTGGCATGTGTGCCATTAATAATCATGTTAGAGAGCTGAATGTGTTAAAAACCCAATTTGTATATAATCCAGACCCAACTCGTTATGCAAGATGATTTAGGGCTAGGAGATGACTTGGGTAAGCCCTGTAGCCACTTACAAAATCAGATTTCAACTCTTTGAAAGGTGTCCCACCATGAAAACCACAGATACCAGCTTTGTATAACGCCAATGGTCAAACCTTGGCTTCATATACATGGAGCATGTAATCTACTAGATGAGCCTGAAATGTGCCCATTTAATATCCCACCAATCGCCTCTTTCGTTCTCGCTGCTTTTTCAGCTTCATGGGCAGAAGGAGATTGGATATGATTAATTCCAATTCAAAATGATCTACAAATGGGAATAGTCAAGCTTCAGTTTTAAATATTCAATCCATTTCAGAGTCTTTGAAGAGAAGTACATTATCGCTGATTTATCATGCTTAAACCTTGCATGGCCGCTGATTACCAAGACCAAAGCTGATTATTACTCCATCGAGTGTGGCAGCCTCTAACAGGAGCAAAGTCCTTTTCTAAGTAGTTAAGCATTGTACCAAACCGTCACTGATCACATGGTGCCAGCACCTTAGGGCACTTTTTTATTGGAAAAATAGACAAAGTCTGACAAATCATCAAATCAACCTCCCACAGCCTTAGCATCCCCCGGCACCTCAGCACGCACAATGGTCCTATGGAGCACATTCTCTCTTACCTCTCCCTCAGACCTAGTTCCTACTCTGAAAATATCATCCCGATCTCCATCATGAAACAACTGATGGACCTGGTGCTCAACGCACTCCTCGGCATCATGAATGCCTCCTTCACAGAAAGACTGATCACTGGACACTGTAGTGCGTGTGCGGAAAATGAGCCAATCAACATGGCGCCAGTGCACGGCCATTTTGGACATTCACTTCCATCACCGCAATGAAAGCCTACATTTTCGTGGGCTCAGTAAATAAACGCGAATTCTGCAAATGGTTGCAAGGTCAGGATGATCTTAGATGAGCTAGCGGGAAGGAATGCCTGTCTCGTTCACTGAAGGACAAACTGAGGAGGGAATGGGGCTCCACAGGTGCAGCAATAAGGGGTTTTGGGAACGGAGATGAGAGAGAAGCTGGGTTTTTTCCACTTCTATCTGGATTTTTCCACTCTGTGCTCCCAAGGCTTGCTGTCTGCTCTTTGGCGGAGGGCAGATGCAACCATGAAGGGGCAGGGATTGATCCCAATAAAGAGCTGAGATATGTCTCATAGGGGGTCAGATAGAACTGGACCCTGGGTGATGAAGTCTCGCTGAGAGGAAGGATGCTCCGCTCCAGACCCCATTGCCTACCTGCTCTTGGGACTGAACAGTGTTGAGGAGGCTGAGATGAAGGTGTTTCCTGCGGCTGATGAAACAGTGATGTATTTTCTCTATGTATAGATATAATCTTCTATGTGTGCTATGTGTCACTTATATGTACGTTTATTGGGTGTGAATAAAGGGCCTATAATGAGCCATTTATTTTATCTTTCTAACCAGTAGTTCATGTGTGCTTTAATGCCTCTCTGAGTCAAAATGTTTGCTTTTGGTCGGCGTAAGAGGGTGCTGAAATCCAAGGCACCGACACCCTCAAGATTCATCTTCTACAACATCTTTTGAGAACTTGACCCCAGGCCCAAGCAACCTGGTTAACTACTGTCCCATTATGAAACTCCTGTTTATTGGCAAAATTTGGAAAAAGTAGTCTACATAGTGTACTAGTCGCTACACTACTACTGGCTAGAATCAGATGACGACACCCCTAAACTACTATCAATCTGGATTCTGTTGAAAATGTAGTGTAGAGGAGCAGCTGAATGCCTCTGCAGGAGGTCCCGCCCCCCGTACAACCTGTATGTTGCAGGCCTGAAATTGTGCCATGCTTGACACCAGCAGTTGTGACCATACCCTGGAGAATATTCGAAAGAGGGTACCCACGAGAAAACCTTTTCAAATGTATTCCCGATGAGATAAGAATCTAATGGAGGAAATCCCTGAAGGAATATGAAAAAGAGAAAAAAGGAGCTGGTGACATCACAAGAAGCGAGCATGACGCACCGACAATACCGGCTGAAGAAGATGCATGACCCTTATAAATTGATGATGAAATAAAGAATCGAGTAAACTTTCATATGCAAAGAAAAAAGTGCACGTGTGAAGAGCACTGCAACGCAAGTAGACTAAGTGATCATAGAAGCTGGCTATACATAGTGAATAGATTGCAGGCAGAGCCGCCATTACATAGAAGCTGGACATCGGTGTCATAGTTTTAGTAATCTCAGACCCATGGATAAAGAAGGTCGAGAGCTGTGTCGCAGTACGAATTAGCTGAGATCGTGAAAATGAATGACAAAGCTGTCTGGCCTGGTATCAAGGATAAATACTGGTTATATACTCTTGAAGGCAGCAAACGTGGGAAGCCGAATCATTCATTGTGAAGGTCCAAAGACAGAACACCATGCATGCAAAGTTTTATTCATTTAAAACAATTAAATGCAGCAAAATGGTCCAAATTGTAGTCTCCCATCATTTGAGCCCAGAATGAAAATAGAGTTGGGCATGGAATTCTAGAATAACGATAGTGCATGTTCCCACTCCCTTATATTCCCAGAGACAACAATACACTGTAAGGCCAAGTTCAAAGACAATCTTCATGGCAGAAGGCATTGGTGATGAGTGACGTTGGGCTAATTGGGTGGGGGGTTAAAGACGAGTCCACCTACTGGCACCAGGATATGTGTTTACGTGCTGCTAAGTGAGCCGAATGACACTGCAACACTGGCTGCACTCTTTACTGACTTTGCCCCTCTTCCCACTCTAACTTCACCCCTCATTTAAACACATGGCTATTTGACTCCTTGCACACACTCCTCTCATTCTCCTCCTCATTCATCGACCAACTTGAACTCCTAACAATTTTTTTCTAAGCAACCTAATGCTCAAATCTGTTTCCCTAGACATCCCCCTTGTTATAAATGGCAACCTCAACCTGCCCAATATCACTAAGGCTGTCCAAAGTCAACTTGACTGCAGTCTATCGGATCAATCTCTTGTAACCCTACTAAACTCTCCCACACACACTCGTGGAATTGCCCATTTAAATGATCTTCCTATCCACCAACATCAACTCCTCTTTTCTCTTTAGCCCTCACCATCAGATCACTAGCTTCTACACGTTAGTAACTCACTCACACCTAGCCCCGCTTAAATGATCTCCAAGACAAAATTCCTTTATAGCTGAATGCCTCCGTAACTGGATTAAATTAAATTAAACTTCCTAACCCTTTCCATGCCATTCCCACACTCATTTGAACAAGCTATCTCTGAATTCATTGACACTCTGACCACTGCTCTTGATGACCACTATCCTGAACACTCCTTCACTTCCACTTGCCCCCACCCCCAAACATAGGTTAAACAAGCCATCAAATAACTCAAAATATCCATGCACCTTCATCTACTATGCTGGCAAAAAAATAGTTTTCTACCCTCCTCACTGCTTATAAACTCTCTCCTTGCAATCATTACTTTTCTTGTCCCAATCATCCTACTAAAAAGACCTTGTATCATCCATACAGCAGCACTTCAGAACCAATCCATGACCCTCCAAAAAAAACAAGCCACACCAGAAATCCACTCATCCACTGAACTACTAAACAATTGCCCTCCTACTTGCACATACACAAAACCCTAGCAACCTTCCAAGCGTTTCCCCCTCTCTCTTTCAAAGCACCTCCCACCACCATCTCCCTCTACCCTCCTCGCTACTCTACTCTACTTCGCTTTCACTTCTCTTTCTCTCTTTTTGGAGCTCTAACACCTCATCACCCACATCTCTTCCTGTGGGTTTCTCACAAGGTTCTTTATGAGGTCTACTCAACTCCATGCTTTACGCCTCCTCCCTCAGTAAAGTCATATCTTCCTTCTGCCTCCATTACCATCTCCTTGCTGATGACACCCAGATATTTTCCTCATTTCCATGTTTCCCCTTCACATCCCTCAAAGAGTCTCTTGCTGCCACACAGACTTCCCTTGTCTACTTCCCTCTAACATCTTACCACCCCCTGTCACTCCCCTCAAGGCATGCTACATTGGATTCATCTTTGATAGTGACATGAAACTTCAAGAGTTCATCATGGACACTGCTACGACCGCTACAGTCAACCTTCTCAATATAAAACAAAATCTGCCCCCACCTCACTCACTACTCAGCGCAAATGTTACTCTCTACTCGTGGTTACCAAACTCAACAACTGATCCAGCCTTCTCCTTGGGCTACCCCAGTATGCTTTCTCTCCCCTTGACAAAGCTCTCAACATTCACACCCTCTGCAACTTACTCCAATTTCTCCCACATCCTCTCACAGCCACCAGACTGGATGGCTCTTCATGCAAAATAGGTCTCTCTCTTCAAATGTATTCTGATCATGTTCAAAGCCATTCACTGCCTGCCCCCACCTTTCTGACTGCATCTCTCGGTACTCTCCCTGTCATTCACTGCATTCTTTCTCTCTCTCTTCAACCTGTCAAACCCCCACCCTTTTCTACCCCCTCCTGCTTCAGCTCCTTCTTCCTATTTGCCCAATTCCACTGGAATAGCTTCCAATCAGACACCAAAGCCATACCCTCAATATAACAGTTCAAAGCAAGATTTAAGCTCCACCTCCGGAACAGCCAAGAGACCCATTCTTCTAGCTCCCACCTAAACACCCCCCTAGATTTACCCCCTTGTTCTCGACCCCCACCTCTATGTGCCAATTGTTGTATCCATGTTAATTGCATGTTGTCATGGCACCGGCCCCACAGAGTGTGTTACATTTCATGTGTATGCTCATGTCTGAGTTGCTGTTCTATGTCTTACTCTTCCTCCTCTTCACCATCTGGTTTACATCTATTCCAAACATTGATCCTATTGCAATGGGGCTGCCTCTGTCTCCTGTATTGACTCCCAGGTGCAGCATTCCTCTTCTAAACGCCACATTATATTCAATAGGTACTAATACAAACAAAGAATCTTTCATTCTAAAATGTATGAGTGAATAAATATATGGTTTATGGAATTCTCTGATACTTTGGTAAAGGGACTTGACTTATCTTTTTTGCTGTATGTTGGGTTGGTTGGGAAATGTAACTTTCAGATTTTGATGACTTTATGCAGCTCGTTTTACTCAGTGTTCCATTGCCAGAGATTGGCTTGGTGGGAGATCATAGTACATGTTCTTCGAGAGAAAGAACATTATTAATCTACTAAAAGGCACACTGCTTTTAAGCTATTAAGATAAGCTATTATTTCAGCTTTCAGCAGTTCGAAGGGTTTGAGGTGAAGGGGAGAATCGGGTAGGGATGAAAGCGTAGAGTTAAATGATTTGAGGCAAGAGTAGCCCAAAAAAAAAAAGAAATTCAAGAAGGAATTACAGGATTCCCTTTGAACTATCAAATAAACAGAAAAACCAGTTCCAGCTAGGTAACTCAAATGCTGCCATAAGAAAATCTGATGAAATGTTACCAATTCATTACTAATATTCCATCCCCTAATCTACTAAGCTTATATGACCATTTTCACTCTATAGACCTACCCTCGGGCACATTTGGAGAAGCAAACATTTTCGTACTACCCAAAAGAAATAAGTACCCCGCAGACCCCAAGAGTTACAGACCCATTTGTTAATCGACATTGACTGCAACATCTTTGCTTAAAGCCTTGCTGTCAGATTAGAGAAACGTCTCCCCCGCCTGATGAAAAATGACCAAGTGGGCTTAGTTAAGGGTAGGTACGCCCATGGGCATAATTTTAAGGGGGGCAGGGATGTTTGTCCCCCCTCAACTTTCATGGCACACCATGTTGTCCCCATTCATTTGGTTAGGGCACCTTTTCTTTAGATGTCATGTCCCCACCAACATTTTCAGCAAAGTACGCCTACGTTAAGTCTAGACTGGTCATTGATATCCTCTTGATTGCAAACCCTAACATTGAACTGAGGCTTCTAGTGGCGTTAGACATAGAGAAGGTTTTTGACCGTCTACAATGGGATTTCATGTTTAAACTGGCACAGTCTTGGTGACCCCTTCATCAAACTCATCACATGCCTGTACAGCTCCCCAAAAGCCTCCATAACAGTTAACAACACCATCTCTCCAATATTCCCCCTTAACAGAGGCACTAGGCAAGGCAGTCGGCTCTCGCCGCTTCTTGACATCCTCGCTGTAGAACCTTTATTAGAACTAATTAGAAATGGCACAACTATCACCGGAATCCGAATCCATAATACCGACATCAAGCTTGCAGCGAATGCATATGATATCACCCCTTTTCTCTCCAACCCCAATAGCTCAGTTAGCAAAGCTTTGGGTCACATTGAAACCTACGGGAAAGTATCAGGGTACAAACTTAACAAAGAGAAAACTGAGATCCTCCCTATCACTGTCTCTTGCATCAAAAGCTACTTTGATGACCTAGGATTTAGGTGGACGTCAAGTCACATTAAACATCTCGGGCTAGAATGTACTTCCAATATCGACACCGCAATCATTAAGACCGCAACCACCATATTAGAAACGCCAAGGAAAAAAACAGAAACCTGGTCGCCTCTATGTCTATCAAGGTGGAGGAGATTGGGCACAATCAAAATGATGCTAGTACCAGTAATATTGTAGCTTCTTCCTTGATCCCTATCTGATTTAGCAATAAATTGCATACAGAGGACCACGCCATTCTCTGAAAATGCTTTTGGAAAGGGAAACCGCCTAAAATGTCCATGAAAAAACTCCAAGCAGATAAAAATCGAAGGGGCCGGGGGGGTGGGGGGGGGTGGGATGGACAGGTTCCCAAACTTCTTAGCATACCATCACGCTTTCATTCTCACACAAATAAACCAGATTGCGTACCATCCACCTCATGATGGATGGGATCCCCCCAAATGGCTAGAACATGAACAAGCCTTATCACATCCATTCCCACTAATCAGCAGATTCAGCATGACTAGACCAGACAAACATACTTTAATCCCTAGCTTGGCCTCCTCCATCAAAATCTAGACTCCTAAATGCTCTAACTCCGGAACAACCCTGCACTATCAACTAATAAACAAACCTCACTTTGGAACTCTTGGATAGACCTGAACATCTTTTTTGAGCATCAAATATGGGCAAGTGAATCTCCTCTCAGCTTCGCAGAACTTCCGGACGAATATGATCTCCCTCCGACTGAATTTAGCAACTATCCAAGGCTCTGTGAAATACTCTCAAGATACAAGGCAAACACGCAAACAACACTCTGTTGTAATATATTGCATTGTCCAGCTCACTTAACAAGGCCAGTTATTTTTACAAAATAAATACTCTCTCGAACAGCAACAATTACCTGAATCCATAAATCACTAGAATATGGGAAGAAGCATTGGGCTTGGTACTCGATACGAACAAATGGCAACACATATTGAGGAGACTAGTGAAAATTCCAGATTAGCCAACAAAAACCAAACTCTTTTCTTTGTCTTTAGCAGGGCATATGGACTTCAGAAAAATTACACAAGGACAAAATGAGTGACAACCCACACTGCTGCAGATGCAAAGATACGCAGCGACTTGGCTCAATGGAGCATGGGCTTTTCTCATGTCCTCAAATTTCCGAATTCTGGGAGAAAACTGTGAAAGATACCTTAGATATCCTTCAAATTGGCTCTATACACTCTTTGAAAGACCTTTGCACCAACTCATTACTTACCAATGTCAAAGATAGTCTTATAAATATTAGGCAAATCTCCCTACTAGATACTGTTGTAGCTGCAGCTATTCAATGTATCACGATCACATGGAAAAACAAAGTCCCGCCAACCCATCGGGTCTGGTGGAACTCCATCTGCCCATCTCACCAATTGGAAAAAGCAATATTTTCAATGTTTCCCTAGCCTAAGGCTGCACATGGAATTTCTTAGAGTTCGGCTGAATTTGGTGAGAACTGAGGAAAGTCAGTCTATTTATGGAAAAGTGAACTCCAGAATTTCCAAATGTAGCCTTTGCACAGAGAATACAGTGCAATCCTGCCGTCATTTTTTTATTGTATGTGAGGGACCAAAGGATTATCGAGTAAGCCATCTGGGACTGTTTGCTGATAATCTTTTTGGGAAAGACTTATAGCAGGCCATGAGATACGGTTATCGATTGATGTTTTAAAGGTTTTGCGCCCTCTGGGATTTATTTCCTTTTAAGCATGGAGTTGTTTGTTTTGGAATTCATAATATTGTATTTATATTTCATATTTTACAAATGAATGATGTTATTGCTGTGGTGTGCCGTGCTGTTTTCTTTTTTTGCTTTCGTCTGTTCTGTGAAAACTCATAGATTTGGCTATAGCACAATTTAAAAATATTTTTAATAATATGTAGAGGCACCTTCGAAAGTAAAAGGTTCGTAGAAATCTGGAACCCCTTGCAGACGTAACGTCTACACATCCACTTGCACATTCCCAGAAGTCTGCAAACCCCATAATCAACAACCAGTAGAACTCCATTCCAGAGACCCTCTGACAGCTAGCTCCATCTATTACAACTTTCTCTCAAACTCGATCCAGGCCATCAAGATTCCTTGCTGGGCCCCCCCACTGCATTACCCTCCCAAAGCTCCTCGCCTTGGCACATCAGTCACACCTCAGATAAATCATTTCAAAGTCAGTAGTGAACCATTTGGTAGCTCAATTGCGAAGAGATCCCTGCTCCTTACTTCCTTTCCAGTCTTACTTGCGCTCTTTCCTTTCCACTCTTACTTGCGCTCCTTCCTTTCCACTCTTACTTGTGTGCCTTCCACTCTTACTTGCGCTCTTTCCTTTCCACTCTTAATTGCGCTCCTTCCTTTCCACTCTTACTTGTGTTCCTTCCTTTCCACTCTTACTTGCGCTCCTTCGTTTCCACTCTTACTTGTGTTCCTTCCTTTCCACTCTTGCAATCCTTCCTTTCCACTCTTACTTGTGCTCCTTCCTTTCCACTCTTACTTGCGCTCCTTCGTTTCCACTCTTACTTGTGTTCCTTCCTTTCCACTCTTACACTCCTTCCTTTCCACTCTTACTTGCGCTCCTTCCTTTCCACTCTTACTTGCGTTCCTTCATGACATCTATTTTCTTCTCTTTGCTTCTTCTCTGTAGCAACATTACAATCCATTATACCCTCCATTTTCGGCACACACTGGTGCGCACCCGCACAATTAAACAATTTCCCTGAATGCTTTTGTAACAAATGCATCTGTTCTCTTCATTAAAGAGTGTATCCATATTATTCTCACTAACGCCAAATAACAGAGTCTGCCGGAGATCAATGAAGTAATGTCAATGTCATCCTTTCCTGATCATTCAATGCATTTTATTCATATGCTGTGATTCCTCCTGCGTACCTGTAGCCCTGTACCTTCCTTATGCTTTAGATCCTTCCCGTCTTGCCATTTAATGTGTGTCCTTCTGTTTCCCTTTGCGAGGGCTACGGGACTAGATTTGTAAAGACTACGGTTATCTTTGTTAAAAACTCATAAAACTATTTGAACTGAAAAGGTCCATGGGGCAGTGGGTGGTCCTAGTGGGAGCAGACAGGGCAGATAGCTGGGCCCGGGACAATTGCTCTGGAAAGATAGCAATTGTGTTTGGTTATTTACAACACGTTTAATACCCAGAGGTTTCTAAACGCGATCCCAGGGATCGAACCTGTACAGCTTCGTGTTGTTTTGCTTCCAAGGCAAGCACGTTGCCCCTGAGCTATCCTACCGAGACAAGATATCCACCCGAGTCCTGGGGGGATTGGGTGGTGCCATATCACCCACGTTTGTAATGCGAAATGTATCAAAGAGATATATCATATAAATTAACATAACCCATGATCCTTTGCGCCATACCAATCTACAGCATCTACCAAGCTTTTTAGCTCGAATGTAGGTAGAACGTAGCTTGCGTTGGATTAAACAGCAAAGGACAGATGTTGCCCAGATCAAGTATAGTCAACCAGATGCCTCAGGGCTTGGTGCGCTATACAAGTGTATACATAAATTAATAAATAAGGACTCGCAATAGCTGGAGTGTCCGGAGGCCGATTGCTACTTGTCGTTCACTTTCTAGTACTAAGTATTGCACATGCATTGTTTTGCTTCATTATTTCTGTTATTCTACACATTTCTTATCTTTCATAATATTTACATATGCAGCCATTTATATTTATTGTTGCCTACGGAAAGTGCAGAGGTCCAAGACGTCTCTACACACGAGCTTTCAGAAACAGTTGTAAAGCGCAGAGCTGTAAATACCCCCTTAGTGATAGCTTCCACGCATTTTGCACACTCGGCTGCAACGCCGTTGTGAAGGAACACAATAATGTGTCCAGGCCACAACTAGAAGTCCCTGCTAACGTTTGGATGCAATGAAAATGAGTGGGCGGGGGCGCAGGGGGCTACACAGCACTGTGCTGTGAGCACTTCTCGTGAGAACTGACCTCTCCTCTGGGGGGTGGCTACACCGCACTGTGCTGTGAGCACTTCTCGCGAGAACTGACCTCTCCTCTGTGGGGCGGCTACACCGCACTGTGCTGTGAGCACTTCTCGCGAGAACTGACCTCTCCTCTGTGGGGTGGCTACACCGCACTGTGCTGTGAGCACTTCTCGCGAGAACTGACCTCTCCTCTGGGGGGTGGCTCTCGTGAGAACTGACCTCTCCTCTGGGGGGTGGCTCTCGTGAGAACTGACCTCTCCTCTGGGGGGTGGCTCTCGTGAGAACTGACCTCTCCTCTGGGGGGCGGCTACACCGCACTGTGCTGTGAGCACTTCTCGTGAGAACTGACCTCTCCTCTGGGGGGTGGCTCTCGTGAGAACTGACCTCTCCTCTGGGGGGCGGCTACACCGCACTGTGCTGTGAGCACTTCTCGCGAGAACTGACCTCTACTCTGTGGGGTGGCTACACCGCACTGTGCTGTGAGCACTTCTCGCGAGAACTGACCTCTCCTCTGGGGGGTGGCTACACCGCACTGTGCTGTGAGCACTTCTCGTGAGAACTGACCTCTCCTCTGGGGGGTGGCTCTCGTGAGAACTGACCTCTCCTCTGGGGGGCGGCTACACCGCACTGTGCTGTGAGCACTTCTCGCGAGAACTGACCTCTCCTCTGTGGGGTGGCTACACCGCACTGTGCTGTGAGCACTTCTCGTGAGAACTGACCTCTCCTCTGGGGGGTGGCTCTCGTGAGAACTGACCTCTCCTCTGGGGGGTGGCTCTCGTGAGAACTGACCTCTCCTCTGGGGGCGGCTACACCGCACTGTGCTGTGAGCACTTCTCGCGAGAACTGACCTCTCCTCTGGGGGGTGGCTACACCGCACTGTGCTGTGAGCACTTCTCGCGAGAACTGACCTCTCCTCTGGGGGGTGGCTCTCGTGAGAACTGACCTCTCCTCTGGGGGCGGCTACACAGCACTGTGCTGTGAGCACTTCTCGCGAGAACTGACCTCTCCTCTGTGGGGTGGCTACACCGCACTGTGCTGTGAGCACTTCTCGCGAGAACTGACCTCTCCTCTGTGGGGTGGCTACACCGCACTGTGCTGTGAGCACTTCTCGCGAGAACTGACCTCTCCTCTGTGGGGTGGCTACACCGCACTGTGCTGTGAGCACTTCTCGCGAGAACTGACCTCTCCTCTGTGGGGTGGCTACACCGCACTGTTCTGTGAGCACTTCTCGCGAGAACTGACCTCTCCTCTGTGGGGTGGCTACACCGCACTGTGCTGTGAGCACTTCTCGTGAGAACTGACCTCTCCTCTGGGGGGTGGCTACACCGCACTGTGCTGTGAGCACTTCTCGTGAGAACTGACCTCTCCTCTGGGGGGTGGCTACACCGCACTGTGCTGTGAGCACTACTCGCGAGAACTGACCTCTCCTCTGGGGGGTGGCTACACCGCACTGTGCTGTGAGCACTTCTCGTGAGAACTGACCTCTCCTCTGGGGGGTGGCTCTCGTGAGAACTGACCTCTCCTCTGGGGGGCGGCTACACCGCACTGTGCTGTGAGCACTTCTCGTGAGAACTGACCTCTCCTCTGGGGGGTGGCTACACCGCACTGTGCTGTGAGCACTTCTCGTGAGAACTGACCTCTCCTCTGGGGGGTGGCTACACCGCACTGTGCTGTGAGCACTTCTCGCGAGAACTGACCTCTCCTCTGTGGGGTAGCTACACCGCACTGTGCTGTGAGCACTTCCCGCGAGAACTGACCTCTCCTCTGTGGGGTGGCTACACCGCACTGTGCTGTGAGCACTTCTCGCGAGAACTGACCTCTCCTCTGGGGGGTGGCTACACCGCACTGTGCTGTGAGCACTTCTCGCGAGAACTGACCTCTCCTCTGGGGGGTAGCTACACCGCACTGTGCTGTGAGCACTTCTCGCGAGAACTGACCTCTCCTCTGGGGGGTGGCTACACCGCACTGTGCTGTGAGCACTACTCGCGAGAACTGACCTCTCCTCTGGGGGGTGGCTACACCGCACTGTGCTGTGAGCACTTCTCGCGAGAACTGACCTCTCCTCTGGGGGGTGGCTACACCGCACTGTGCTGTGAGCACTTCTCTTGAGAACTGACCTCTCCTTTGGGGGGAACTGACCTCTCCTTTGGGGGGTGGCTACACCGCACTGTGTCTGATCGCGAGACGGACCTCTCCTTTGGGGGGTAGCTACACCGCACTGTGCTGTGAGCACTTCTCGTGAGAACTGACTTCTCCTTGGGGGTGGCTATACCGCACTGTGCTGTGAACACTACTTGTGAGAACTGACCACTCCTTTGGGGGGTAGCTACACCACACTGTACTGTGAACACTACTTGTGAGAACTGGCCTCTCCTTTGGGGGGTAGCTACACCGCACTGTGCTGTGAGCACTACTTGTGAGAACTGACCTCGCATTTGGGGGGTAGCTACACCGCACTGTGCTGTGAGCACTTCTCGTGAGAGCTGACCTCTCCTTTTGCAGACAGGTCCCCCCCCCCCCTTGGGTAAATGAATGGTTCAAACACAGTCCCCCCTGCACGGGGATCAGGGTCAGATGAAAGATATGGATATTACACTAACACCCACTGATACCAGAAGGCTTAACCGTGCATTTCCAGGCCTTGATGCTATTAAGAGGTGCCTGACGCTTTATTAAAATACAATTATCACCCCCTCGTGAAGCGATAATGGGAGATAAAAGAATTTCATAAACTTGTAACACCCTGCTGCGACATTATTGTTTTCGTTAAATATTTAAGGCTGACTAGGCCTCTGGTGAACGCGTGCGCGTGGCGTCTGGCGGGATCAAGGCATTAGCCGGGATGGTAACAGCTGTCTCCGCTCATCCCTTTCCCCGTGCTCCAAGCCCCTTCCTGCAGCAGGCTTGGGGGCAGCCCGTGCAGCCATGCTGCAGGAAGGGAGGGGCGGCAGCGTCCGCGCGTGCTTATGGTTGGCACCCAGTCTTCTTTCATCGGGATCTTCGCGACCGTCTTGCTGCTGCGGGTCCCTTGAGGTTAATCCGCTGTAAGTAGGTTAGTGCTATGCGAGCCGCCGGTGCTTTGTAGTCTGCACAACTTGCTAATTAACCATTGAAAAATGCATGCTTTGTGTCTGTTGCCAGGCAAGGAGCTGCTGTGCGGGAACCAGTGAAGGAGTTCGCGAACTATCACACTGATTTCTATCTCGTGCAGCTAAAGAATTTTGGCAGTGTGACAAAAAATGGCAGTGACTTGTCAGGAATGTCCATGGGGGCTCATCACAGCTTGGCCAGTGTACCGGAAAAGTGCCAGTAATAACATTTAATGGCACTTTTTTACCAGGCCGTTCAACTCCAACTTTACCGGTAGGGATGGAGAGTTTACCTCCAGCTTCCAGTTGGAGGTAAATCGGCCACCCTACCCGCAAAAAATAAATGTCTGGTATTACCGGCAAGGTTATACCATTGCCGTTAATACTGGCAAATATTCGATTCAATGGAATGGGGATTTTACCACCATTACTGGCACTTGTAATCTGCTGGTAATTCTGGCAGACCAAGGGCCGGTAGTGGCAATTCCAGTTGCATATATCCTGGCGGTAATAACGCCAGGATACCGGCAAATTCTTCATTGGGCCACATGTCATTATTTTGCTGAGCCTCATTACAGGTTTGGCAGTGAGGTAAAAATTTGGTGGTAATTCCACCACCACCACTTTTTTTGCAGTAACATAGTTACCAACATTTTTTACTGCACTGCCAAACTACGAGCTTGGCCTTGAAGTGGAGGATGACGGAGCATGATGCTGTCACTCCACATTAACGGCAAACGTCACTGGATTTACTGCGGGGGAATTACTGCTCGCCATAAATCCGCCCAAATCCCCAGGGCACCCTACGCAGTGGGGAATACTGCCACCACTCAGAATCTAGCGGTAAATCCATGGTACCGAGCAGCATCAAAGGTAACTGATTTTGATGGTAATTCCGTGAATTTACTGAACAATTACCACCAAACTCGCCATGAGGCAGTTGGTGTCTGTTAAATCAGTGACAATGACAGCAGTGTACATCAACCTTCACCGCAAGATCCTACGCAATATGATATGGGCAGAATATAGACCAAGTGCCCATTACATGTGCTCACGCATGTAAATGAGCAAAGGCCCACAGTGCCTTGTTAGTCGCACGTGCTACCCAGTTTTGGCTCGTGCTGTAAGTTGCAAGACGTTGCCGGTTGCAGGATGTACTACTGGTGTATTTCTGAAATGAATTCCACGCAGTCTCACCTGCATGCATGGGCATGACAGAGGCGACTAAACGAAACGCTGGCAACACATGTTCTTTTGATTGAGATATGAATATAGTCACAAGCTTCACCATAATTCATTGAAAAAACATTAGTTAAGGTCATCAGATTTAACTCAACAAAACCCTGGAAATTCAGCGCATGTGTGAAGTGATGATCATCTGAACGTGGCGTTCCCGCATCGATGACCCCTAGGATCTAATGATGTGTTATTTATATAGTGTTTTCACCTAAGCGCTTTACATAGAACATATGTAGATACAATATCATTCAAACGGAGTTCGTACTCATTTATAGACCTCAGAAAGATGAAAGGCTGAGTTGGCCTTGCCAGGATTCAAACCTGTGACCTGCAGATCACAGCAACGAGCACTCAACCCACTGAGCTAGCTTGCCAGCATAGAATTTACTTTGGCATTTTGAATCCCATCTGTTATGTGTGTGCTCATGGGCTTTGCAACAGGTGGAGGGGCGGGGGACGGGGGCGAGTTAAGGTGATCATGACTGCCCACAGCCGCTGAATTTCAAGGGGTATTGTTGCGTTCAATCTGATCACCTTAACTCTCCCTTAAATCAAGTTTTTTTCTATGAATTTCAAGGGTTTTGTTCTACCATAGTTCATTCAAGGACAACAAGCCACGGCCTCCAGCCATGGCCACTGTACATGTTCCACCTATAGCTTTCCTTGGGGCCCACAAGCCATGGCCTTCAGCTTTGGCGAGTGGACACAGCCTTTGGCCGTGTCTACTGTATATTTCATTACACAAGTTTTCTTTCAAGCCCCTCGTCATGGCCTCCAGCCTTGGCCAGTGGCCACACACTTTCGCCGTGGATGCTGCACATGTTGCATCAATAGGTTTCTTTGTGGGCCACTGAACAGGGCCACTGGTACAAACACCCATTTCGCCTTATTTAGTAAATGTCATCACAACCGATGGCCCTATAATTACTGCGATAATGGTCGTAAATTTATAAAGGCCTTACAGGTGCACCACATGTCCCTCCTTCCTTTTCCCTAGGTACCCCCGCCCATCATAGTTGATATTTACCTCCCAATACTTCATTTCTTTCTTTGCTCCATGTGATGCATTTTCGTTTCGGAGTGCGCCTTGCGTTATTACCGTGGTAATCTTGCGAGATTCCCCCGGTATTATCCTGATAATGCAAAACATTTCCGAACTGTAACTAGCTCCCCAGACCACCCCCTACGCCACAACATCACATGGGGTCCTCTTTCCCCCTCCCAACATCTAGCCTGATGCCATTTCTACCTTTTTCCTCCTTGCACTTTATTTCTTTCTGCATTCCCTCGATATTACCGCTGTAATTGCTCGCAACATGTACAAACACAAATGCTGGATTTTCATTTCTGAAAAGCCTCTCTACTCCAAAGCACCATGGGAGATATTGCAATATTTTTGGGAGAAGCTGGCATCCCCTCCCCGTCAAATATTTTGAAAAATAAAGAACAGAATAAGCTGTCCCAGAAATTAAATCAAAACTTCGTGCCCAAGTTCTTTCTTATTTGCTCCTATTGCCTCCAGTGGTTTTTCCACCTCAGCGAAATGATAAAACTTGGACTTTTTCTCTGTGGGAAAATGAATGGGAGTAGGACGAAAATAGCATTTTTTGCTTTCTTAATAACTTTTTAATCTTTTAACAAATCTTCCCATAATCTCCAGACTTGGGGGGACCCGTGACAAACTTTTGCTTGGAAAATATTAGCCAAATTTGTCATGGAAGTCAAAGGTTATTAGCAATGGAATTTTCCCGATTTCCTATGGCTCAAGTCACTCACCTTAACTATAGTGCTGCTCTATAACTCATAAAACATTGTTAAAGTGTTAAGTCCTTTTGTGAAGTTAGTAGAGGAGAACTCTGTTTGCCTTGGTGTCAGTGGATGCCTCGACTGGCTTCTGAGAATTCCTTTTCGTTATTGCAAGGATTTGCTGTTCCATCCAACAGCAGGTACATAAGCAAACATTGCAAAGATTGGAGCAGTCCCACCAGTGGGTGACTTACAACAGACAGCAGGACATTATTGAATTAACTGTTGAGAATGGTGTTGGTGTGGAACAAGAAAGGTATCTAGTCAATTCATCTAATCCCATTCCATTTAATACCATTCCATCGACATTTTTCCATCTAAAAAATGTCCAGCAAATGCATGATTTTGGGGGGTAAAGGGTTCATTTTTGTTCAGGTGCATTTTAAAGGGTAAAAAACAGGGGTTTCGGGGATGAGCCCTCCCCCCCCCAAAAACAAGAAAAAAGAATGCATTAGATGTACATTTTTTAGATGGAACCATTTCAATGGAATGGCTTTAGATTCAATGGTTTTAGATGAAATGACTATAAACTGAACAAAAAATAGGGACCAAACAGTTCTGGGACAGAGAAGGGTATTTACCATCGGGCAACCAATATACACACACCCACACACACATACACGTGTATTTACAGTGGGGGAGGTGGTTTATGATCTACGGATGGGATAATGTGCAGTGATAGGGCAGAGACAGATTCCAGGGAGACTAGGGGGAGCTTGAAGGAGGGTGGCATTCGATGCAAGAATGCTTTTGAATTTCTGCAAGGATGGCAATCCAGTCGATATAAGGGTGGCTGACCAATGAATTGATTTGTTGCAAAGCCGAAATGTTGACGGGTCATGCATAGAGAGCCAGCCAGAATGGAGGTGTTGGGGTGAGGTAGCAGAAAGGTGAAGGAGATTTACAGCATGCAAGCTTTGAAGTTCAGAATTTTGTTGAGGTGGGAAATGGGTAGTGTGTATGGCCACTGAGGAGGCCACATCAGTAGTCAAGTCTATGGAGTAGTGATGAGAATTTTACTGGAATTGCAGGTCAGAAGGGTCACATTTTCCATATGCAGAGGAGGCTGAAACCTGTCAGATGCTATAGACCTGTACATGTAGGACTTGAGTCGTAACTGGTTGCGTTGTTTACATGCCCACAAAACATGAACAAGAACACAGTAGTCACCAGTAAGGTCAGCTCAGGTAGTCCATGTGAACACAGTAGCCGCCAATAAGGGCAGCTTTGGTAGGCCATGTGAACACAGTTGCTGCCAATAAGGTCAGCTCAGGTAGTCCATGTGAACACAGTAGCCTCCAGTAAGGTCAGCTCTGGTAGGCCATGTGAACACATTTGCCGCCAGTGAGGTCAGCTCTGGTAGGCAATGTGAACACAGTTGCACCAGTAAGGTCAGCTCTGGTAGGCCATTTGAACACAGTTCACACTAATAAGGGCAGCTTTGGTAGGCCATGTGAACATAGTTGCTGCGAGTAAGGTCAGATCTAGTAGGCCATGTGAACACAGTTACACCAGTAAGGTCAGCTCAGGTAGTCCATGTGAACACAGTAGCCACCAGTAAGGTCAGCTCTGGTAGGCCACGTGAACAAAGTTGCACTAGTAAGGGCAGCTTTGGTAGGCCATGTGAACACAGTTGGCACTAATAAGGGCAGCTTTGGTAGGCCATGTCAACACAATTTCCGCCAGTAAGGTCAGATCTGGTAGGCCATGTGAACACAGTTGCCGCCACTAAGGTCAGCTCTGGCAGGCCATGTGAACACAGTAGCCACCAGTAAGGTCAGCTCTGTAGGCCATGTGAACACAGTTGCTGCCAGTAAGGTCAGATCTGGTAGTCCATGTGAACACAGTAGCCACCTGTACGGTCAGCTCTGGTAGGCCATGTTAACAAAGTTGGCACCAGTATGGGCAGCTCTGGTAGGCCATGTGAACACAGTTGCTGCCAGTAAGGTCAGCCCTGGTAGGCCATGTGAACACAGTTGGCACTAATAAGGGCAGCTTTGGTAGGCCATGTCAACACAATTGCCGCCAGTAAAGTCAGATCTGGTAGGCCATGTGAACATAGTTTCCGCCACTAAGGTCAGCTCTGGTAGGCCATGTGAACACAGTAGCCGCCAGTAAGGTCAGATCTGGTAGGCCATGTGAACACAGTTGCCACTAATAAGGGCAGCTTTGGTAGGCCATGTCAACACAATTGCCGCCAGTAAAGTCAGATCTGGTAGGCCATGTGAACACAGTTTCCACCACTAAGGTCAGCTCTGGTAGGCCATATGAACACAGTTGCTGCCAGTAAGGTCAGATCTGGTAGGCCATGTGAACACAGTTGCTGCCAGTAAGGTCTGATCTGGTAGGGCATGTGAGCACAGTTGCCGCCAGTAAGTTCAGCTCTGGTAGGCCATGTGAACACAGTTGCTGCCAGTAAGGTCAGATCTGGTAGGCCATGTGAACACAGTAGCCGCCAGTAAGGTCAGCTCTGGTAGGCCATGTGAACACAGTTGCTGTTAGTAAGGTCAAATCTGGTAGGCCATGTGAACACAGTTGCTGCCAGTAAGGTCAGATCTGGTAGGCCATGTGAACACAGTTGCCGCCACTAATGTCAGCTCTGGTAGGCCATGTGAACACAGTAGCCGCCAGTAAGGTCAGCTCTGGTAGGCCACGTGAACAAAGTTGCCGCCAGTAAGGTCAGCTCTGGTAGGCCATGTGAACACAGTTGCCGCCAGTAAGTTCAGCTCTGGTAGGCCATGTGAACAGTTGCAGCCAGTGAGGGCAGCTTTGTTAGGCCATGTGAACACAGTTGCGGCCAGTGAGGGCAGCTTTGTTAGGCCATGTGAACACAGTTGCGGCCAGTGAGGGCAGCTTTGTTAGGCCATGTGAACACAGTTGCTGCCAGTAAGGTCAGATCTGGTAGTCCATGTATAGACAGTTGCCGCCAGTAAGTTGAGCTCTGGAAGGCCATCATAACCAATTGATCCTGCAAAAGAATATAAACATTTTGATGGCAAAACAAGTGAAACATAGAATGAATAAAATCACATGAGAATTTATAATAAGGTGCAAGTGGCATACATAAATTAAATGTAGTCTAAAATATACGTGCAAGAACAGTTTATTATTATGAATTAGTATGAATTACTAATTGTTTTGCTACTTTTCCTATGGTCCTCTTTGATGGTGACCTGAAACTATATCACTTCATCCTCAGCAGAGCTACTCGGGGTTAACCCAATGAACACCTGCTGAATCTGCCTCTATTTAACCTTTTTCCAAAAGACTCACCCCACCTGGATCCCCTGCAGGCTTGATTACTGCTCCAGCACTCACCTCTATTCCCGTGCTCTTCTCTTCAAGGCATTACGCTGTTCCTCCTCTCCATGGCCGCAGCATCCACATCCGTGCACACTTCCGTGCACCACCTGCACACGAGGTGGCTACCCTCACAACATTGCTCCTTAGTCGAATTCCTTCTTCTTGTTCCTAAATCCCTTAATGGGCCGACACACCATCTCCCCCTGGCTGGGGGTCCGTCCACGACTCATCACCACTTCCCACTGTATGCTCAAAAAATCATGGCCCCCATCCACCCTATGCTGCTTCCCGCTTCACATCTTTCTCCCTCCTAGCTTTCACCCTCCTAGCTCCCCATCACTTGGACTCCACAAATTATGCATATTCCCAGAGTGACTTGCTTAAAGATGCCCTGAAGAACACCATCCCTCCCACAATGGTTCCCCCGGCGTCTTCTCGTGCTATTGCCCCCACCCCCCTACTCAACCACTGTCACCACTGGATTTCATAGCTGTATTTACGTCTATAATTAATCTATTGAATGTCTGTACTGTGCTGCTGCACATATGGTGCCCACTCCTTCTTCGTCACCACTCAATTGAACGTACTCATTATTATATTACTACTATGTAACACACCCAGCAATGGCACCACACCAGCTATCATTATGCCCACTTTTACAGTTCTCCTTGGTGAAGCACTTTCCATTTTTCGATAAATAAATATAGACAAATACAAAATGAGCAGCGCACAGTCCAATTGAGTGCCAGCTTGTGCACACCGTATCTTGCATGTCGAGCAGCACCCAGGCATATTCTGACAGACTCACAACATGGCACTTTGAGCAACATCTCTGCAATGATAAGCAGCACCCCAATACATTAAGCAGAACCCATGTTTATTGAGTAGTGATGTGGCATATAAAAGTAACACAGGGTTTCAATTACTCCCCATGTCTGCCTGGGTTGCTATATCTATCAAACACACACACACACACACACACACACACACACACAAACACACTACACACTACACACACAAACACACTACACACAAACACACTACACACACACACTTTAGCAGCATTCCAATATATGTTGATACTAATTCTGAAGGTATTTTCATTTCAGCATAGTAACTCTGATTATAGCTTTCACCCCTGCCAGCCCGAGATAAGGAAGTGTGGGCTCAGTGAGGGTTGGAGGCCGTTAAATGCCATGTCCGTCCCCCACAGCGTGGGTGAAAGCTATTCGCACCCCAGGATTTATTCAGGGTGCAAATGGTTTCTTTTCTTTTCTCGGGAGATTGACTGTGCAAGTGACGCTAATTTCCACAGGGAAAAAACAAAAACAAGATGGCTGCCACCATAGGGAAAACCTTTTCCATTTCCATGGCAGCCAGGAATGGGAGGAGCGCTGGGACCAGAGCACAAAACCCCGGTACAGCAGCTAAGTGGGGAGGCAAAGAGGGGTTGGGGAAGGGTTTTGTTTTAATTTGGGGAGGCGGGGAGGCAACTGGGAGAGGCTCAATTTTTTCCTCCCCACATTTGAAAAAGAAAGATGGTGCATCCTGGGGAAGGACCTCAGATGGTTGAAAACAGTGAGTGGAGAATGTGTATTCTCGCCCGTTGTTCCAGTAAGCTAATTGGCTTCGCGCCCTTTCGCGGGTGCAAATGTGCATTCACTGCCACCACAACATGAATGGGTGTGGCATCTGCTTGGAAACTGCTTAAAACGGTTTATTTCTCCTTATGATGAGCATTTATTTCTAATGTTGCAAACATCTGTTTCTGAGGTGCCAAGCAGAGGACTTATACCCCTGGCTACTCTGCTAGATCACAAAGCATTGCATAATTCCAGGAGTCCCTCATTAGGAATATTGCGGAACCCTATGAAATGTCAGAAGGATATACCAGGAAAGAAGGGCTGTGAACTGCAGAGCTTGGCTCAGACTTTAAACCAATTGCTGGGGCGGGTGGTGGAAAGGATTGGCAAGTTCCTTCTATGACTCAGGGTTGTGCCCAACAGCCTCTATGATTCCAGTGTGCTGGCACCGGTGCGCTTGCCCAATGAACAGAGAAGAATTGGCAGCCAACTGGAATAGTGCTGACAAGCCAGCAATTGCCATGGCAATGGCCTGGCTGCTGCCTCTTTTTATCCGACTGACCAAACAAACACAAAGGTTGAGATTTAGCGCGTTCTGGCCCTTGAAAGCTAATCTGCTCAGTACGCTGGCATTCTGAAACAGCACGAGAGCGAATTCCCAGCCTGTTGCAGGGTGATGGCGGTTGAAATGGGATAACATGTATCATTAGGACATTGATGAAGTTGAAAGCCCAGATGTTTGATATATAAGGGCAGAGGCGTTGCTAGCGGGGGGGGGGGGTGGGGGTTAAGGGGGCTATGGCCTCTGGTCTTTTGGTTGTAGCCCCGGATAGAATCTCAGGAGCTACAACCAAAAGGCTAGCTAGCCCCCAGTCCCAACAGTTCCGACATTAGCGTAGCCCCGGTCTTTTCCAGACCTAGCAACACCCCTGTATACGGGCAATGATGTACGGCCTATGATCCTATATACCAGGGTTGTCCATCTCAAGTCCTCGATGGCCGGATCCACGTTGGATTTTCAGAATAACCCACCTGGATATCCATGAGATACATTTGTATACATTGATTCTAAATCTATACTCATTTTTCTCATGAATATTAATGAAGGGTTTCCTGAAAACCTGTCAGGACTCCAGTCGTAGAGGCCTGGGGGCTGATTCATGGAAATATTTGCACTGAAAAACGGGGATTTGTGCGCCATTCTGCCTGCAAATCCTTGCTTAACAAATGGGGATTTGCGGGCAGAATGGCGCACAAATCCCCGTTTTTTGGCGAAAATAACTCCATGAATCAGCCCCCTGGAGTCGGACAACCCTGCTATATACGATCATTTGATCCTATGGGAGACGTCTGATCTATATATTTTAATATGCTTGCAATGTCAATATATTGCAAATATTTTTGTCACTGGGTAAGTGGAAATGTCCTTTGCGACCAATAATGGCGTCATGAAGCACAATGATGGCAAAGCTGGGTGGAAACACATCCGGTTTATGCATTGCTCCTGACGAGCGAGCAGTACTTACTACAAGCAGCATCCCATGGGAAGAAGTCGATGAAAACAGGCCCTATATTTATTTATTTATTTATTTATTTATACATTTATAAAGCGCACCAAACCCGTAGGCATAAATAATATAACTCCCGTATTTACTGTTAATATCAGACTCCTCTTGAGGGCCTATGTTTCGGGAGGATAGCTCAGCGGCAACGTGCTGGCCTTGGAAGTAAGACGACACGAAGAAACACAGGTTTGATCCCCGGGTCCGTGCTTAGAAACCTCTGGGTGTTAAGCGTGTTATAAATGTCATATCATATCATGTGCCTCACTTACAGGCAGGCGTATTGGTAAAGCAAATTTAAGGATGATACGCCGGGTTCATGCTTTGCCAGCAATATGCAATACCAAGAACACTAAATGAAAAACTATATTGCTTCTGTTTTCGTAGCGAGTATCTACATTGATACATAATCTTGATGTCTTCTCCTTGGACCAAGAGGAGGTATTTCAGAACTTGGCTTATTGATTTGAGTTATTTGTACTGCAGAGAAGACCGAGCCGACTTAACTGCACAATCTGAATGACACCAGGCCTAGTAAGATCGGTGTCTTTTTCCTCCCTTTATTTCCCCTCCCTTGCCTCGTTGCGCCTTGAAACACTTGTGTATAGGCGTGTTATAAATGTCATATAATATTATCATATCATAACTGCATCTGGGTGCAGATGTTCATACAAACTCCAACTTTTCAGTAAAGAACCGATAATCCGAACCACAATGGCTTGTATGTAATTTTAAAAGCTATGTATTAAACAATTTACTGAATTTTATAAGCTCTTTCATGTTCCTAAACTCCCAAGACAAGCTGTTCCAGAGACTGGGGCCATGCACTGCGAAACGTCTGTCTCCCTTGGAGACCCAGCGGGAGCAAGAACCCGCCAACAACTATCTGTCAGCAGAGCGCAGCAATCAATTTGATTTATATCATGTACATTTTTCGCCAAGATATATGAGGGCCATATTGTACAAGCATTTCAAAATGAGACAAAGAATCTTAAAAGCATGTCTATCCATCACCGGAAGCCAGTGGAGAGAAAGACGCAAAGATTAAATTGAGGTTGATTTTGAGACTTTCAAAATTCATCTTACTGTCGAATCTAGGGCTTTCTGTAGCCTATTCAGGTGCTTCTTTGGGGTGCCAGCTAGCATGCCAGTTCCAAAATCTAGTTGGGAGTTAATTAGTATCCAACTACAGTGGCCTGAACTTCAGGTTGGACAAATGGAAGAGCCAAGCACAACAGATGCAAGGAATAGAATGCTGACTGTAATTTATCACAGGACATTGCCTGATGTCCCATCAAAATCTACAACTTGGGATCGTATAATGCTAATTTATCCAACTTGGAAGATCTGACCGAGCAAAACCTGACAGTTGGGGTCATATTCACCTTCTGTAAGAAACCACAAGCACAGCAAGTTAATCACATCCTGAAAATATATATGAGGCACTTGTCTGTTCTATTGCATTCTATGGCACCTCTGTTTGCGGTTATACACATTTTCAAATATTGCAATCAGATAAAAACAGTGTTTTTGTTTGTTTATAAAAAAAACAGTTTTTACAAGCTCCTTTTAGCCCTGCCTACTTCTACCCGAAACCTTGCGACACACTTGGTGCTTGGCCCCGATCAAAACAGGTTCACCGCTGTTCCTCCAAAACCATTAAGGAGCACATTGACACCCTTGCCCCTGCCCTGGCTGAATTCTGCAACCACTCCTTCGCCACTGGAGTCTTCCCTTCCCCCCTGAAGCACTCCCTTGTGCACCGTCTTCTGAAGAAACCCTCTTTGGATCCCTCTTGCCCGGCTAACTATCACCCAATCTCCATCACTCCCTTCCTGGAGAAACTGGCCATCTCCCTGCTAAATCTCCAGACTGAATCTGTTGGTTGTCTTCATGACCATCAGTCTGGCTTCAGAGCTGCCAGAAGCACGGAAACTGCTCTCCTGAACATCCATGAAGACCTGCTCTCCAACCTTGACTCTAACACCCCCTGTGTCCTCATCTTGCTTGATCTCTCTTCTGCCTTTGACACCGTCAGCCATGCCATCATGCTTAATTGTCTCCGTGTTAACCTAGAGATCACCGGTCAGGCCCTGGAGTGGCTGACTTCCTTCCTCTCTGACCAACCCTCCCAGAACCAACTTGGATCCTTCCTCTCCGCTATCTTCTTCTCTACCTGTGGTGTCCCCCAGGGGTCTAACCTCTCTGCCTGGCTGTTCAACCAATACCTGGCACTCCTTGCCCACCGCATTGCCGCTCCCTGCCCCAACTTTCAGTGCTATGCGGATGACACTCAGCTAATTTTCAGGCTACGTTCGGCCACCTCTTCTCCATCCCTCATCTCTGACTGTCTGTCTTCTATCCAGGAGTGGTGCGCCACCAATGACCTCTGCCTTAATGCCAGTAAGACTGAGATTCGCCTCATCGGCACACCCACTCCCTCCTTCCCTATAACTCTCTGGCCGGCCTCTCTTGGCCCAGTCCCCGCTCCCACCTGCAAGGCTAAAAACCTTGGGGTCATCTTCGACTCCACACTCTCTTTCTCGCCTCACATCTCTGATGTCTCTAAAAAGTCACACTACCAGCTGCACCTCCTCAGAGGTATTCTTCCTTTCCTCTCCTTCCCCGAGAAACTCACTGTCTCTAGAGCTCTGGTTCTCTCTTGGCTGGACTACTGCAACAGCCTCTTTCTAAATCTGCCTGCTTCCACTCTACGCCCTCTGCAACTCATCCAGAACAGGACTGCGAGACTTGTCCTTGGCCTCAAGCCCAGGGATTGTATCTCTCCAGGACTGAAATCTCTGCACTGGCTCCCAGTGGCTGCGAGGATTAAGTTCAAAAACCCTCTGCATTGTCCACAAGGCCATCTGGGTTCTGGGGCCTCAATACCTTCAACTCTCTCTTCCTAGATACCTTCCCTCCCGAGCTCTTTGCTCATCCGCCTCCAACTCCCTCAGGGTAAGTCGCTTCTCCAAGCAACGAGTTGGTGGTAGATCTCTTTCTTCTGCTGGGGCCTCCCTCTGGAACAGCCTCCCTGCCTCCCTGAAACTTGAGGAGAACCACCTGCGGTTCCGGAAGCACCTGAAAACCCTCCTCTTTGCTTCTGCTTTCTCTCCCCCTCTCCTCTGCTAAAGTCCTGGCTGTTATTGAAACTGCACTGGTTACCTGACCACCCATCTTATTTCGGGCCCTAGCCTTGCCAGATGCACGCCTGCTCTGCCTCCCTGGCAACCCCTGCACCTGTGAACTGTTTTCTGTATCCCAACAGTCCCTCCACTAGCACTTATGTTCTACACCCACCCTGCACTTGCCACCTGCTGGCCGTTATTTATCTTGCTATTCTATTATCCCATGCACTGCACTTTCCCCCCTCCCCCTTCTTTTGCACTTGCACGATCTGAATGACACTTGGCCTAGTAAGATCATTGTCTGTCTTCCCTCTGTTCCCCCTCCCTTGCCTCATCGCGATTTGAAACATTTGTGTATAGACGCGTTATAAATGCCTCATCATATCATATCATATCATTACCGAGGACTGTCTTCGTGCTGCCGCAATCACCATGTTTTTAAAAAAAATCCCTGAATAAGGATAATACAGGGCCATCTCAATTATTATTACAATAACTTTGGGCCTCATCACAAGTTGGGCGGTAACGCCGCCGCTATTACCGCTGATGTTATTAGCCCTACCGCCAAACCCACCAGCGCTATTAGCGCCGGATCACAGGTTTGGTGGAACGGGTATTGCCCATTCCCTATTGAGCCCATTCGGGAATTCCTCATTCCCCATTGGGCTCAATGGGGAAATTTCACACTTTTACCACCGGCGGATTTCCCGCTGGCGGTAAAAGCGCTGAAAATCGGCAAAATCTCGGCAGATTTCTCCCAGCTCAGAGCTGGGGGGAAATCAGCTGAAGCCGTGATTTGGCAGACCCTCAAATCGGGCAGTAACAACGCTACCGCCGGATTTAAAGGCTGCCCCCAAACTCGTGATGAGGCCCTTTGAGTGATAAACAATGCCTTTAAAATGCCATTGATTTCCCTGAAGTTGAAATGCATGTCAGCAAAACTGATATCAGAAAATGGCCAAGATGTGCAAGAAGCAGCAACAGAGGGAAATAGCTGAACTGTCCAAGCAGGCGGATCGACGTCTCACGCTGATGGTGGATCCTGGGGGTGGCAAGGAGGATCTGAATGGATCCCCTTATTCTGTGCACAGGTTGCTCATCTGTCTTCCGCTTCATTCTGCTTGTGCAAATTGTTATGCAATATTCCAACAGTGGTCATGTCAAGCGGAACAATAAAACTTAATGCATGAGATAAAAACAGACTGTAATGAAAGAAAACCCAAAACACACACAACAGATCAACCCAGAGCAAGCATTGTTTTTTTTAAAAGACTGTAATCATGTTATTATTATTTCAACAATAGATAAACAATGCATATTAAATCTGCACGAGCCCATACTAAATATTATCTTATTTGTATACGAGTAAGGTGCATCACAATTAAAGTGCTTATCATACCCTTTGAAAGGAAGCGCCTAGACGGTCCACACCGCTCGCGCACGGCTGGATCGCCTGGAACCCCGAGTGAGTGAAGGTGTGTCTGCGGATTACTGACTAAAATCTCAGAAATATACATTCGAACAGTAATAGTGTGCACAAAAGTTGACAATGGGGACAATTATGCAAATCTCACTCTGTCGGGATTGGGTGCCTTTTGGACAACTGAAAATGAAAAGATTCTTCATTCTATTTTCTTTTGGCCGCTTTGTACAGTCCCACGAAATATATTTTTGTGTCCAATTGTCCATGATTACATTTGTAATCAATGTCGTCCAGCGCTATATTTTTTTTTGATTGTTTGGTTTGACTCCATGCTGCCGCTGGGATGTTTTGTAAATCTTATATTCTGCACTAAATATTCGAAAACATTACAATTCTTGTATAAATGGAGATTAATGTTTTAATATTGCTATGTTCTTTATTGTTCTGGACTATTTATTTAAACAGTTGCTTATTTGCACACGTTTGTGGTCAGATAGCACAGTGAGCTAAGCGCTCGCTCCTGATCTGCGCGCATCCTGCTTTGGCAGGTTCGAATCCCGACAGTGTAACCTCTGCCTTTCATCCAATCAAGGTCGATAAATGGGCACCACCCAATGGGATAATCATGTCTTCTGTTATTTCAGTGCCATGAGACCTATGGGCGTGTAGTGCTATGTAAGAAATACATTATTATTATTATTGTAAGCTAACATTCTGAAAATAAAGTTTGACTTGATTGATTGATCTCCATATCCAGATTTGGGTAAAATATATGCAGTTTGTTTTGTTACTCTAGTGGGTTTTATTTTATTTTATTTATTTTTTATTTTTTTGACCGCGTCTAATGAGACTATAGCTATTTCACCTGGGTCTTCTTTCGTTTGGTCAATGATATGGTGCAACCTCCTGAGGTTATCAGTTATATTCCTGCCAGGGACATAGCCCGTTTGGCCTGTGTGTATCAATTTACCAATAACAGCCTTTTGCTGTTCGCTAGCACAGCAGTGAGGATTTTACTGTCCTGGTTAAGCATTGAAAGGGGTCTGTACGACCCACAGTTCGTGCCGGGCTTACCCGGTTTCAGAAGCGGGATGATCACCGCCTCCCGCAGGGACTCTGGCAATCTTCCTTGCTCGTACGCCTCATTCAGCATGGCCAGCAGCGGGGGGAGCAACTCCTGTTTGTAAGCTTTATAGAATTCATTTGGCAGCCGTCCGATCCGGGGGCTTTACAGGTGGGCAGGTGCTTGACTACCAGCTCAAGTTCCTCTATTGTAATAGGGGCGTCTAAGTCTGCGCGTTCTCTGTCATCTAGGGTGGGGAGGTCTGCGTTCTCCAATGTCTCCTTGATTGCATGGTCTCTCTGACCTCCTGGGTCTTCATAGAGGTGTTTGTAGTATTTCAAGAACTCTGTTTTCACCTCCTCCTGGGTATTCCGGGTCTGCCCTTCATCCCCTACTATTTCTCTGATCACCGATCGTGGCCTTTCGCTCTTGTATAGCCAGGCCAGCAGCCTGCCTGGCTTATCTCCTCCCGCATGCTGTCTTTCCACATATTTCTTGTAGCTTATATTACATAACCTGTTCCAACATTCCCCGCTATCTTGTTGTAGCTGCCTTGTCCTATCCCCGTCCTCGTTAGAGGTGTCCGCCTCTGCGTGCCATCTCCTCCAGCTCTTCTTCAATTCCCCTCAACTTCTGCTCTAAGCCCCCTTGGAGTCCCCTGGATTTCAATATAGCGACCCCTCTCATGACCTCCTTAAACGCCTCCCACACTGTCCCCATTGAGCTAACGCTGCCAGTATTAATCTCAAAATATTCGGTGATCGCCTCCCTTAAGTCCTCCCTGAATCCCGGCTCTTGCAGGGCCTCGGCCCTGAGTCTCCAGGTGGGGATCCGCGCTCTGGGGGGCTGGTGTCGCCACTCCAGGACCAGGGGAGAGTGGTCTGAGAGCACCCTGGCCCTGTATACCGCACCTTCAATCTCTTCTGCCAGCCCCGTGGAGGTGAACACGTAGTCCAACCTTGTGTGAAGGTCATGCGGCGCCGCATAGTGCGAGTACTGCCAATCTACTGGGTGCAGCAGCCTCCAGACATCGGTTAAGTCAAAGTCTCTCAGAAGGGCCCGTAGCACCCGTGCTGCTGGGGTGGGTTATTAATTTTGTCATCCGATCTGTCCACCCTAGGGTTAAGTACACAGTTGAAGTCTCCTCCCCATAGGATCCCGCCCCCCAGCAGGGGGCTAATTTTACTGTAAAGTGGGTTTTATTTAATGTTGTTTCTCCCATATGTGTAGCCCTTCGGATCTTTAGTTCCTGGAACCGGTGGGCTGGGTAGCTTGCGGGGAAGCAGAAGGACAGTAAGATTACCAAGTCTGAAGCAGATCAGACAAACTAAGCTTTGCGTGCAAGTAAAAGTCTAAGCGGGTCATTATGGGCCATTCATCTCCCAGAGAGGACTGTGGCAGCCAACACTTAGGTGTCTGCAGCCACTCTGTGCAATATTGATTGTTTGCTACACTGGGTGCTTAAAAGGCACGGGAATCCTAGGGTTCCCAGTTTTCCAAGGGGTACACAAAACTATTGCTATTGCCCTACACCATGTCAGCAACATCTATGTGTGCGGCCAGTTAATCCCGCAAAATCCTATGGCCCGGCATCAAAATGTGCACTCGCCTCCAGCCATTGGATATTGATAATTGACTCTTGGCGAGTAAGAAATGGTGTGCTGTGAATGTAGAATTGAGGGGGTGAGTGACTTTTTGTGACTGGCTAATAGCTTGCAGCTCGTCATTTCTTGACCCCTGCCTTTGGAATTCCAGCACCTCTCCCACATAAACATCCCATGAGGACCGAGATGCTGATGTACTTGCAGCACGGAGCAGGTAGAGGGTGCAGGAGTGACCTTTCTGCTCCGTCCCCGAGTTCCAGGCAGAGGCGTGGCCAGGACTGTGTAACGAGTGGGGCCTGAAGCCAGTGTAGGTGGGTCTGCCGCAGTGACACTAACATCAGAGCTGCTGAATGGGTATTTACAGATTTCGGGTGGTCCTTGCCCGCTCAGGCCCAACCCTGTCTACGCCTATGGTTCCATACTATACATGTATCAGGGTTTCATGGTGGAGTGTTTGTATACATTTAAATCAATTCTGAGTCGAAATGAGCACCCAACTATGACAAACAAGCGATTATGTGTGTTGCTTCACAATGTCGTCTGTCCTGAGGCATTATCCCTGCCCTTGTCAGCAGAATTGATGGCTGGCAATTGCAATGTTACAGTGTGTGGCATCAAGGAGCAGGTGAGGGAGTGATACATGACATGCTATACAGTAGTGTAAGTTGCATAGTGGATTGTAAAACAGGGACGTCATTTCACCAAAAATGCCAGGGGTAGCGGAAATGACATCACATGACCCTTGACCTTTGATGACATCACCAGAAGTGATGCCACCTACCCCACTCCGAAGTGACATCACAGGAAGTGATGGAGAACGACCTTTCACTCCTTCACAAAACAGGAAGTGGCATCAAATAGCATTGTTTCTAAGTACACTAGGAAAAATATGGTTACGGTATTACAATAAAGTGATATACATTACATCCAAGAATGGGTCACCATATGTATCGTTAATATCAGTGTGTATAGGCCCATATTACCAAATTACTGTGAATGCAAGCAGACGTCCAAGGCCAAACGATAATGATGTGTTATTATATAGCACTTGTGCCTAAGTGTTTCGTATAGAACAAATATACATACAATATCACCCAACCTGTGTTGGTACTCATTTATCACCCTCAGCAGGAAGAAAGGGTGAGCTGACCTTACCGGGAGTCAAACCTGCAAGCTGCAGATCACACACAAATTGCAGCAGTGAGCGCTCTACCCACTGAGCTATCTTACCGGCTATAGCCAACACCAAACGAGCCACTCCAGAACCAAAGAGCCTCATGCTGCTGGCCATAGCCGAGGAGCCTCAATTTAAAAAAAGTGGGGGAGGGGGGTTTACTTTTTTTTAGGGGTAACAAGGGAGACCACAGGGGTAGCAAGGGAGACCCCTGGCAATCCCTAAATGACGTCTCTGTTGTAAGACGAGAAGTCCATTCAGGGTCATCACCCTGTAATGGCAAAGGCTGAGAAGTAGATGTTGGCATCTTTAGTCGTGTTGGAGCAGAGTCAGGGCTTGTGCAAGGGGCCCTTCAATGATTTCACTGTTGGTTGTAGGCTGGATAGCTAGGCCTGCATGAGAAGTTAGAGGTACGCCAGTTCTATGGTGGCTGTCTCTTGTACCCCTGAAATCCTCGTTTTAGCTTCTTTTTGTCAGCAGATCGTCCTAGATGTTGGTGGTTGCTTGGTAGGTTTGGGGTGGATTGTGCATTGGGTGCTCACGAGAGGCTTCTTTTTGTAATGTGCATAAATCAGGAAGGGGGCATTGATGGATCTTCGTCCCCTTTGCCATGAAATGTTTAGACACGCCATTGCCATGGCTTGCCGTCAAATGGCAAGTTCATTGAAATTAGGGCTTGGAACTACCATCAAATATAAGGATGCTCAGCACGTGACCACATTTCAGGTCCCGCTGCCACGGGATACAAAGTTCCCACGAGCATTAGCACTACCTGTGTAACACACCCACAATAGTTGCCCCTCATCACCCCTTTCGCTCCTGACTTCCAGAGTACTCTTAAGTCACTGCTTTCCAATTCTACAGTGGCAATGACTGATACAACCACAATCCCCATGGTTCCAATTTTCCAGATCCCAACTATGGCTCTTGTGATTTAGAACTACCACTCCCATGATCCCACCTGTGCAATGAACAACTGACAAACTTCAGTATTTAAGAAGGCCTCTGCAAAACCTCCTTGCTCTGCAATGAGTGTTCCACATCGAGTTTTCCTGTTTTGGATTCTTTTCTAGTTTCCCGGTCCTGTTTTTCCAGGAAGACTTCCCGTTTGGATTCTCCATCCTGGTGGGACATTAAGAAAATCTTCTTTATGATTGGACTTTGGCCTGTCTCCTGGTTTCCTCTGGATCTTCCATCGTTCTGGCCATTACTGAATGGCTCCTTTCACCCATTGGGTAAGCTGTGTCACTTTCCACCTGGCTTGGACTGTTGGCACACTTGAGCCATTTAGTGTACTTGGCCAGATTGTGGGCAAGACATTTCACACGTCATCTCCTTGAGAATGTGAACATTGCCTGCGTGTGGCACACTTCCACAAACTCATATCTCTTTCCTTAAGCATCTATGCACTCCCACAACTCCCATACTGTAACATGTCCTCTCTCACAGCTTCCCATGGATACATTCCCCCGGTCTGTCTCACTCCCTCATCTCAAATGCACAGCTTTGCTTAAAGGAAGTCCATGATGCTATTGGCCCTGGTGTGGGCGTAGAATAATCTGCTGATCTTTCAGCCTCGAGAAACGAGAACACTGCCCAGCTGTCCAGTCGGTATTTAAACAAATAAAAAATAGCGAATGTAATTTTTAACGAACCTAAAACAAAGAAAGACATATCGATTTTTAAAATAAAATATATCTGGGGGTGGGGCAAGTGGTTAAAAGGGGTGGGGAGGTGTTGGGATGGGGTTTTAAACATAGGGAAACAGGGGGATGAGAGGAGAACACCCCCCCCCCCAAAAACAAATGCAAAAATCGATATTTTTTCATTGTTTTAGGTTTGTTAAAAAAAAGCATTCTTTATTTTTTCATTAGTTAAAACCACATGTAACCGTACAGCTTACTACAACGTTTGGCCCAAATATAAATAAATAATTAAATCAGGTAATCTCCCTTAGTTTTTGTTAATGGGGGGTCATAGTCTCGGCACGGGAGAACAAGGCACAAAGCACTTATACTAAGAAAGACTAATGACTACCCCTCTCATCGTCCAGGCAGGTTGGGTAAAGTGATATATCTGTTAGTCACATTTGTTTATAATGCAAATCTCCTATTGCTAAACCAGCGTACAGAACCGTCTTACTTATACACTTTCACAAAATACAAAACATTACAAATCAATAATCATAAATGTGTCTACATCAATTTATTGTCAAAGGCACATTTAGAAAATTAAAAAGAGAAAAGAACGATATATAGATATCAATCAGTAAGTGCATAATCAGCTGAGTCTAATCTTAAAAACATGATAGGGGTTAGAAAATACAATGAGAACTGGCTGGTATTGGTGCAGCCGTATTCTAGATATTAGACTTTAGGAATTAATAAGTCTTGTCTTGTGTCGACATGTTTCGGCCTTGTTGGAGATTGAGACACTATCTCTAGTGTCTTAACACCTGTGGTTTTTCGGCCTTCTTCAGGACAGACAATTTCTTTTATTCAAAATGGAAATCTCTTTCATATACCCCGGTCAATTTGAATAGTCTAAAAAAATACATATAAAAATATTGTAAGCAACAATAGTCTCAAATACCAATATAACATATGTTGTCCAATGTAAGAGATTATTTGTGCAAATGTTAACAGGTTTGTACGCTATCTATCTCCTCTAATTTAAAAGTTCATGCAAAATGGAGAGAAACACATATTAAAAACACATCGTAACTAGCATTAAAGTCCCATTTTTGGGACACCAAGCACACAGTATATATCACACTAGACCACAACTTACATCCTGAATGGACGTGAGAAAAACGGCTACAAATAGCTGTAATAGTGTAGAACTTCTTATCACCGGGGGTGCATAGATCGCCTGTTCGTTTATTCACCCGGCCCAACAATTAATGGGACCTACATTTGAGTGGAAAACAAATCTTATGTCACTTATTGTCTCCACAAGTCTGTATTATTTCAGACAAACTGTATATTTTTCATATTTGACTGCTTACTGATCTTGTTTTTAATTATTTTTAATTATTTTTAATTTTTGTTTTTAATTATTACCTCAATTTTTCATATATTTTATCACGGGATAACTACAGATAGACAACACAGAGAAATTGGAAAAAATGCCTCGCTTCAGTCGACTTAGTTGGCTCGGTTAACTCACCTCACTGGGGGAACATAGTTCTGCGAGCAATAAAATCTACTATGCATTGGGACACTCAGGCGGTTCTGCCTATTTTCTTATCCAGTATCAAAGTTTACAAAGAATCTTCAAAGCAACTCGAACAGTTGTTTGTCTGAAAAATGAAACATCCATTTCCCCATTTTTAAAGAATTAACACATATTATCGCATTCTAAATGTGTGGACCAAGAGCTAACAGACTCATTATACAACCCTTACCTGGAGCAGCTTAATACGTGGGTCAAACCGAAAGTATCCTCCCGTGAATGGTGTACTCGCGCCTTGAAGCCAAAAGGACTATTTTATCTTGTACCGCTGGAATCAGGTGATCAATCACATGATCGCCTGATCAGGTGATCAGTCACATGATCACCTGATGCTCAGGCTGTGAGTGTGTCTTAAAGGGACCGCTTACTTATATGAAGTACAGTAATTAGCCAGTGTCAAAGTAAACCTCAGAAAAGGCCAGTCAAGAGCGCATTGGTGTAAATTTAAATTTATAGCGCATTGGTGTCAATTTACGGAGGCGCCAATCAAGAGCGCATTGATGTTAATTTGCGGAGGCGCCTAAGTGGAGGGTACATGTTTATAAATACTCCAAATCTCCAAAGGGTACAAGTGAAAAAGTTTTTAAAAAAAATACAAGATATATCCACTATCTGGTAAGCTCTTATCTCAGAGAGATCAGTGTATTCCATTCTACCGCACTATTTAACCCTTTTGTGGCAGTGTTAAGGGAATAAATCCAAGTTGTTCACTTAGACTTAAGAGTGTTTCTCTATTACCCCCTCTTTCTGTTGCTGGAATACTTTGCAGTACAAACCAAAAAAGGTCTGTATGTTTGTGTTTCTGCTGTTCATAATGCGCAACTAGCGGTTTGTTGGCGACTTTGTTTTTTAAACAGGATTTGTGTTCACTTATGCGTTGTTTAATGCATCTTTTTGTTTTCCCTATATAGATCAGGTTGCATGGGCATTTGATACCATAGATTACCCAAGCTGAATTGCAGTTAGAAAAATTGCGGAAGACCCAGTCTTTTCCATATAGGTCAATGGATTTTATATTGCCTGTAAGGGGACACGCACTACATCTACCGCATTTAAAATGTCCGATGACTGGTGGTAGATGCCACAAGTTCGTTTGATTAGCTCTCGTCTCTTTTTTCGGATAAGTATGTACCACTAAATCTCTTATGTTTTTTTGCTTTTAAAGGCAAACCGCGGGACAGTTGGTTCAAAATCTGGAGTTATTAAAATATGCCAGTTTTTTTTAATACTTTTCCTAAGTTTGTTACTGATAGGGCTAAATGTCGTCACACATGTAAGTTTGTCTTCCTTTACTTTAGGTTCTGGATGTAGACATCTGTCTCTATTTGAGTGCCTAGCGCGTTTGAAAGCAGAGTGCACTATTTTATTTGGATAACCTCTAGCTTTAAGTCTAGTCTTAAGGTCCTTTCCTTCTTTTACATAATCTACAATGTCTGAACAGTTTCTTCGAATGCGGAGAAACTGTCCTATTGGGAGATTTTCTCGCAGAGCCAAGGGGTGGAAACTGTTGAATTGAAGGAGGGTGTTTCTATCGGTAGGTTTGCGAAACAAACTAGTGGATAATCTACCACTGTTAGATTTCCGGATGAGTAGGTCGAGGAACGGGATTTCGAAAGGATCCCATGACATAGTAAATTTAATGAACTCACTCTGGTTATTTAACCATCTAAAAAAGTCCTGTAAAGCCGGAGCATCACCTTTCCACACCATCAAAACATCATCTATATAACGATACCATTGTCCAATTTGCTTTTTGAATGGATTATTGGCATCGTATATAGATGTATTTTCGTAATAATCCATGTAAAGGTTGGCCAAATCAGGGGCAAATGTTGCACCCATGCTTGTACCGTGGATCTGGCGAAAGAACACGCTGTCGCACAGAAAGAAATTTTCCGTGAGTGCTAAACGAATGCACTCTAGAATAAACGCTGTGGGGACTTGCTCCAGTGTTGATGTCCGTTTGTTCAAAAACCTTTCCATAATTCTTAAGCACTCGTCTTGGGGTATACTTGTGTATAAGGCTGTGACGTCTAATGTCACCAAAATCGAGTTTTCTTGACTAGGAAGTTCATTAATGATGTTGATCATACTTGTTGTGTCTTTCACAAAAGACTTCATGGTTTTGACAAAAGGTCTGAGAAAACAATCCGAGTAAATCGAGAGGGGCTCCAGAATAGAATTGATGGCAGACACGATAGGTCTGCCAGGTGGGGAGACAGGGTTTTTATGGATTTTAGGTAACAAATAGAAAGCAGGGATTGTGGGATTGTTTTTAATCAGAAAACAATGTTCTTCTGCATCAATCCAGCTTTCGGTCAAAGCATGGTCCATCAGACTTTTTATCTCTTCTTTGAGCCGGGGTGTGGGATCTCTATCTAACATCCTATAGAAATCCCGATTCTGGAGGTGGAGATCGATTTCCCTACTGTATAGTGCTCTATCCCATAGGACAATTCCCCCTCCTTTATCAGCTGGTTTTATATGAAAAGACTGATTTTGCTGTAAAGATCTTAAAGCCTTTCTTTCTTCTCGACTCATGTTGTCTTTGTAATGATTTTCAGATGATACAAGTTTTTTACTTTCGTTTATGATCTTATTTTCGAAAGCTACTATGGCCGGAGATACCATGTTATTTAAGGGAGTAAAAGTGGAAGGTGGTTTTAGACCTGTAATGCTTTTTTCTTTATTAGATATTGGAGACTCTCTAAAAAAATATTTAAGGCGAATCGCCCGAAAGAATTTTTGCAACTCGATTTGTGTTTCGAAATCTTTGGCCTTAATAGAAGGTACAAAACTCAGGCCTTTTTTCAGTACTTGTATTTCAGAGGCGGTTAGGACATGGTTTGACAGATTGAAAATGGGAATTACCAAGTTTGTGGTGGCCCCCTCCAATTGCGTGTTTGCATTCTGGGTGGGCCCTGGTTCCAAATACGCGGGTTCCTCCCTCGGCCCCTCTGAAAATGGGGTTGATTGTTGGGATTTTCGGCTGAGTTAGTGCTGTCCGAGTCACTACTTGTCGTATTCGAAGTATTGGAGAAGGAGACATATTTATTTCTCTGTCGATTTCTGTTTCTCCCTTTGTTCTGTTGTAATTTATTTTGATCTTCGTAGTAGGACTCAACTAAATACGGATACGTAGTGGTCTCTTTATACATTTCCACATCTTTCTTATATTTCCAGATCTTTTTATCTAATGTAAATTTTTTAAATTTTGCAATTTCTTCGTCTATTTTTTCCAATTTCTCTTTAATGTCCTTTATGAGTTGATCTCCTTTCAGTTTGATTTCTAGAGTTTCAATCTCGGCTTTTTGTATGACTGCCTCTTCTGCAGCCGTATCAATTATCAGAATCAGGAAATCTCTTGAGCATTTATTCCCCACTGCGCTGAAACTACCTTTAAACTTTGGATTGTTTGTAAAAACACAAGGGATGTTTTTAATTTGCAGCCCTTCTGGGATTATCCCTGCTTTCAGATATGCCAGCATCATCTGGCCATGTGATTCTGTACGTATTAACCTTTTCTTTTTTTGGGTTAGTAGATCAAAATCATCAGTTTGTATAGGGGCAGGGGTCCCTACAGGATTGACTGCAACTATAGTTGGGAGGCCCATCAATCTCTGGTAGTGTTCCTCCGAAAAGGAAAATCTCCCAATAGGACAGTTTCTCCGCATTCGAAGAAACTGTTCAGACATTGTAGATTATGTAAAAGAAGGAAAGGACCTTAAGACTAGACTTAAAGCAAGAGGTTATCCAAATAAAATAGTGCACTCTGCTTTCAAACGCGCTAGGCACTCAAATAGAGACAGATGTCTACATCCAGAACCTAAAGTAAAGGAAGACAAACTTACATGTGTGACGACATTTAGCCCTATCAGTAACAAACTTAGGAAAAGTATTAAAAAAACTGGCATATTTTAATAACTCCAGATTTTGAACCAACTGTCCCGCGGTTTGCCTTTAAAAGACAAAAAAACATAAGAGATTTAGTGGTACATACTTATCCGAAAAAAGAGACGAGAGCTAATCAAACGAACTTGTGGCATCTACCACCAGTCATCGGACATTTTAAATGCGGTAGATGTAGTGCGTGTCCCCTTACAGGCAATATAAAATCCATTGACCTATATGGAAAAGACTGGGTCTTCCGCAATTTTTCTAACTGCAATTCAGCTTGGGTAATCTATGGTATCAAATGCCCATGCAACCTGATCTATATAGGGAAAACAAAAAGATGCATTAAACAACGCATAAGTGAACACAAATCCTGTTTAAAAAACAAAGTCGCCAACAAACCGCTAGTTGCGCATTATGAACAGCAGAAACACAAACATACAGACCTTTTTTGGTTTGTACTGCAAAGTATTCCAGCAACAGAAAGAGGGGGTAATAGAGAAACACTTTTAAGCCTAAGTGAACAACGTTGGATTTATTCCCTTAACACTGCCACAAAAGGGTTAAATAGTGCGGTAGAATGGAATACACTGATCTCTCTGAGATAAGAGCTTACCAGATAGTGGATATATCTTGTATTTTTTTTAAAAACTTTTTCACTTGTACCCTTTGGAGATTTGGAGTATTTATAAACATGTACCGTCCACTTAGGCGCCTCCGCAAATTAACATCAATGCGCTCTTGATTGGCGCCTCCGTAAATTGACACCAATGCGCTATAAATTTAAATTTACACCAATGCGCTCTTGACTGGCCTTTTCTGAGGTTTACTTTGACACTGGCTAATTACTGTACTTCATATAAGTAAGCGGTCCCTTTAAGACACACTCACAGCCTGAGCATCAGGTGATCATGTGACTGATCACCTGATCAGGCGATCATGTGATTGATCACCTGATTCCAGCGGTACAAGATAAAATAGTCCTTTTGGCTTCAAGGCGCGAGTACACCATTCACGGGAGGATACTTTCGGTTTGACCCACGTATTAAGCTGCTCCAGGTAAGGGTTGTATAATGAGTCTGTTAGCTCTTGGTCCACACATTTAGAATGCGATAATATGTGTTAATTCTTTAAAAATGGGGAAATGGATGTTTCATTTTTCAGACAAACAACTGTTCGAGTTGCTTTGAAGATTCTTTGTAAACTTTGATACTGGATAAGAAAATAGGCAGAACCGCCTGAGTGTCCCAACGCATAGTAGATTTTATTGCTCGCAGAACTATGTTCCCCCAGTGAGGTGAGTTAACCGAGCCAACTAAGTCGACTGAAGCGAGGCATTTTTTCCAATTTCTCTGTGTTGTCTATCTGTAGTTATCCCGTGATAAAATATATGAAAAATTGAGGTAATAATTAAAAACAAAAATTAAAAATAATTAAAAATAATTAAAAACAAGATCAGTAAGCAGTCAAATATGAAAAATATACAGTTTGTCTGAAATAATACAGACTTGTGGAGACAATAAGTGACATAAGATTTGTTTTCCACTCAAATGTAGGTCCCATTAATTGTCGGGCCGGGTGAATAAACGAACAGGCGATCTATGCACCCCCGGTGATAAGAAGTTCTACACTATTACAGCTATTTGTAGCCGTTTTTCTCACGTCCATTCAGGATGTAAGTTGTGGTCTAGTGTGATATATACTGTGTGCTTGGTGTCCCAAAAATGGGACTTTAATGCTAGTTACGATGTGTTTTTAATATGTGTTTCTCTCCATTTTGCATGAACTTTTAAATTAGAGGAGATAGATAGCGTACAAACCTGTTAACATTTGCACAAATAATCTCTTACATTGGACAACATATGTTATATTGGTATTTGAGACTATTGTTGCTTACAATATTTTTATATGTATTTTTTTAGACTATTCAAATTGACCGGGGTATATGAAAGAGATTTCCATTTTGAATAAAAGAAATTGTCTGTCATGAAGAAGGCCGAAAAACCACAGGTGTTAAGACACTAGAGATAGTGTCTCAATCTCCAACAAGGCCGAAACATGTCGACACAAGACAAGACTTATTAATTCCTAAAGTCTAATATCTAGAATACGGCTGCACCAATACCAGCCAGTTCTCATTGTATTTTCTAACCCCTATCATGTTTTTAAGATTAGACTCAGCTGATTATGCACTTACTGATTGATATCTATATATCGTTCTTTTCTCTTTTTAATTTTCTAAATGTGCCTTTGACAATAAATTGATGTAGACACATTTATGATTATTGATTTGTAATGTTTTGTATTTTGTGAAAGTGTATAAGTAAGACGGTTATGTACGCTGGTTTAGCAATAGGAGATTTGCATTATAAACAAATGTGACTAACAGATATATCACTTTACCCAACCTGCCTGGACGATGAGAGGGGTAGTCATTAGTCTTTCTTAGTATAAGTACAACGTTTGGCCCTACATTAATGTAGGAATGCACTATTGAAGAATAAGGGTTCTGGGGACAGTCTACGTTGGTCTAAAGATAAAGTTCACATTGCGACACAATACCAGGGACTGTTATGTGATGGGCAGTTTCTCATTGCCTTGCCAGGGATTTCCATTCAAATATGGGGACCCTTAATAGAACAATCGTTCCAACACCCAGGTGTTCACTCTTTCTAGGTATTGTCATCAGAAGTCTACATCCTCACACCAGTGGCAGGGATGTCTCCAAGTGCAACCACATTGCAAGGGGTTGTCATCAAGGGCCCAGGTGCTCCCACCATTGCCGTAAATAGGCTTCAATTGCCTCTGCCTCTCCCATTACACCTGTGAAGAAGAGGAGAGGACAGCATTTTGGCATTTTTTGCCAGACATTGACTGTCCATGGACATGCTATTCACTATGGCCATTCCCAGTAACTACCTGCCCCCACCACCCAAAATACACACTCCTCTCTTTGAGATGTCTCCATCACTCACTAACATAAAACCATGGGCTTTTGTGGGTCTTTAATTGTTATTTCTAAGCAGTCTTCTGAAAGGTAATGTCTTAATTGTAGCTTTCCATCGACTCCTGATGTAATACACATGTCTCCAGCCGCTTAAATTATAAGGATGTGTGTGAACTTGCATCTCTTCCTTGTGCTGAATTCCTGTTACAAGCAGGCACTGCCAAAGCAAACCGTTTTTGCTTTTTTTTTAGCATTACATAGACTTTTTGCCAGATACTCCCACCATATGCCCATTTACGTCCACCATTTGCTAGTTGTTGTCATCATATGTCCAGGCTATGGAAGTGCCTGGCAAATGCCTACCCATGTGTACTAAAAAGCCTAATTTGTTAACTTTCTGACGCTTGTTTTGCATCTGTTGGGTGATTAACATGGCATCCCTGATCTCCTAAGTCCCTTGCCACGTAGATGCACAGAGTTGGCAATTGGTGGTTGCACCACCAATCCACCAAAACTAAAATGGCATGGGGTGGGGGGGATTTTGGGGCGGCTATGGACTTTAGTTTTGACTACCACCTGACAGCCACTCCTCAAAACCCAGCTCTTTTCCTACATTCCCCTCCTTTGCCACGTATTTCAAATACCCCTTGTCTACCTGCCTCTGTATGCTCAGAATGACTAATATGTGTGCAACACTATCACTGTGCAGCTAATGTATCCCCACCTATCTATCCCTGCCCTACTGTTCGATTTGTGCCCCCCCTTACCTGTACCTGACATTTATGTGCAACAGCGGCTCAATGCCTCCGGGATGTATGCACGCTTTACAAATGAAACAAATAAATTAATAAATATACATGAGCCATGAAGGTAATGTGTGCCGTTCGTAGTCCCTTGCAAACACATGTGACCTAAATATGTTGCTCAAAAAGAGAATGTCTGTGCAAGTTACCAAAGCCCCAGGAGCCCTTCAAACATTTTACCTGACGACTTCTGAAGTCCGGTTGGGTGAGCACCTCAAGGAAAAACAAATTGTCCTGAGCATCCAGGCATAACATAGAAATGTGTCGCCAAATACGATGGACATATTTTAGATGTGTTTTTAGGGATGCTTGAGGGCATCTGGTGATGCGTGCTCTTGATGACTTGCATTTAGAGAACGAGCGATTTTTGAGAGAGGCTAAACAGTCATAAAAGACGTGGCGAAAACATAGATGCCAAGGTCACATGGAACTTTTACGTGCTGGAAGCATTCCTCCTCGCTCTCAGCCTTTTCAAGAAGCGAGAGGGCTCTCTGGTTATACAACATGAAATGGATTCGAACGGGCGATTGCCGAAAGGTTGAGCGCAGACTGTTCTGCTTGTTTGTAATGACGCAGCTTTAGAACAGGATACTCCAAGGAGATCCGTCCTGAAAACAGTTATCACATGCACGAAAAAGCACACACTTTCAGTAGACTTGGCTCTGGAAACTGGAAAATGGAAACTGAATATAGAAATAGCCAAAGCCTCACATACTTGCTACAGCTGTTCTTCTTCTTCTTAATTATCGGAGGCGTGGGCGGACCCACGCAGGCGCTTCCCCATCCTATAGGATGATGTGCACCGTACCCACTAATTATTATTTAGCTCCATTTAAGCTCACAACTCCTCCCACCTCCCCGTCTGCCTCACAAAATCCAACATCACACTACTCCTCCTCCTGCCTCTCTCCCCATCACCTCCCAGTAAAGTCCTCCCACTCAGCTCAGCCACACCCAATGCAGTCAACCGAACCCTCATCAATTCTCTCTCTGCAACATGTCTCTCACACCTAAGCAGGAAATGTCCCACAGTCTCAGGCACCCCACACACCGCACAGTCCCTTGATTCACGCTTCCCTATTCGAAATAGACAGTCATTCAGCCCCACATGACCTATCCTCAACCGATTCAGCATCACCTCCTCCCCCTCCTCCATTCTGAACTCCCTGCATCCACCTTCACCAACACTTTCCCACGAACACCGAACATCCACCTGCCCTTCACCCCACTCACCCACCTCTCCTGCCATGTACAGCCCTTTTTTCTTATGGTGAGTAGTGTGACCGATTCAAACTGCAAAGCCCGATTTCCATTATTCGCTCAAAAGCGTTTCTTACTGGCTCACTATGAGACGTGTTTCAAATTTAAAATTGTGGACATTCTTGTGTTCCCATAATGCTCTTTGCTTTTATGTAAATCACCAGGATTGGATTATATGTCGAGATATGTATTGCATGTCCTGGCCTGGGACCATGCACCTCGGTCCCGCCCCCTACACCCGAAGGCCCAGCCCCTACAAGCCTAAGAGGGTTCCCCAGTAAATGTTTTCCATTTCCAGCACTGGATTAAAATAAGAATCACACCAGGAGAATAGTGTAAGTCACTGGTGAACTATGATCTTCTCAATGGACTGAGCAGGATGAAGAAAACATGTTCCGAGGTAGAGAGTGGGAGGTGCACACAAGATCACGTGTCAAAGCAACTCTGCACAGTCCTTGAGGCTGTGTGTTTATCATTGTGGCATATTTTCTGACTTGTTATGGGCTCTGGGGAGGCCAGGCCCTACTTGATCGTGCACACCAATAACTCACGCAGAGACACCAGTAGCGCTTCAGTAACTGGCGAGCGGGAAGCTGCTCACCCCTTTTATTGGACAAACACACGTGACCGCCGCCGTCGGATCACACAACGTGCTGTGGTCACTAAATCACATCAGGTGACTGCACTGTTGCGTGCTTCAGTCACGACATCCTGTTCCAAGGGTAAGAAAATGAACTTGAACTTAAACTTTATTAATAACAGCCTAACTCAGTTTTGTGGCGGCCTGCCCCCTGGGTTCCGGGCAGGCCGCACTCAGTGCCGGGATCACCCGACATACCATAGCTCTGCAGACACACAGGGGACAGACCGAGGGGCACCCTGCAGACTCTGGATCACTGGAGTGGGACACTGTGGCTGGGGCCACCCAGCAAACCGCAGCCCCGGCTCTGGGGGTACCCAGGCTAGGGTTGCACCAATGGCCGTGGTCATAAAGCAGCACAACGACAGTGGGATGTTGTTGCCCAGCAGGGGCACCGTCCAGATGCCGGGCCATGCGAGTAGGCCCTTCGCATGCTGCGCGGCACCAGCATGGTGCCAACAATAACAATGCAGGAGTCTGTTCTTGGTTGACTGACTAGCCGGAACTGGCTCATACCTTTTATTGACTACGTCACATGGTTATCACCATGTGATCTTTGCACAAGTCCTGGGAGCTACCATGCTCCCAGGAGGGGTGACATGCAACACTCTCCTTTTGCATAACGATCAAACGATATGACATCACACCACAATATACACAATTATACTAGGAATACAGGTGCAACTTATTTTCACACTTAGGATTCCAGGTTACCCATGGGGGTGCCAGTGAGGGTTGTTGGGTTGCTGGTGACACGTTGGAGACTCCACATGCAAGCACACCCTTTATTAAGCTGGGTGAGAGGAACTTGCACCACTGACAAACACTCGCACCTGGTCCGCCTCATTACAAAAACCCACAAACGCAGGAGCACAGCTTCAAACAACGTTTTGATGGGGCCATTTTAGGCATTTGCAGGCCTGCGGGAGACCAGTCTGACTTCCCTCGGCATCTGTACAGGACAGTTCGGAGTTCAAGAGCCAGAAAAACATCACCCGGTAGGCTCCAGGGGTCACATCGGCCTAGTCCTTATCTGGTGGGGGCAGAACCGTGTGACCATTGCACAAGTCCTGGGAGCTACCGTGCCTCCAGGAGGGGTGACATGCAACAAGGTCTAGCGTTCATCTGCACACCCAGAACATCACCTTTTGTGAAGAAATCCATGTGAATGATGAGTGACATTGGGTGAGAAAAGTGGCTTTGGTTTGTTAGCATGAAATTCAACAGTTACTTCCAAGTCAAATTGTCCCAGTGTGGCACAACAAAACATGATCTGTTGTCAAGTGAATGTATCCCAAGTGGGCCAGATATGTCTCCATTTACACAACTAGCCGTGTTTGTCTTGCTGTGACGTTATATGCTAATTGGACTCTGCACTTTTATTTCCAGGACTTGCTCCCACAGTTGAATTTTGTGCTACGTGCCTGCTGCTTCTGTGAGTACAGCAGGTCCATGTTGTCCCCCTCGTTCCTGTTCATGACTTCCCGGTGGTACCCGGGCAGGGCTTAGGGAACGACTTGGAGGTGTTTCTCTCCGCCTTTGTCAATACATCCTCTTGTCGTTCAAAGTCACCAGTGCCCAGCTGTCCAGTGAGCGTATTTGGACCATGGAAGGAGCGGGCATCAACAACACCGCCATAGAGCGCGGTTACAAAACAAATGCGAAGGGTTGACGAAGTGTTCCTGAACGAGCGACCCACCAACTGCGGTGAAACGACTTCCTGCACTGTGATGGACGCAATCTCAAAGCTGAATTATTCTACGAGCATACCACGGGACCATTAACTATGGTCATGCTCGTTAGCAAAGCGTTGAGGGTTTAAAGGACTACGTCGCCGCCCGTCGTTTGTACATCATTATCTCGGTGATGCCCATCATTCATAAGCCACTATATCTTTTTTGGTGCTCTCACTGTATAGCTACATTGGGCTCATTTCTGAGTCCAATAAGAGCCAAAGGAGAGGAAACGAATGACAGTCTCTCTCTCTCTCTCTTTTTTTAAAAAACATTTTTATTTTCAAAATTACAGTAGTAAGGAAAACAAATATTAAAAGAGCAATATACATAAAACATTAAAATGCACACCCATCTATATACAAACCCCACCCACAGAGTCACACCTTATCCAATATCAGGCCTAATATACTAACAGAAATTTACCCCATATCTTGTTGAATAATGCACTTTTCTTCTCCCTCAAGTACAAAACCCTTTCGATATCAGCCAAAATATGCATCTCAACAATCCACATTTCAATTATAACAGGAGTAGAGGTTTTCCACTGCCTCAAAACCAGTTTCTTTCCCACCATTGCTCCCTGAAAGATCCACTTTCTCTGGGAGGTACTCAAGTCTTCCAGCACATCAGTACTGCCCAACACAATTATCTTAAAATCCATGTGAATTCTCTCTCCGAGAACCCTCTCACAAATCAGATCAAATTCGAACCACATACCCCTCACCCTTGAACACTCCCACAGCATATGTTCAAAGGTGCCCACCTCATGTACACACGCCCAACAGTCAGAGTTATCACTCATTCCTCTTTCCAACAGTCTCTCCGGCGTCCAATACGTTCTATGCAAAATTTTGATCTGACGTGATCTATCAACCAGACTCAGAGAACACAGTTTCACATTCTCACAAATTCGAGACCAATGATCCTCCGTAATATCCTCACCAATCCTCCAGTTCCAATCCAGTCTCACAGCATCCCCCTCTCCATATTTACGTCACCCAACGCTCTCCTGATCTTTCGATAATCTGCCAGACAAAAAGTAGGAATATCAAACTTCAAACTGACCTCCCTAGCAGTCATCCAAGTCATACCATTAAAAAGGTCCCCAATCCACTGAACCCCAGCAAGGAACCATTCATGCCAGAACAAAACTTTCCCTTCAAAAGAAACACTCGGATTCAGCCAAAGTGAAGCACTAAGGTCTCTCAATGCATCAAAACCCAAACATTCATTCAATGCCAACCAAGAGGTCCGTAAACTCCTAGTCAACGGCTTCTCCAACCTCCGTCTGCATGGCTGACTCGTCAACAGAGCCCTAGGCGACAACAGACTCACATGGCTAGACTCTGCACCAAACCAATCACCACAATCTGATTTAAGACAGGCAAATGAGGTACGGGGCATGAAAGCCAGATGATACGCCCTGAAGTCTGGCACTCCCAGCCCACCTTTAGACAAGGGCAACTTTAGTTTACTTATCATCAGGCGCAGAGGTTTATGATCCCACAAGAAACCTTGCATGAGTCTATCCAGTTCACGCCAATACTTTTTCTCAATCTCCAACGGTACCATACTCAGAACATAGTTCACTCTAGGAGTCAACACCATTTTCAAAGCATTCACCTTCCCCCAAAGGGAAAGATGCATCAAGAACCACCTATCCAGATCCGATTTGAAAGTAGCACACACCACATTCATGTTCACTCTCACAAAATCAGAAATCGTCAGCAAAATCCAAACCCCCAAGTACATCAACTTCTCAGCGCACCACTTGAAGCCCAACCCAGTAACCAAATGTTTGTCACATAATGGGACAAGGGGCAGAACTTCTGATTTTGCCCAATTAATCTTGTATCCCGAACACCGATGAAAGACCTCCAGAACATTCATAAGTACAGTCAGCAATTCAGCAAGATTCTTAAGGACCAATAGCAAGTCATCAGCATATAGCCAAGCTTTTTGTCTCAAACCCCAACAATCAATACCTTGCAGGCCATTCTCAACTCTCAGCTTAACGGCCAAAGGTTCAATACTAAGCACAAATAAAAGAGGAGACAACGGGAAACCTTGTCGCGTTCCACGTTCCAATTCAAAAGGTTGAGACCGCCGACCATTAGTTTTAACATCCGCTGTGGGTTTGGTATACAGCAGTCTAATCCAGGAACAAAAATGATCACCAAAACCCATCTTTTCCAGAACACTAAACATAAATTGCCAGTTGACTCTATTGAATGCCTTTTCGGCATCCAATGAGAGAACAGCTGAGTCTTCTGACAGCTCTGATGCTCTAACGATGGTGCACAGAAGATTCCTCATGTTGCTAGACATCGTTCTACCCATAACAAAACCTGACTGATTCTGATCTCTCAGCTCCGGTAGAAGATTTTCTAGCCTTAACGCCAGAACCTTGGCTAGGATCTTGTTGTCCACATTAATTAAACTAATAGGCCTGTAACTGAACGCCAATATTTCATCCTTGTCCCTCTTCAGAAAGACTGAAATTGTGGCATGCATAGTCGTGTCCGGAAGTAATCCCTGAGCCTTAGAGGTCTTATACATAACCGTTAACAACACCAATGCAAAATTAGGTAGCCACCTATAAAACTCCACTGGCAGCCCATCAGGGCCTGGAGACCTGCCAACATTTAATTTAGAAATTGCATTCCTGACCTCATCCACAGTTATAGCTTCTTCCAACAATGTTGATTCCTCTTCAGAAATTTCTGGTACCGGTATCGTCCCCAAATAATCTGCATTAGTCGCGTCAATGTATGTCTCATTTTTATACAAATTCATATAATACTTCATAAACACCTCATTTATCTTCAAAAGTAGTCAATCCATCAGAGTCCGTAATCGATGCTATTGAGCGCTCTGACTCTCTCACCCTCATTCTGTAAGCTAGCCAACGGTCACACCTTTCACCCCGTTCAAAATATGTGCACTTTTGCTGGAAATACCTTTTCTCCACTCTATTTGAAATCAACGCAGTCAAGTCCCTTTTCAATCGGTTCAACTCCGGAAGTAAAAACAATTTTGTAGGATCCACCATCAGTTTCTGAGACAAATCATTTATTTTACTCTCTAATTCCAACTGCGTACTGTCCCATTTCTTCTTCAAGCCTCTTGCCAAATTAATAAACATGCCTCGTACAGTACATTCAAATGCTTCCCAAACCATGCCCAATTCAACTTTTCCAATACAATTTTCCTCCACAAAATAATCTATTTCGGTAGAAACTTTGTCCATCGCATCAACATTATCCAACAACATAGGATTTAGTCTCCAGCTAAATTGCCTATCCACAGTAAAATTTCATCTCCAATCCAGAACCACATGTGCGTGATCAGTCAGCACGATAATACCAATACTACACGCCTTATAACTTTGTAACATATCTCCCGACATCAACAACATGTCAATCCTAGAATAAGTTGCATGCGCTCCAGAATAGAAACTGTATTCCCTCACTGACAGATTTTCCATCCTCCAGCTGTCTTTCAGATTATGCTCCTCCATCAAATCCATTAGCGCCCGAGATTGCACATCAGTTCTCCTGCAGAATCTATTATTACTACTGTCTAAAGTAGAGTCAATGACCGTGTTGAAATCTCCCCCAAGACAATGTTACTAGTCTCCAGATCCTGAATTGATTGTGCAACTTCCCTGAAAAAAGATCCATCATCCAAAGTGGGCGCATAAATATTTCAGAATGTAACCACCTTGTCCTGAATATTCGTCAGAATAGCAACCAACCTTCCACCCTTGTCACATATTACTTTAAGAACTTTAATCGGGGCATTTTTCCTTATCAAAATCACCACACCCCTAGACCTCGAATCAAAAGAAGAACTGTATACTCTCCCAACCCAGCCCTTCCGCAACCGTCCAAATCTTCCTTACGAAGATGAGTCTCTTGAAGAAAATAAATATCTCCTTTCAAATCATTCAAATAAGACATCACTTTCCGTTTCTTCTGCACATTATTGAATCCATTCACATTCCACGAGATAACTCCCATCCCCCAACCCAGAAAGTCCACCCCCTCACAATCCAATCTGGACAACAGGCCCTGATTCGTGTTTGTGACCCTGAACCCTAACCCCAACCGAACACCCCAAAAACAGATGCAAAACACCAATAACAGCAAACCAGAAAAAACTTCCACACACATTCCAGATAGTCCAACGTCCCGGACACCTCTCCAAATAACCCAAACTCCCCATTAAGCCTCCACATTCAATAGTAACCCACCAAACCACAGTTTAAAACATGACCACCATAATCCAGACATCTATCTGCCACAGCTGCACCCCAGGAAGCCCAGTAAGTACAAATTACATACACACCACGCATGACCCATCAAAGTCTGCAAACTCTGCAGCCCTGATGCAAGAGGTACATGGAGTGAAGGAAAGCCACCAAATCAGAGCCCGCACCTGGGGCCACTTTCATCCAAAATCTCTTACACTCAAAGAAGTGTGCCAGTCATTATGTCATCAAACACACTTGAGCTACCCCTTCTATGATGATATCCCACCCCCAGTCCAAGTTCCACACACGTCCAAATACATTCAACAATACACCCTCGCTAAGCATTGTAACAACAAATGTCAAAGAAAGACACCATCAAAGAATCTCAATAACGAAAATTTAACTCTAGTGATCGACCAATACCTGAACTGACATAGGTAAAGCAGTAATCCCTAATCATGCACCAGTCCAACTGTCCCACCCATCAACCATGAAAACAATACCCCTGAAACATTGTAATAGCAGCGCCAGAGTATATATCACGAGACTAGCCACTGCCCCCCAGTAGGCAGACACTGTAAGGACACCCAACAACTCCGTTCAAATATCTCCCTCGCAGCCCCCCACCAGCCGGCATCATATGTCTCGCATCTTGTAACATTCGCCCAGTAAAGACCATGACATGACTCCCCCAGTGAAGTCCCTGACTTGTTCCAACAAGTAGAAAGCAATAAACCAAACCCGGGCAAGTCTAGGGGAATAGCTAGGGCAGGAAGCATTTAGTCCAGCTGAGTGAGACACTGGGTCGAAAAGGCAAGCATGGAGAAATGCATTGTTTCCTATATCGTTGCATTACATATTATGTAGAACCAGAGCCTAACACAATACAGCCAAACATCTAACACGGCCCATTCCGTTTCACCATATGCAACCGCAGTCCACCCAGCCCAGTGTTCTGCACCAGTATTTATATGTCCAGATACTTCAGAAATAGCCAAAAGCACACAAACCACTTAAATAGGCATTCACTCAATATGTAACCATACACAAAAAAACACCTGTCATTCCAAGTAAAAACATATCAAATCACGATAGAATGATGGAGCATCACACACCCGCATGACCTGCAAAGGAACATTGAAGCAAAAACACAGTATCATATAATATATAATCCTGGAAAAGAAACAGGTTACATCAACCAGCAGATATGTTAAATGATAAAGGTATCCCAAAAAGCCCAAAAAGCCCCATATTCTGACCGCCTCCACTCCCGAGTAGACATGTTTTGCCTAACCCTGCATCAATCCAGCCCCTGAAAACACAAGGGCAGCGATTTCAAATAGGCACTTCAGGTCGATGCAGTTAAATGATATACACTGTGATTGAAGTCATGAACCACTTGATACATCAGCTGGAGGGAAATCCTGGGCACAGCATATTGCACATAGTACAGGATAGGAGGTGTCAGGTATCACTGTTTGATACGTGCAGGAGATGTCAGTTATCACTGTTTAACTCCGCTGCCAGTCGGAAACATGGTGCCATGACCAGTTTCTCCTTCCCGAAGTCGACAGGGAACAAGTACACTACAACATACACAGACACGCTCTATGTTTGTTCGAGTTGGGGGCAGGGCGTAGAACACCGCGCACAGAAGTTACTGGAGTCCAACATGCTGCCAGGATACAGCATCTGTCGGGTGAATAGCCGACTACTCCCCAGCTAACAGGCACAGGCCGTGCCATCACATCAACTCCCAACACCAGTACACACACCAACAGTGAACGTGGCAGGGGGGTACAAAGAAATACACAGTGAAAGTACTTCGAACTCTACCCACCCTGCGCCGCTCCAATACGATGGGACAGCTGACTCCATCAGAACGAACACACAGCATAGCGCTCCTCCCATGAGAACGCCGGACAGGCCATGCTGCTGATCACAGTGCTCACCCTCCAGCTCACAGCGTATTACGCATACGCAACTATCTCCTCTCAGAAACCCTCCACCTCATCCAGGTCAGCTGAGCAATCATGTGACCTTCCCACTGCGGCGGGTCCACTCTTCTAAGCCGTTCCGATAGCACGAAGCATTGAACATGACAGTAAGAATGTTTTCATTTAAAAAGAAAACGTTCAACTGTAATATGCACATGGCGACATTTTCAATGTATCAAATTCAATGTGATTATGTTCATATGTTCAGAAAATATAACTTGAAGAACAAAATGTTAAATGTTGAGAGGGGATCAAAAACAAAACATACCAAAAGGGGCAGCTGTGGCAGAAGTCCTACATCATGGCATCCAAAGGTACATATTAGCTACTCATCCTCTCTGGCCGGCTTTCTAAATCTTTCAGCCATTTTAGCGCCTCATTGGGATCTGATGTAATTTTCTCCCCATTAGGAAACACCAAAGTAAGGAAAGGCTCTGTTGAGGAAAGCCTTCACCAGCAAAGATCTTGCCAGTTCTTTAGGCTCCTTAAAAGATTTCCTTATCTCCACCACCTCCTTTGGGTAATCCGGGTAAATAAATACCCTCTGCTTCTTGTAGTAGATCACCTCAATATTTCCTGCAGCTCGCAGGACATCCTCCTTTACCCTGGTGCAAGTAAAGGATAGCAGTATCTGTCTAGCTTTCCCTTTAAAGTCCATCTTCCGGCCAATCCTGAACACATTGTCAATGTCCATCAATGTCAATTGTTCACATTTCAGAGTGTTGTTCAGGAAATCCAGCATTTTAACGGCCAAATCCTTGTTGTCTTCCTCTCCCAAGCCAACTAGCCGTATGTTTCTACATCTAATTCTCAAGTCCAGCTCCAATGGCTTGGCTTTCCCTTTGCTGAGGTCCTCCTTCAGATTCTTATAAGCTCTGTAACTCCCCGAAATTTGAGAAGACATGGATGCATTCCCACTCTCCAAAACTGAAACACGGCCATCAATTTGAGCCACCTTCATCCTTAAATCTTCCATTGATGACTTGACATCAACCACATCTTGAGCCACTTTCCCCAGATCTTGCGCCACCTTGAGAAGCAGGGAATATATATCCTGTGGGCTTGGTATCTCTGCCATGTCAGCAGCAAATTTGGTTTTCTTTGGCACAGGATTATCCGCAGTTTCAATTTTCTTTTTGGAGTTCATAATCTTCAATTATCCACATATAGGAGAGGGCCAGGAGCTGCTGGTTTATGCTGCTGTCTCTGCTGCCTGCATTCCGGAATCACCCTCTCTCTCTCGCTCTCTTTCTCGTTCTCTCTCTCTTTCCTTTTCTCTTTCTCTCTCTCTCTGTTTACAAATGAAAATGCTTCAGAAAACATCCAACACCTGTAAACATATATAACCTGCTACAATCTATTTTTTTTTTTTTTACATATCCCGACAGGGGGTGAATTTAAATTTGATTGAGTCTGGCTCAGTTTCGAAGGGTTGACATTTTTGAAACACCTTCTTTCATTTCATGCAACAGCCACATGTATTTTATTTCCATTGTATGGCATCATTTGGTCTTGGGTGTCTGCTTACATTCACAGTCATTTGGTAATATGGGTCTATACACACTGATATTGTTAAACATGGTCATCCATTGTTGTATGAAATGCATCTCAAATTACTGTGATATCATAACTATATTTTTATTGGTGTACTGAGGAACAATGCTGTGTGATGCAACTTCCTGTTTTGTCAAGGGGTGAAAGGTTGTGGGCCATCGCTTCCTGCGATGTTATTTTAGGGCTGGGTCAAATGACATTACAATACTTCCCATGATGTCACTTGGGGGTAGGGTCAAATGAAATCACTTACTGTGATGTTATCAGAGGTCAAGGGTTGTGTGATGTCACTTCCGCTACCTCTGGCATTTGGGTGAAATGACTTCCATGGTCAGTCTACATTAAAATGCTGAGCAAAGGCACGCTGTGGTTCTGGAGATATCTCAATAGTCTTAACTATCCCATAATTCTGGTCACAAATAGGGCAAAAGTCAACCACCCTGAGAACATCCAAAGTTAAGCCCCAAAACATATGCTTGTAACTCACTGCAATCACAAGCAAAGCAAGCCTTGCAAAAAGCACTATATCTTTCAGTGCTGGAGATCGGAACGTATATTTTGAGTTGGAGAAGCTTTACTAGTAAACTGTGGACACCACCTGGTTGATGTGACTGCCTTGTCAGTACTTGGAAGGTATGTATAGGGCAAAACATAATCATACTGTTTGACGGGTTTGTGACTTTCACAACAGGGCTCTTGCCGCTAACCACCTGCAAATTCCTATGACAAGTTCACATCCCGAAAGTAAAACCTGCTCAGGACAACACAGTGTTGCAGTTCAGAAAGATAGTATTCTTTGCCAACATCTCACGCTCAACAACAGAATATTTTCTAAAAATAGACGAGGTTACTGGACAGACAGAACATAAAATTCACAAATCTCCTTACTGAATAGCAACACTGCACCAGTAACACTACTTGATCCAGAACATTACCATAAGAGCTTGAAATAGGGGCTTTGAAAGTAGGGTATTTAATACTTTTCAATGGAGATTATATATTAGGATGGATTCATGTAGTTTGGCTATGTGTCCCACCCATTTAACGCCCATTGCTAAGTGAAATCTATAGGATTTTCCTCCCATCCTCACCCATTTTCCCTCCAACCACACCTCTTTTTGCACTCTTTGGCTGAATTTGTATTATGTGGTGAATTTGTCAGACATTTTTACTCCCAATATGGCAGCCGCACTATTTTAATGTTAAGAAGTTATTTCACTTTATTGATGCTTTTAAAAATCTTTACTCCAGCTTTGAAGTTATGTTACACATTTCAATGTATTTTGTATTTAAAATGAACAAGTCAATGTAATAGTTAGGTTTTGGTCAAAAATGTCTTTCAAAATGTTCATATGGTGATTTGTGGGCTGTTGGTCACATGTTTTTGATGTCAGCAGCACCTGATTGTGCAGTGAGTGATGCCAGTATGATGTGGGTGGTTCTCCAGTCTGTGTGTGTTTACCCAGGGCAGCCATTTATTTGAGTGTGCTTCTAGAACACACAACCGTTTGGCATAAGGATGTCCCAGTTTCTCATATTGATATCTTTATTTAAAGCAGTACCTATGGGGTCAGAAGCATGGAAACTCTCAGCAATAGAGACCTATTTGAAGAGGGCTTACATGGTATCCCCCAGAAACATCACCGGCAGCCCTGCCAGGGCTCCTCCAGCCAAGCAAGCTATATTGGCATGACAGCACTCTGTCATTGCAGCTTGACTGACAGAGGTGGTGGAAGAGCAACAAGGTCATTGGTGTTGCTCAGCCAATCTTACTGTCACCACATAGACATGCACATGTTGTTGGAAGTGCATTCTTCCCCAGAAAAGTTAACTCAGGACATGTGTCCGTATAGCAAATACAGTAGGTGGTACCTTGTGTCAGAGGAACACGTGCACTTGTTGTGATCTTGGCAAAACGCGTTCCCGCCCCGCCACCCCACCCCCACCTCACTGATCTGACCATGGTTGTTCCACCCATGTAGTGATGCTGTTTCTCCTCGGAGACCGCAATGCACAGCGTATATCAGTGTTCGGTGTCCCTGTGCTCTACGCTTTATGACAATGTTTCCCCCACCAGTAGGGCTGATTTTGGGTGTGGCATTTGCAAACGCCCTTTCTGTGGCTCAGCAGGGAACAGCTAAAAGCAGTGCACCAGTGCCACTGTACACGAATGATTGTGTTTGGAGGAGTGCACTTTCCCCGGCGAGGAATCTTGGAGGCAGAAACGACCTTTCTGCGGACTCAGCATTACACTGAGCTTTAACTCACTTGTCATTCCAACCGCGATTGTGCCCGCAAGTACTACTGCCCTCTGAACCGCAGAAAAAAGCAAAAGGCATGTGTAGGTACAAGTTTCATGGCAAGACCCACCTAGCCCTCGATGCTGCTCACCCTCGACAATGGAACGCTTGGTTGTTTTTTAAGTCAAATAATCCACCTGGGTTTGAACTGGATGAGCATTTGGACAGTTGGTTTTTAGACTCCGAATGCATGCATGCTTGCAGTCCTGTCAATAGACTGACATGGCCAATCGTACAGCATGTGTAAATGCGTATTCTTTCTATGCAATACAAAAGAACACTATACGGGTTTGTGTTCTTGAATGCAACACTACAAAACAGCAAAATCTTCATTCATCAGTTGGCTTGGGGCACCTGGGAGACGGTAAGTACCTGCATTTTGTTATTAACGCGTACCTTTGGAAACTGGATGACCCCATATCACATGAGGGACTTCTGAGAAACCAAACCCCCCATTCCATTCTGGGAGTTAAGGCCTCGATTCACTTCATTAAATAGAATGGACGCAAGAAGAGAGCTCATATCCAAGCCTGCGTCTCCACGGCATATAACAACTCGGCCAAACTCTTTAAAATCTGCAAGGAACTGGCCAATCCTGCCGCAGTCTCTACCTCTCCTGTCCCTTCCCAGGCCCTCTGCACGGCACTGGCTTCTCACTTCATTAAAAAAACTCAGGACATCCTGTACTCCTCTCACCCCCGTCCCGCTATTCTCTGCTCTTCCTCTGGCCCTTCTGCAACCACCCCTCATCCCTCCTTCTTGGCCTTTCCCCTTTTCTCTCCAGATAAGGTTTCTAGACAAATCCGATCTATGAAAGTCTCGTTGAAACAGGTTTATCCCTGTTCCTCCAAAACTATCAAGGATCACATCGACTCCCTGGCACCTGCCCTGATGGATTTCTGCAATCACTCCTTCACCACTGGAGTCTTCCCCTCCCCCCTGAAGCACTCCCTTGTGCACCCTCTTCTTAAGAAACCCTCTGAAGACCCCTCCTGCCCTGCTATCGCCCAATCTCCATCACTCCCTTCCTGGGCAAGCTCCTGCAGAAACTGGCCATCTCCCAGCTCAATCTCCACACTGAATCTGTTGGTTGTCTTCATGACCATCAATCTGGCTTCAGAGCTGCCAGAAGCACAGAAACTGCTCTCCTGAACATCCGTGAAGACCTGCTCACTAACCTCGACTCTAACACCCCTTGCGTTCTTATCTTGCTTGATCTCTCTTCTGCCTTTGACACTGTCAACCATGCCATCCTGCTCAACGTCTCCATGATAACCTGGGTATCACTGGTCAGGCTCTGGCGTGGCTGACTTCTTTCCTCTCCGACCGACCCTCCCAGGTCCAACTTGGGTCCGTCCTCTCTGACATCTTTTTCTCTACCTGTGGTGTCCCCCAGGGATCTAACCTCTCTCCCCGGTTGTTCAACCAATACCTGGCACTCCTTGCCCATCGCATCGCCGCTCTCTGTCCCAACTTTCAGTGCTATGCCTATGATACACAGCTCATTTTCAGGCTACCCTCGGCCTCCTCCTCTCCTTCCGTCATCTCTGACTGTCTGCCATCCAGGAATGGTGTGCCGCCAATGACCTCTGCCTTAATGCCAGTAAGACTGAGATTCTACTCATCAGCACACCCACTTCCTCCTTCCCTGCAGCTCTCTGGCCGGCCTCTCTTGGCCCTCCTCCCACTCCCACCTGCAAGGCTAAAAACCTTGGGGTCATCTTCGACTCAGCACTCTCATTCTCCCTTCACATCTCTGACGTCTCTAAGAAGTCACACTACCAGCTGCACCTCCTTAGAGGTATTCTTCCTTTCCTCTCCTTCCCCCTGAAGCTCACTGTCTCCAGAGCCCTAGTCCTCTCCAAGCTGGACTACTGTAATAGCCTCTATCTAAACCTACCTGCCTCCACCCTCCGCTCTCTGCAACTTATCCAGAACAGGACTGCAAGACTTGTCCTTGGCCTCAAGCCCAGGGATCGTATCTCTCCAGGACTGAAATCTCTGCACTGGCTCCCTGTGGCTGTGAAGATTAAGTTCAAAACCCTCTGCATTGTACACAAGGCCTTCTGGGGCCGCAACACCTTCAACTCTCTCTTCCTAAATATCTTCCTTCTCGAGCTCTTCGCTCATCTGCCTCCAACTCCCTTAGGGTCAGTCGCTTCTCCAAGCAACGAGTTGGTGGCAGATCACTCTCTTCGGCAGGGGCCTCTCTCTGGAACAGCCTTCCTGCCTCCCTGAAGCTCGAGGAGAACAATCTCCGGTTCCGGAAACACCTCAAAACCTTCCTCTTTGCTTCTGCTTTCTCTGCTTTCTCTCTTCCCCTCCCTTGCTGAATTCCTGACTGAAATTGCACTGGTTACCTGGCCACCCTTTCTGATCGCTGGCCTGGCAACCCCTGCACTTGGGGACTGTTTTTTCTGTATCCCTTCAGTCCCCTTACCAGCACTTACGTCTGCACTTCCTTGCACCTGCCACCAGCTGGCTGTTTACGTGTCTTATTATTCCACTTCCCATGTACTGCACTTTCCCCACTCCCGTCCCCCTGCGCACTTCCTTTCCCCCCTTCCCATGCACTTGCGCAATCTGAATGACACCTGGCCAAGTAGGATCGTTGTCTGTCCTCCCTTTGTTCACCCCCACGCCCCTGCCTCGTCACGCCTTGAAACACTTGTGTATAGGCGCGTTATAAATGCCATATCATATCATATCATACCATATCATATCATAAGGGTGGACTGGGAACCAAAAGAGGCCCTGGAAATAATTAAGATCACTGTTTTGGCAAAACAGAACCTGGGACTGGAGGATAGGACCACCAGTGACCTGCAGTCATCTGGCAACTTCACCAGAATTTTGTGTTACAGTGCACATGCAATTTTCTTGTACTCACTAAGGCACTAACTTAAGATAGATGTGTTCAGTTAGCTAACAAAATAGTCTTACCGAAGCGTGTGTTCATTTACATAGCATCTAGGATATAGGTGGGCACTACGTTAGTAGTTCAATTTCATTCACTCTATTGATGTAATGTGATTCAAATTACTGTGGTTACTTTGACCTGGAGCTACCAGTTGAAAAAGGTCCTATGGCATAAGGACCTAAAATCTATGAGGAAAATGAAAATAAAGTGAATCCACTCTATTAAAACTGGTGCTCTCAGTTGGCCCCTGACACAGCCCTGAAAAAGGTTATCAACCGAAATGCATTAGCATATGTACATGAAATATCAACCATTATATTTGTCTGGCCTCATGGAATATGAAACAATAATATTTTATGAAAGCAATATAGAGGAATGTGAATAAACAATTCCTTTCTGAAAATTCCAACGACTTTAATTTTGAAAGTTAATGATTTTGGAAACCCTACATGTATCATATTACCCACTTGTGCAGCCCAGACAGGGGCCAACTGAGAGCACCAGTTTTAATAGGGTGGATTCACCTTATTTTCATTTCCCTCATGCATTTACATAGCAACCATTTCGAGATGACCAAGCACACAGCGAGCACCGCCTTCGCTGCTTTGTTTGGGCACTGCCTTCACTACTGTGTTTGGGCATGGTGTTGCAACACAGGTAAGTCTTGAATTTTTAAAGATCGATGTCCGTAATTCAGGCATTGTTTAAAACCGAGTTTAGGAAATAAATGTAGGGTGTCCTGAAACTAGACGATGCCGAACTGCGGCTCACAATGGCCTTGTTTCCCTATGTTTGCTTTCAAAGGAATTAATAAGAAGTGAGCGAGGTGGCCTGATCTGCGAAAAACTGAGTTGTAAAACAGCTGCTGGCCCTGCGTCAGGGAGGTCCATGAGAACAGAGGGAGGGGCTGAGTGATGATTGATTATCGCAGTCCCTCCTTTGCACAAACCCGGAAGGTTGCCATTTTGCCATGTTCAACAGCTGCTGCAAATTTTTACACAGATCTCTTTGGCAGAATATGACCGTAGACTTTCAGTTTCGTAAAGTAGTTAATGACAGTCATTGCTATTACCCAGTTCAGTGCTACTCGCTGTATCTAGAGGAAACAGTATGCAAACACGCTCCTATAGAGAGCTACTTCACACCTGTATCAACAATCGCCGTTCCTTCGTTTACACTCAGATGATTTATAACCTGTCCCTGGTCTGTTTTAAGATTTTATTTATTTTATTTATTTATTTTGCATTTCTAAAGCGCTCACACAGCCTGTGGGCATCGAGGCGCTGTGACAGGAATTGTTTGCTTTTTAGTTGCGTAATTGTTTTTTTTAATGTTTTACCCTACCAAAATAATCTGGATTGAAAGTGGACTGCAACTGGACTTTCCCAAACATTTAAATCCTCTTTAAATCCTCTTTAACTGAAGAAACCTCCATTGTACTCAGTGGATTGCTTTTGGCTTAATGTACCCTGAAATATGTTAATTAGCAATCCTCAGTGGAATGCAATTCCAAAACAATCCAAGCAATCCAATCCCCAAACAATCCACTAAAAATCCAAAAGCAATCCAATCCCCAAACAATCCACTAAAAATCCAAAAGCAATCCAATCCCCAAACAATCCATTAAAAATCCAAAAGCAATCCAATCCCCAAACAATCCACTAAAAATCCAAAAGCAATCCAATCCCCAAACAATCCACTAAAAATCCAAAAGCAATCCAATCCCCAAACAATCCACTAAAAATCCAAAAGCAATCCAATCCCCAAACAATCCACTAAAAATCCAAAAGCAATCCAATCCCCAAACAATCCACTAAAAATCCAAAAGCAATCCAATCCCCAAACAATCCACTAAAAATCCAAAAGCAATCCAATCCCCAAACAATCCACTACAAATCTAAAAGCAATCCAATCCCCAAACAATCCACTAAAAATCCAAAAGCAATCCAATCCCCAAACAATCCACTAAAAATCCAATCCCCAAACAATCCTATAAAAATCCAAAAGCAATGCCATCCCTAAATAAATCCAAAAGAAATGGATTACATCTGGCTTCCTTTTGGCTTAATGTACCCAAAATATGTTATTTAGAAATCCCTCCTCGTAGAAATCCAAAAGCAATGCAATGCAATACCCAAATAAACCTTTGAAATCCAAAAGCAATTAATGTAGTCACCAAATAATACTTTACAAATAAAAAAAACAAAGCAATCGCCAAAATATCCTTTAAATATATAGGCATTGTTTCGGTTTATGAGCTGGAAATAAAGTTAGGAGTTTTACATAAATAATGTTTACTATAATGCTGAAAAGAAATGCTTAAAAACACAGTTGGTGCACTTTGTTTAATTGGGCTTTAAAAGTGTCACTGTGGCTTAATTGCTGCTCATTTCAGAGTGTTGCATTTTGAATTGCTTTTTGAACAATAGTGATGACTTATTAGGTCACAGTCATTTAGGTAAAATGGCCATGAAAGACAAGACCATGTCATGGCATAGTAGCTATATTTAAAAAGAAGCGACACATTTTCCTTCCCCACTATATTTATTAAAAAGAGGCAGAGGTTCAATTGGACACTGTACATAGCACAAAAACACGACTGGTGCAATAGCAATCCCAAACACGGTTGATTTACGATTTAAAAATAAAGGGTAAGAGGGGACTCAGAACCAGTCCGTTGGGGTCCAGCCCAGGGATCAAGGGTGAAAGGACCCAGAACCAGTCCAGAAAGTCACACGAGTATCCAGGCCCAGCCCAGGGAGCAAGTGAGTCTGGTGGGGTCAGCCCAGAGAGCAATGGTGAGAGGGGACCCAGAACCAGTCCAGGGAGTCACACCAGTATCCAGGCCCAGCCCAGGGAGCAAGCAAGTCCAGTTGGGTCGAGCAAGGGTGAGAGGGGACCCAGAACCAGTCCAGGGAGTCACAAGAGTATCCAGGCCCAGCCGAAGGAGCAAGCGAGCCCGGTGGGGTCCAGCCTAGGGAGCAAGGGTGAGAGGGGACCCAGAACCAGTCAAGGGAGTCACACAAGTATCAGTGCCCAGCCCAGGGAGCAAGGTTGAGAGGGGACACAGAACCAGTCCAGCGAGTCACACGACTATCCAGGCCCAGCCCAGGGAGCAAGCGAGTCCGGTGGGGTCGAGCAAGGGTGAGAGGGGACCCAGAAACTGTCCAGGGAGTCACACACGTATCCAGGCCCAGCCCAGGGAGCAAGCGAGTCCAGTGGGGTCCAGCCCAGGGAGCAAGGTTGAGCGGGGACACAGAACCAGTCCAGGGAGTCATATGAGTATCCAGACCCAGCCCAGGTAGAAAGTGAGTTGTTGGGGCCCAGCCCAGGGAGCAAGTGAGTCCGGTGGGGTCCAGTCCAGGGAGCAAGGTTGAGCGGGCACACAGAACCAGTCCAGGGAGTCATATGAGTGTCCAGGCCCAGCCCAGGGAGAAAGTGAGTTGTTGGGGCCCAGCCCAGGGAGCAAGTGAGTCCAGTGGGGTCCAGCCCAGGGAGCAAGGGTGTGAGGGGACCCAGAACCAGTCCAGGGAGTCACACGAGTATCCAGGCCCAGCCCAGGGAGCAAGTGAGTCCAGTGGGGTCCAGCCCAGGGAGCAAGAGTGAGAGGGGACACAGAACCAGTCCAGAAAGTCATAAAAGTATCCAGGTCAAGACCAAAGAGCAAGGGAGTCCTATGTGCTCCCTTAATGCGCAACTACACTTGTGTAGAAAAGACCAGATTTGGCTCCTTCTTCATCCGGTAGTTGCCAATTTTATTTTGAAGGGCTTTTCTGTACTCAGATGCAGAGAGTCCTGAAAGGCCATTTCCTTTGCTTGAACATGGATACATTCTGAAATGCAAAAAAGATTGTGTAAAACTTTTGAAAAGAGCAAGCAAAGTACTTCTAATGAACAGGCAGATGTAAGGAGGTGTTGGGGGATTCTGGATTATTTCTAGAACATGTGCCTGCCACAGGCTGTGAGAAATGAAGCATAGACAATTTTCACTGTACACCCTCTAATGTGCTTTCGGAATTCCATTTATGTACCTTGTATAGCCTCCGGTTAATGATGATCCAATGTTAACCTACCCTTTGCTGCCATCAGTTCTTCTTTGGTGAACAAAAGATCCAGCAGCTTGTTCAGAAGGTAACGTGCTGGGTTGCTAGTCTGTGATTTGTTTTGGCTGTCATTACAATCTCCCTCAACTTCACAGGGTTCACCTACACATCTGCAAACCTGCATTCTCATCTGTCATAAGGGGTACCTTTCTCTGTGGACACAAAAAATGAAACATTACTACATTTCTCAAAGCTGTCTATCTGGATCAAGCCATGGGAATTCCTTAGAATTTAATATATATTAGTGCCAACAGTTTTTTGGCTCTCCATTTATCTCTTTTCCCATTTTTAGCATAATTGGTATACTGTGAAGGAATGACAAACCTCGTGTTTCCCCATGTACAGTGCATTGCTAAAGGAGCAATAAAAGCAAAAGAAATAAAATATAGTACTGTAGGCAGTTGAAACTATTGGAACTAGTGCCCAACAGTATTCATTTTGTTGGAACCACAGGGTTTGAAATTGAGGGGAGTTGGGCGCTATTTAGCCCTGCTTGTAGCCTTGAAGAGCCTGGTTAGCTTTACACCATGTATACCAGGAGCTACATTTGGCTCCCGGGCCAACTGATGCTGATCACGTATATCTATGGGAAGATCACGTATACCTATGGGAATTGAACTATATGCTTTTGTAACAATCTATAAATAAACCTTAGGACACCAGTATGACATTTGAAGCATAACGGATCATAAGTAATGGACAAAGAGATATGTTTGCATCTTGTGGAACGCTGCATTAGCTCCTGCTTATAAAATCCCGGACCGCCTTATGGGCTTGAGTGTGGGCACATAATTAGTGATGGACAATAACCAGTGAATACATGAGCCACAGTATTTGAGCTACCTTTTCCCACCCTCTGACACAGTCTAGAAGCCGTATGGCTTCACAGAGTTGTTGGGGAGGAGGGTTTGAGATTAGGGTGGAGAAACACAGAAGCCTACAACCAATAGCATTTGGATTGAGAAAAAACATTTATGTCATATCGGCACCAACCAACATTTGTTTAACTCAAAGGGCACTTACCTCTGCTGCAGTTGATGGACCAGGGTTGGGATTTGGATGAGATAAAACTGTTTCTGTGGCTCACGGCCGCCTCCTCTTTATCCACTGAGGGCCAGTTCCAAGCAGTTCTCAACTGCTACCCGCTGGCGGGAATTCATTGTGTCCTCGTATGCTGAAATAATAGCACAAATATTAATATTACACATTTTAATGCAGTAGATATTTTAATGACAATTACCAAGATTGCAATGCAGTTATTCAACACACATACCAGTTAAGCTTTTCATCATATTGTCATCTTAATCAATCAGGGGCCGATCAACCGTTCCCATTGTTGCTGGACCATAATTGCCAAATGATGATAACATGCTCCTCCCTCAAGACACTGCTCATGTCTTCATAGTCAGCATCCTGTCCACAATGGGCTTCTTGCAAACTTCCTTTCATTGAAATCCAGCACTTTGCATTTGAATAGCAATGCTTTGCAAAGATCCTTTGGTATATTTTGTCACTGCGTTTATGTTAATCTCTTCTTTTGTGGTATATTTGAGTTAAGGATGCTATGTTTAAAATATTGCTTTACTCTATAACACCTGCTTATTATTATCAACAGCTGTATATGTACATAATTTATTAACATTGGACTGATACAAGTCTGCTCTGAGCTCGAACCTGTGTTTGCAGATCATGCACAACTGTTTGAGAAAGTGCCCAACTCAATGAGCTATCTTATTAAATTGTCAATTGCCCCTATCTAATTCATCAAGATGATGCATCCCTTGCATAAACTCTCTAACCAACAATGTTGTCCAGTGTTTTTTCTGACTGTTGTGTTGTAGACTTATTTAAGAAACTCTTGGACAAACTTTGCATAGACAGTGAATAGTACAGTGAACATGTCTTGCAGAAATTCTTTCTTTTTTTTTGCGACGATTCACATACTGCATTAAAACTAGGAATTGCATTTTGTCGTGTTTCCATTCTGAGAGTTTTCTTTAAAAAATGATGCTAATATAATATTTCATTATATTGACCTAAAAGACCTAGGTATTGCTGATGGTTTGGATGTTATGCTTGTAACGCAACCCACCATCTGCTACTGCTGTGTCCAACAGCGTGATTACACTGCAGTAGAAGAGTTGTCTTTGGCCAGCATAAATATTGGTATCTCTATTCTTTTTGTGAGCACCTGGGAATATAATAGCAGTGCCTGGCAAATGCCTTACACTTATACACAAGCCAAAACTGTTGGCTTTGCCAATGCTTGTTTTCAACAGAACCACAGTGAAGGGCACATGTAGTGCTTATAAATTGAGTGGGTGAAGGCAGACCTGGTTTAGACATTGTTATTACACCAGTGGCCCGTTTACAGCTTCAATTAAGGGGATCCAAGGGGTGTGTGTTTGGACAGAGAAGGGCAGGAGTGGGTGGACATGTTTTCTCACTGTGACATGGCATTTTTAAAGGTAAAGCCAACAGGAGTGTTTTATTAGGTGGGGCTATTAGAGCTGGGCGAGCCCGCAGTAAAAATGTGTAGTGTTGCTGGATTGGTTTTATTGAGAAACAAGTTGAAAAAAATCCTAAATAAATCCTTACTTTAAGACCAAACAATCCTTGCTTGTCAAAAAATCCAAAATACATCCTGTAAAAATGTGTGCCTGCCGTTAGTGTTAGTGGATTGTTTTCACTGAGAAACAAGTCAGTAAAAATCCAAAATAAATCCTCCAACCCAAGACAAAAAAATCCTTGCTAGGAAAACTCCACAAAAAATCCAAAAGAAATCCCAAAAGAATCTGCAGCTTGAAAACAAGCCAGAAGCAACCCCAAAAGTGAATTTCTTTTTTACTAGGGTAGTTGCGTATTTATAATGCGCTTAAACACCCAGAGGTTTCTAAGCGCAGACCCGTGAATCGAACCTGTGTTGCTTAGTGTAATCTTGTTTCCAAGGTGCGCATGTTGCCACTGAGCTACCCTCCCAGTACTTCAAGTCAGTGGCTTTTCAGCACGCCACTTTACGTTCCTGTACAGTACACCCCCTTTAGTTGTTCCCATTAAAATATGTAGGACTATGCACACCACCATATAAATTGATGTGTGCCTAAACGTTAGAACTGAAAGACCACCTCAGTGGAACAAATTGAGTTCATTGACTTGGGTCTGCATACCAAATAAGACGTTATGGTCTGGCGACTGGGTAGGCAATCCTGCCATTCCAACCACTGCATGGAATTTGGGGTTTGACCGCCTATTTGATTGGGGACCCTGATTGATGGGGGTCCAACCCTATCTGAAGGGGGCTGACAATTTTTCACAAAACATAATTTACGCGCCGAGCTAACACTATTTACCAAATACACTTTGAAGGAAACATTTGTGCACTGGCTTTCGCCTTTCTTTTCCCATCCTTCATCATCTCACTTTTTCAGTCTTCCAATGATGCAATTGCATATAGGTGTTCTGCAGAGGTAATACACCTTCTTTCACACTCTCTACCACCACACACCCTTCTCCACCCGTACTTTCCCTGCCTCCACATTCCCTACATCCCACACTCTCACCCCACCCGCCCAGTCTCTCTAGCTCCACCCACCCTACCCCCACTATCTCTATACTCACCCTACCCCTACTCTCTCTTCCCCCACCCATCCTACCCCAACTCTCTCTCTTCCCAGGCTCTCTCTACCTCCACCCACCATACACCAACTCTCTCCCTACCCCCACTCTCTCTGGTATTGCACAGAAATATTGTTAAAAAACCCAGAATGGTTGAACTGATCGGATTTCGGCTGTACCAAAATTAAGTACAGCCAAAAATGCCGAACATTTCAACCATTCGGTTTTCATTACAGTGAAGAAGGGAAGCAGGGATTGAGGGGTGTCCCCCGCACCCTTGTTCACTAGAATGGAATCGTAGTTGGTAGGGGTGTCCCTCGCAAAGTAAACAACAAAGTAAAAAAAATAAAAAAGAAAGAAAATGACCCTGCAGCGCCTGTTCCCATCCATGGAAGTGAAGGGATCTGGCGCTGCAGGGACTCACCGGCACACAACGAAGTGTGCCTCCAAAAGGTAAGTAATGGGGTCGGGGAACAGGGTCTATAAAGGCCATTTGGCTGTGGGGTGCTTATTTCGAATACTTACATGTAGAATTAGAAATGTTTGTCTTCGAAATGTTTGTATTCAAAATAATCACATTCACCCATCTCTCTAATCCCTACTCTCTACCCCATACTACTCCCACTCTTTCTATACCTACCCTAACCCATCTACCCTACATCTACTCGCCCTACTCCTACCCCAACTCTCTCTACCCTCATACACCCAACAGACCCCTCTCTCTCTATCCTCACCCACCCTACCTCCTCTTCTACTGCCACCCATCATAGCCCCTCTTTCTCTACTCAATGCTACCACCTCCCTCTTTACCCTCACCACCCACCCTACCCCTTCCTACCTTCTCTTACGCCCTCTCCCTACACCCTCTCCCTATCCCCTCTCCTCCTTCCTCCCACACTCTCGCTTTATTTCTTACCCCCTCACTCTTAACCTTTCTCGCTCATATCTCCTCTTTCTCAGCATCGATGGCGCCCTCATCAATAGACTCCCCTTCTCATTCTATTGCACACCTGCACCCCGTATCACATCCTCCTTTCAAACTTCACACTCTCCTCTTTGCACCTAAGTGCCTATAAATACAAAATGCAAAGAACAGTAAACGCCAAACCTATTGCCATTGCCAATGCTTGTTTTAGTTTTGCTATGATGTTGCACTGTCAATGTTGTTTATGAGCCAAAACTATTGGCATGAGAAGTGAAGATGGGAAGGAGATGGACGTGAGGGCAGGCACACTACCTGTAGGTGCTGTTTATTAGATTATCCATCCCTTGACTGCTCATGGCCATGCTTGTGCCTATGGCCATCCCCACCCACACGTCTCCCCCAGTCATATTTCTAAGCGGTTATAAGAGAGGTAATGACTCACCAGGACCTAGTTAAATAAAACTGTCTTAATCGAGTGTTTCTTAAGCCACTTGATTTATTACCAATATGCATATGCATGCGCTTGCATCTGTTCCTGGAAGGAATTCCTATTAAAACAAGCATTTCCAAGGCCAAGAATTTTGGCTATACCATCATGTGCTAACACCATTTGCTAGCTGTTGCCATCTTATGGTGAGGTAGTACCTTTATGGCAGGGCCTAACAAATGCCTATCCCATGCCTACAATAATGCCAAAACTCTTGGCTTGGCCAATGCGTGTTTAATAGATTGGTGCCAATAGGATCAACGGAAAACACGAGTCATACGTGTGCTTATACATAAAGGGGTCAGGATGGGAAAAGCCAATATGATGGAGTAAATCTATGCAGGCAATAGGGCCCTCCCTATTGTTTTCCAACCCCTTACATAGTCTGTGGGACACAGCGCCTTTCTGCTCCTTGGCACACACTTACAGTTATGGGGATATATTACCCAGTATGTTACTTGCTTCACAGTCCCAGGGTTATTGTGTCCAGCTCACTTGATTTGATTTGATTGGATTGGATTGACAGGTGGTAAAGCACCTGCACAACTCAAACGGACTTCATGACGCTTAAGAGGAAAGAGGAGACAGAGGACAAGGAGCATGAACATTAGGGAAGCTATGCATACCAATTCTACATGGAGAAAAGTTTGGCATTTCGGTGTGTCCGACAACCAAAGTAGCCAGGCTCCAGGAAGGCTGTCATGGAAGGAATTCAATAAAAGGGTGATTGGGTCCCTTAAAGGTTCTGCTGCTGTTCACCCCTTTTTAAAACTAGACAGCAGAAGGGGATTGTGATCTGAGGAGGGGAGAACTCGTACAGAGACATAGGTACAGACTGAGGGTTATAGTGCACGGCTTGCTTCTTGGCTTCATTCATTGCCTCTGGCTTATAGCACCTAGCTGGCTTCTTTGCCTCACCTACCAGCAAGAACCTCTCCCCACTTGCTTTAAGGTACTAGTCAGGCCCAGATGTTAGTACTCGCTAACCTTGTGTCTCCCTAATGGGCCAGTGATAGTTTCTTCAATGCATGCCTACCAGCCAATATTTTAGTTGCCCATGATTAGGGTTGAGGATACCTTTGAAACACTGCTACCAACAAGTATTTCTCTTCCATTGCTCAATTCACCTGTTGTAGGTCACCCTCCTGTGGCAATATCTAGACCTCTCTCTGTGTTCCTCTCTGTGTTCACCCTTCTCCTCCCAACACCTGAGATGTGCTTCTAATTCCTGAGATGTAGGCATCTTTAAGATTTGCTTCTAATTCCTGAGATGTAGGCTTCGTTAGGATTTGCTTCTAATTCCTGAGATGTAGGCATCTTTAAGATTTGCTTCTAATTCCTGAGATGTAGGCTTCGTTAGGATTTGCTTCTAAATCCTGAGATGTAGGCATCTTTAGGATTTGCTTCTAATTCCTGAGATGTGGGCATCTTTAGGATTTGCTTCTAATTCATGCGATGTAGGCATCTTTAGGATTTGCTTCTAATTCCCGAGAAGTGGGCATCTTTAGGATTTGCTTCTAATTCCTGAGATGTAGGCATCTTTAGGATTTGATTCTAATTCCTGAGATGTGGGCATCTTTAGGATTTGCTTCTAATTCATGCGATGTAGGCATCTTTAGGATTTGCTTCTAATTCATGCGATGTAGGCATCTTTAGGATTTTCTTCTAATTCCCCAGACGTAGGCATCTTTAGGATTTGATTCTAATTCCCGAGATGTAGGCATCTTTAGGATTTGATTGTAATTCCTGAGATGTGGGCATCTTTAGGATTTGCTTCTAATTCATGCGATGTAGGCATCTTTAGGATTTGCTTCTAATTCATGCGATGTAGGCATCTTTAGGATTTGCTTCTAATTCCCAAGATGTAGGTATCTTTAGGATTTGCTTCTAATTCATGCGATGTAGGCATCTTTAGGATTTGATTCTAATTCCTGAGATGTAGGCATCATTAGGATTTGCTTCTAATTCCTGAGATGTAGGCATCTTTAGGATTTGCTTATAATTCCTTCTGTGCATGTGGCCTCTGCCAGGGTCTGAGTTATAGCCTACATCAGGCTCTTCTATTTCTATCTTTCTATCTGCAAACTGCCTGTGTCTGGGAAATTGGCCTCAGCCTGCTCTTCATTTTCTCTCCCTCTGTTCTGACCATGGACAGGCTCTAGACTTCTTCCCGTCCAACACCAGTCTTGGACAGTGTCTGGGATATAGCTCCTTGCAGGGACTCTTCTCCTCTGGCTTTGGTCTCATCCAAATCCTGTAATATAGTCATATAAAGCTCTATTCTTTATCTTCCTCTCCTGCAGTATTGGTCAATGTCTAGGATACCGCTCTAGGATACTCACCTTCCTCTTCTTCTTCTCTGCCTCTGGTCTCAGTCATTGCCTGAGGCATAGCACAGAACAGGCTTTCATTGGTCTCTTGTTCTTCTCTGCTTCTAGTCTCAGCCAGTGTCTGACATACAACCCCTAGGAAGTTCTTACCTTCCTCTTCATTGCCCATGGTCTCAGTCAGGGCCTGAGATAAAGCCCATATCGGGCTCTCGCCTTCCACTTCTTCGCCTCTGGCTTGGGCTCAGTCAGGCCTGAGATATAGCCCATATCAGGCCTTCGGCTTCCTTTTCGCCTCTAGCTCTGGTCTCAGTCTGTGTCTGAGATGGAAACCCGATCAGGCTCTGTTAGAATGAATTTCTGAACTCTGACCTGGTGGGCAGAGGTTCAGAAGTCCAGCCTACTTTCTTGGAACAGGGTAACCTTCTGGACAAGTCAGACCAATCAAGGTAGGATTGGCAGCGGTCAAGTCTAGTTCTCAGGAGGGTTGACAGTAAGACCTCAATGAGCACACTGTTGGGTGTCCTGACCCACGTTTGAGCTATCATGCTGCAACATTTGGTGCTGTGGGCTTAGAAAATCCAAGATGGCCAAAAAGCCCACATGTACGCCAGAATAGGAAAACTGTGCAGTACTGGCATGGAAAACATCATTATGGCCAGAGCTTCCCAGAAAATGCACAGGGAAATGCATGAAGAATAGGCTGCCACCCATTTTGTAGATGTTATGGCCACAGAAGGGCACTGCCGAAAACCACCATTGGGCTACACACAGTAGCCTGAAACCATTGCAAAAGGGGCAATGCTGATTGCCAAAAGCAACCCACAACTATTGGGAATTCATTCCTTCAACGGGCACAAAATTATTTTACTGCAGAACCACATCAGTGCCATGTGCTGAACCTGGATAATATACTTCCATGTAAAATCTCTTGTTTGGAATGCATTCATTCAAGACTGATCCAAAAAATGGACGCAGTACCGATAAATACCTCAAGGCGGCGCTAGCGGTCTAAACTCTGACAGGGAAACTGCATGTCAGGAGTTGCAGGAGAGGCCTTTACATCAAAGGCTGGGAGTTAATTAAAATCTTAACCACATGCTGTTCCCAGAAGACAATCTGATTTAATTAACAGGCCAAAAGGCTGGGAACCCTTCTCACCTCAGGAAGCCCAGGAAACCACATGGTCATACTAACCAAATGCAAAGTGGCTCCCTGGTCTGCTGACCTCAGCCTCCCAGAGACCACACAATAGGCTCTTGCACTTGAATAGAATATGCTGATGTTGACTGTTGACTGCACACAAAGAGCTCCCAGCAGAAGAGACATGTGATCACTGACCCACCCAAGTCTTGGAGGCGGACTCCAACACTCTGAGAACTGAATTGAAAGCAAAATATATATTTTACAGAAACACTGATAACTCTTGGTAACCGGATGACAGAAATGTGAAATGTGGGGAACCTTAAAATGGAAACTTTGCCTACAATTCAAGCCCAAACTCCAATTTGTGTGATGTTCTGGGGCAAAACCCCGCCATTTATTGACACCACATACACTGTATTTAAGCTAGACAAATGGAAAGTTACTGAGATACTTTGCCGGACCACACAACATCCAGAAGATACCAGTTCCAGACTGACTCCAGCTACATATTCCAGAACCTAGAACTTATACTTTAGAACCTAAATCAGAGGCCTAAAACCACAAGCTGAGTTCTCTGCCGCAGGCCTCAAATCATTGCAAGCTACTCACAGCCGGGCGAGCTGCTTGAATCCCTTGCCAAGAACTTTTGCCAGGACCAGTGCAGAGATCCAGGAGCCGTGCAGAGACCGCTGTATCCGGACAGACCAGACCAGAGATCCTGTGAGCAGAACCAGAGAGCTGACCCAGATCACTGTGAAGTGCCGAGACCAAAACCGGAGTCCAGTCCAAAACCTGAGCAGATCCGTGGCAAGGCCTATTTCAAAAATATATTGTGAGTACCTAGCAGAACTGTGCAGAACCAATCTCTTAGTTAAAATAATCTAATCCAAACTATTATAATCTAACCAGAACTGCCTCCTAGAAGTTGTCACTTGTTATTTTGTAAAGGTGCACCACTGTCATTTGTCAATTCTGCAGCTGCAAAGCTGTCACCTGTCATTTTGAGTTTACTTAAAATCCGAAAAACGACCTTTATTAAATCGTCCGTATCTCTGGAACCGTTTGGGCTACGAACTTGGTTTAACTTTCCTCTGAAAGCTTAGAATCTAAGCTCTCCAACAAGCCTAGAACTTCCTACTCCTTATACTTTTTCCGCAATCACGATTCACGCACTCGCGAATTTTGCCGCGATTTGCGATTTGGCCCGATTTCTTTACTTGTAAAAAGATAGCTGCTTTTGCCTGAACTGCTAAAATTCGTTTGCATCTTAAGAACCATCCCTGAATCATTGCTAAAGTGAGCCTGAACTCATCCCAAGTAGCTACCACTCCCCCTGAACCTCCTAAAGGGAATTAAAACCATTTTCAGCATATTTCTCACTTCATTGCCATCACCTTTTAAAAGCATTTTGGGCCTGTGTTTCAAACTTCTATCTGTGGTCTAAGCTTGCTGGGGTGAACTGAATTATATTTGATTGCATTCCTAAGAACTGTGTGTGTTACTTCCATTTCCTTCCATTTCTTACATTGCATAGGGGAGGGGGGTGAATTGCCAGAGAAAAAGTGATTATATTATCTTTTGCTAAAATCATATCAAGTATTTCTGTACTGCATTTTATTCCTCATTGCTTTTCCCTTGAAATCATAAAAGTATTTTTGCTACTTTATCCGTCCTATACTAACTCCTCATTGATTATAAAGAAGTGTGCTAGTGCCAGATTACCCATTGTTGATCAACATCATATGTCTATGTGTACTATCAGATATTAATTTATTATAAAGTGTGATATATATATATATATATATTGTTATATTCTCAAATAAACCTTTTAAACTTGCAAAACAGAACTACTTATTGGCTCAGTGTGGTCAGGGGGATTCTAAGAGAGGGGTGTTATATAGGGGTAGTCATCCAGAACTCATGAACTGGACATAAAGATATATCAATAAGGGTTTCCATTCAGTATCCCAGACTAAGCATTGACTTAGCTGTAGTGTTGAATTGAATCTTCTGACAAAGTGGGGGCTCGAGCCGGGATATTCTGGGTTAGATTTATCACTTGTGCAGATTAATACAGTGTGCTAACTGACAGGAGACATACATCCGGTCGGATCACCATGATGTGTTACGCTGTAAAGCACTCCTCAAAGGAACGCTCTATGGAAACGGTCTGTTTTGCAAAAATAAAATACAAACTTCTGTAAGTCAGTGAGGAACTCAAATTCCAGAATGACGACACTGGTAGACGTCAAAATAGCCAGAGAGCACTTCTTACATAAGCTATTTGTGAGAGGTGAGTGAACTCATCAGGACCAAACGGTCTGGTTGCAGGCAATCGTGCAACAAGTCACTGAAACAAGGTCAGATATATGGGGAGATCAGGGTCCATTACATGTGGCCCTGAGTGAACTATATATGGCCCATAAAGCCGAAGAAGAACATAATAAGATTGCCAGGATAGCGGCATACTTGTACCTATATATGGGAGACATGCAGGACAAATGTGCTGAAGGCCAGGATCTGGCAAATAGGCAACAGATGGCGTTAGAGAAGGCCCAATCTGATCTGGACTCTTCTGAGCAGAGGCTGCTCAGGAGCCAGGAGTCAGAAAATGACAGCAGACGGTACATCACTAAAATAAAGGAGGACATGGATGTGCTGCAACAGGAAAAGGCTGACCAGGATACCAGATTTCTGGCCTTGCAGAAGGAGTACCAAGAAGGTTTGGACTCCCTACTGCAGAGCCAGAATAAGCTGGAGCAACAGTTAGACTTCAATAGGGCATGTGCTGAGCAGGTAGTCACCCTGCAAAGCCACCTAGATAGGGAGAAGGCAGAGAGCAATAAACTGATTTTGAAAGACCTGGATACCCAGGCAGAGTTTGACCAGGAGCGCCAGAAAGCTGGTGCCTTCCAAAGGCAAAGGGACGACCTGGCGGCACAGATGCAGGCTCTTAGTCAGGAAAGGGATACCTTAGACCAGGAAGTGTGCCACTTAAAAAGGAAAATGGAAGAAAATCTCCTGGCCCTCCAGGGACTGGGTGACCTCCAAAAAGAACACCAGAACTTGTTAGAGCACACCAGGAGGGTGGAGGATGCTCTGGCAAGAAAGGAGCAGGCCAATAGGGACACAGCTCAGGAGGTAACCCTCCTGAAGCAGAGACTGGCCCAGTACTCCAGGACCAATCAGGAGGCACAGAGAGAAAATGAGGCTCTCTGTCATCACAATGACAGGCTCCAGCAACAGGTAGCCATGCAGGAGAGACTGATAGAGTCTAGTAAGGCCTTAACTGAGGAACTGAAAGTGCAGGCTCTTGCATTGCAACAGGAAGCAGGGGCGGATAGAGATGAGGTTCGCTGGGAAAGAGAAACTCCCGAGCATAACCTCAGGAGCCCTAGTACCAGAGGCCTTCATCTCTCCCAGTCCCTGGACTCTGGCACCCCCATGTCCCCTTGCGCACATGAGCCCAGGGCCACGCCGATGGCAGATTATTATCCAGCTAGAAGTATGGGGCTCATAGGCCAGTACCTCCCAGGAATGGATGGGTGGGCATCTGGGTGTGGGCACCCAAGCACAGTGCAATTTAGTGGGGAACCCCAGGAGAGTAGGCCCATTAAGGGCATCCTGAAAACTTCTGCCCAGTTAGATCAGTGGGGGGGGTACCCATCAAATCCTGACAGCAAGGAGGAATCTGAAGACTCCTCTGAACGGCGCAGGACACAGGAGACCAGGTCCCCACATTCTGCCAGCCATTGACAGGCTCGCAGAATCCGGGAAAACCTGGAAGATCAGACAGGAACCTCTGGGAGCAGTGCCTCTGAGTCAGAGGATGAATGGACCAGGATTACCCTTACCAAAAAGGCCAATAAGGCAAAAAGGGCCTTGCTTAAGGACCCATTGAAGCAAATAAAGGCAATAAGGAGTGTCATCACGCCTTATCATAAGAACGCCAAGTATTCCGTTTGGGAACACTTGGTGCTCTATGAGCAAATGATGGAGACTTTCCATTTGAAGGACAGCAGTAGCTGCATCCAGTACGTCAAATGGATATTCTCCCCAGAATACTCCAGTTTCTTTGCGGGGCTGGAGGACCAAAATCATTTAAGATGGTCCACCTATAAGGCGGCCATCTTGAAACATTTTTCTGTTCACAGAAATCCTCAAGAGGCTCACAAGGCAGCCTACAAATTGCAATGTGGGGAGGATCAGGCCCCACAAGAGTTTGTGCAAGAATTAAAACGTGCTTTTGCGCAGACCACCAGAAGGGTGCGCACGGATAGCAGAGAATTTATCAATACGTTTTTCCATGCCTTACCCAAATACATAATGACCCAGCTCGTGAGAGATTTTCATGAGAAAAGATCTTTAGACTGGGTCATTGAACAGGCTACCCGGATCTATGAGGTGCAGAAGCCTATCGAAAATAAAAATAACACGCCGAAAAACCCCAAAACCAACAGCACCCCTGCTGCTGCCAAGGTGGCAGAGGTAAAGGTTGCCCCCGTTTTAGATTTGGAGATGGGGGGGCCTAAAAACCTGCCTGCACCAAATAATTCACAGCCCAGAAGGCCCTCGGGCCAGTCACAGACAGGGAGTCGAGGAGGTAGTCCCACAAATGGGGTCCCTCGCTCCACTGACTATGTAAGTCCCCGCTACAAGGGAAACCGACCAATCCTGGGTTATGTGTGGACTCCTCCAGCCCAAGGGGGGGGATCCAGCCAAGCACCTGACCCGGGGAACTTCCCTCCTAACTTCCCACAGGAGGGCAGAAATTCTCCAAATCCTGGGCAGAACTTTTTCCCCAGGTATCCACCCAATTTCCCGCCCCAAAATCATCCACCCTTCTTTCCCCAATTCCCTGAGCCCAGACAACCTAATCCGGGAGAGGGGAGGCCAAGGGTGGAGGGGTACCAAAATCTTCCCAACCAGGGGTACTACCAGAGAAGGGATAGCTACCCTTCCCGGGATCAGCCCAGGGGAGAAAATAGAGCCCCGTATCAGCCTGAGCGGGTTTCACAACTTGAGCGCCAGGTCCAAAATATGGCACGAGATCTGGGTCACATACTGAGGGCTCAACAGAACCCTCAGATGAGCATGCCACCGCAGAATGCCCCAAACTCTGGACCTGGTGCTCCAGAACAATGACGGGGGCAGCACCCCGATAACACACTAGTTCCCAGGGAGGAGGCCCAAGGGGAAGGGGGGTGGAAAGCCTTGGAGGAAGCTTCCTTCCCAACTTGTAAACAGCCCCTGGAAAACCAGGAACCGGAAACAAAATCTCCTACCCCTGAAAGCCTGCCTCCCAAGGAGCAGAGGGGGGGTAGGAGAAACAAAGGACCCAAACAGACCCACTTTGTGGAGGAGGTACAGATCTTCCAATTTGAGGGAGAGGGATCCTCAGAGGATCCTGGGGAAAGGATCTTCTCCTTCAGAGATGGGGGAACTCCTCCCAAGGAAAAATGGGTCCCAAGGGAGGCCAATTCAGACTGGGGAGATGTGGAGACTGAGCTACCGCCGCCCATCATCTCATCCCAGAACCGACAATACCAAAATCCCCTGGTTCAAACCCATCCTGGTGACTGCCTCCAAAAAGGGGGAGGCGGCCCAGAACCGGAACCAGGGGAACCCACGATGGCTCTGATCTCCAGTTGCCAACTTTTTCTTTCAGATTCCCAACACTCTCCACAGAATTCTGCCCAAATCTCTTCTCTCGCAATGTCCAAAACCAGAAAGTTAGCCCACCAGTTGTCCAAAAATGTGCATTATATGTGCCCCCGTGAGGAGAAGGAGGGTAGATACTATGCCCCGGTACAAGTACAGGGGCAGGGTACAATTTTGGCACTGGTGGACACTGGATCCCAAGCTACCCTTCTGTCCAAAAGGGCCTTTGAGGAACTAAATGCAGGAAGGGGGGAGAATTACTGAATTCCTCTCACCTCTCTTCCTGGACAACTGCAGAACTTTGACGGGAAGTAAATTCCCGTTGAGGGGACTGCAGACTTGGACATTAAAATTGGGCGACACAAGGTGAAACACCCGGTCATAGTAGTGACTCCCGAGGGCACCCCTTGTTTACTAGGGAATGACCTCCTGAGAAGGTTTTCACCCCTAATAGATTGTGTAAACAAGGTCCTCTGGACCCAGACTAGCCGACCCATAAAATTAAAACAGAGAGTCAACCATGTTAGTTTAAACGGCACCTGCCACATGGTTGAACACAAATCTGACCAAGTAGAATTTCACTTCCAGAACAACCAAACTCCAGACGTGACGTAATAGCAGTAGGACAACAGACTGGTGATGGGGGGTCATCTCTATTTCTGAAAATCAACCTTCCTTCCAGTTTAAGGTGGTATTCCACACTGGAAGGAAACACTCTGAAATTCTTCACCAATCCACAATCAGAAACTCCCACTCCTATAGTCCAGAAAGATGTGAAATCAGCTCAGAGCCTGGCTGATATTCAGCAAATTGGAGAGCAGTTGTTCACCCCTGTCCAGATAAATGATGGGAAGGTCTCTGTTCTCGCTCGAGTGTGTGTGAACAACGGTAAAAGCTTCATCAGAGAAGCCATGTTCCGCCAACTCCCAAAAGATCTAGCCATTCCCACATTCAAACTGACAGACAAATGGGAAATGGACCTAGAAGCACCTAATTCCAAACATCTCCTGCCAAGCAGGTGTATGCTCAAAATCTCCATTGGCAACAAGAGCATAGTCCATAATTGTTGGGTCGTGCGAGATGTCACTGCCGCCTTTTACTTAGGCGGTGACATTCTCAAACGCTTTACCATTAGTTTGTACCTAATAAACTTCAAAGCTTGGTCCCGATTAGCGGATAATCCCATGGGCTTTGATGATCCAGAAAAAGCATTTAGGTCAGCTCAATTGCTACCTTATGCAGTTGAAATTCAGATCAAAGAGGAAGTCACCATCCCAGAAAGGACCCGACAATTCTCCCTGGAAGTGAAAGTTAAAAGAGGACAACATTTGAAAAACCCTGATGCTTACATACATCTAAACGCTTCTCTCCAACAGCAAGTATTGGGGGTAAACCCAACTCCATTAGTCAACATAGAACATGACACCATTCTAATAGAGGTGAATAACAGCGACTTAATGAGTATTACTCTAGCCGCAAGCACCATTATTGGAATGGCAGTTGATGACCGACATTTTTCCATCGATTTAGGAAATGAACTGTTAGGACCAATCCCCAAGGACTGTTTTGACAGTGACAGTGATGACAATACAACACCAGACAGGATTTTTACCCGGCATGGGGGGAACTTCCTGGTGTACACTTCCTGCCCCTATGGTAAGGAAGATGTGACTTGTGACTTCAGGAGGGATGAGGTGATTTTCCAGGTCCATGAGGGTTGCCTTTCCCACCTGAGGCCCCCAGTCCAAATCAGCACTCTGACCAGGGACTTCTCCACCCAGCTGGAGGAGGCCGCTGAGATAGCCAAACCAGAAGTCTTTCCAGGCTTCAGGCAGATGGTGGAAGAGAGAGTCAACCTAGCTGATGCCTGTGTGACTCTGGAACAGAAGCAAAAGTTGAAACAAGTTTTCTTGGATTTCCAAGATCTCTTTGCGATAGTCTCATATGACTGTGGTCGCACCGACATCCACACCACAACAATTCCCAAGGACCCTGGAATGACTCCAGTGTTTGTGAAGCAATATCGCTTGCCTCTCACATCCATGGAGTCCCTTACTGAAATAATTAAGAACCTTGAGTCCCGGGGAATAAGTTGTCCAATACATAGCACCTTCAATAATCCGGTGCTGGGAATATTGAAGCCAAACGGCCAGTGGAGACTCTGCGCCGACCTCAGGGAGCTCAACAAATGGGTCCATACTTCCCGATGGCCTCTGCCCTACATTGACCAAGGGCTGGCCCAGATCCAGGGGTCACAGGTATTCACTGCAATAGACCTGACCAATGGATACTGGACTGTGCCTGTCAGTAGGGAGGAACAATACAAGCTGGCTTTTACCTTTGGGGGCCAGCAGTACACATGAACCCGGACTCCTTTCAGATACCTCAACTCCGGCAATGAATTCAACATTTTCCTACACAAGGCCATGCCCGACCTGGGTGCAAGGGGTAACCTGGCTTATGTAGATGATGTCCTCATCAAAAGTTCATCTGTGGAGGAACACATAGCGGAGATCCGTTATGTTCTGACCCAGTTGAGGGCCGCCGGAGCAAAACTTTCCTTTCAGAAAGCACAGTGGTGTAGAACCCGTGTTAATTTCTTGGGGCATGAGATTACTCCTCAGGGTCTCTGTCCCCAGGAAAAGAAAGTGGAAGCACTTCAGAAACTGAAAGACCCTACAACTCTGCGGGAGCGAAGGAGCCTCCTTGGACTGACTAAGTACAGCAGAAAGTTCATTGAGGGCTACGCAGAGATCACCAGACCCCTGATTCATCTCCTGAAGGGGGGGTCAAGTGGGAATGGGGTCCAGAACAAGCCGAGGCGGTAAGACAACTCAAGAGAAGCCTCTCACAAGCGCCTTGCCTACCTTACCCTGTCAGAAACAAGGAGTTCTTCCTGGAGACAGGGTTCTCTAATACGTGCTTGATGGCAGTATTATACCAAAAGCATGACAAGGTCAATAAAGTTATCTCCTATGCGAGCAAAACTTTATCCTCTGTGGAGGAAAAATTCAATGATTGTGAGAAGGCACTCCTGGCAACGGTGTGGGCATTGAAGAATTACCGCCCGTTTATCCATGGGGAACACATCATAGTGGAGACTCCACACCAGCCTCTGCAATATCTCCAAAGTGACAGAATCCGGGCCGGAAATGTGAGTAATTCCCGAATTACTTCCTGGATTCTGTCAATGCAAGGCTTTCCTGTGGGGGTCAGATATGGCCAAAACAAGAAGAGTCCCCTTGCGCAAGGTCTGGCTGACTTGCATGATTGTGCCAGAGAAAACTGTCTCGAGGACGAAAGTCTAAAAATCAAGGACAACATGGAGGCATACCTTAATTCCCCACACAAAGTCTTTGAAGAAGACAAGTGTGAGGGAATGCCCACCGTCTATGTGGATGGATGCTCTTACCATGTTGACAACGACGGGGACAAAGAACTGGTGGCCGGCGTAGGGCATGCATGGGTGAATGAGTTCCCAGAACCCTCCACTGGATACAAAATTGGTCCCCGAAGTAGTCAGGTGGCAGAATTGATGGCTGTGCATCAGGCCATCCTCACTGCTGTCCAGCATCAACTCCACGTACTGGTCATAATCACAGATTTGGATTATGTACGGAACGGGTTTGTGGAGCACCTGGTCAACTGGAAAACCAGAGGCATGTTATGCGCTAATAACAAACCCCTGAAACATGGGAAGTTAATCCAAAACATTGATGATCTGGTCACCTTGAATGGGATGACCATCTACTGGAAGAAGATCAAGAGTAATTCCAAAGTAGAGGGACCAGACAAAACTGGAAATGACTTAGCTGATCAGCTGGCCAAAACCAGGGTCATCCAAGGGGATCTAATCGAAATAGAGTCCCTGTTGGGGGAAATCCAGGTCACCGCTATCACTAGGTCCCAGACAAATGATCACAATGATCTTTCAACTGCCCAATGGAGCAAGGAGACCCCTGATGCTGATTTGATTACAGCTCAGAAGGGGGATCCAATTATTGGTAAGTTTTACCAACACCTTGAGGACCCTGAGAACTTTCCCCTGACGGACACCGATTACATTGGGAAAGAGGACCTAAGAGTGTTGATGAAATGTCCAAAAATGTTCCGAATCCAAGACGGTTTGTTGGTAAGGAAATCCCAAGCTGGCCATGATCAGTGGGTGGTTCCTACCTCATTCCGAAGCCTGATGTTAAGTCACGCCCATGATGCGGCCACCGCCGGTCATAGGGGGTTTCACACAACACTGGAAATCTTAAGAGAGGTTGCATACTGGCCACACATGGGTCAGGACATCGACCAATACTTGAAGGGGTGTCTTGTGTGTGCACAATTTCAGCCATCATCCCTCACGCACCGTGCGCCTCTCCAAAAGAGTGGGATGACACTGCCATGGTCAGATTTGCAAATCGACTTTGTAGGTCCTGTGATTCGCTCGTCTAGAGGAAACAAGTACATGTTGACTGTTACATGCTTGTTTACCAAGTGGGTGGAATGTCTCCCAGCCCCAAACTGCAAGGCAGAAACTGCAGCTGCCCTGATGATTAACCACATCTTTTCCCGTTTTGGTCTACCTCAAAGGATTGAGTCAGACAGAGGTAGCCACTTCACCAGTGAAGTGATGACAAAGATGTGGGAGATACTGGGGGTCAAAAGAAAGCTACATATTGCTTACAGGCCAGCTTCTTCTGGAGCAGTGGAGAGATATAACCGAACCATTGTGAGCATCTTAAAAAAGTTTGTGGCAGATTCTGGGCCAAGTTGGGATATCCGATTACCTCTGGTCCTAATGGCCATCAGATCTACCCCTTCATCTGCAACCAAAATGTCACCATTTGAGTTGATGACTGGACGCAAGATGGTGCTTCCCCAGCATTTGCTCTACAGAACCCAAGAGCAAACGTTGATAAATGCCTCCACAACTCATGAGTATGTGGAGAATTTAAGGAAACACCTTCAACATGCTTTTGCCTATGCTCAGCGGAATCTAGAAAAATCAGCCGAGAGTATGAAGACCCACTATGACCTGAAAACTTCCAGGAAGGAATATCAGGTGGGGGATCGGGTCTATCTATACAATTTCCAAAGGAACCAGGCCAAACAGCGAAAATTTTTGCCTACATGGAAGGGACCGTTTGAAATTATAGACAAAATCTCCCCTGTGGCCTACAAGATCCGCATCCCCAAAGGCGGTTTGGCAGAGGGGGAAGACAAGTGGGTCCACATAAACCAGTTGAAGTGTTGCCATCCCAGGCACACTTTGCAGCAACTGGAGGAGTCCTCTGCAATCCCAGAGGGTACCGCTCCAGAGTAATTCAATTCCAACCCTAAAAGATCCTACATATAGCCCATCAAATTCTGTGTTTCTCAAGTTTATGTGTTCCTGTCTCTTAATTTAAAAAAATGTGCATGTTCATATCTGTTGAGTTCTAAAATATATATGCCACCCCACTATATCAATGGTGGGGGAGAAATGTCCATGAATAGGTATTGCCGCTTTTCCTTTGTCGTCCTAGGAGAAAGAAAACCCGGAGACTGGCCAAGGAGGACGATCCCGAGACCGGGAGCAGAGACCCAAGGGGCCCGGGGCACCGCCCAATATTCCCATCAGGACCGGCGAGGAGAACCGATTGATCAGTACCGGATGGAGGAAAAGATGTTGAACTGTGCCATTTGCGGAATTGGAAGAAGATTATGCGGACATACCAGTGCACCCGACTCCCCATCGACTCAAATTCAAAGTGCAGCCACGTGGGGGGGGCTTTGTTGGGTGTCCTGACCCACGTTTGAGCTATCATGCTGCAACATTTGGTGCTGTGGGCTTAGAAAATCCAAGATGGCCAAAAAGCCCACATGTACGCCAGAATAGGAAAACTGTGCAGTACTGGCATGGAAAACATCATGATGGCCAGAGCTTCCCAGAAAATGCACAGGGAAATGCATGAAGAATAGGCTGCCACCCATTTTGCCGATGTTATGGGCACAGAAGGGCACTGCCTAAAACCACCATTGGGCTACACACAGTAGCCTGAAACCATTGCAAAAGGGGCAATGCTGATTGCCAAAAGCAACCCACAACTATTGGGAGTTCATTCCTTCAACGGGCACAAAATTATTTTACTGCAGAACCACACCAGTGCCATGTGCTGAACCTGGATAATATACTTCCATGTAAAATCTCTTGTTTGGAATGCATTCATTCAAGACTGATCCAAAAAATGGACGCAGTACCGATAAATACCTCAAGGCGGCGCTAGCGGTCTAAACTCTGACAGGGAAACTGCATGTCAGGAGTTGCAGGAGAGGCCTTTACATCAAAGGCTAGGAGTTAATTAAAATCTTAACCACATGCTGTTCCCAGAAGACAATCTGATTTAATTAACAGGCCAAAAGGCTGGGAACCCTTCTCACCTCAGGAAGCCCAGGAAACCACATGGTCATACTAACCAAATGCAAAGTGGCTCCCTGGTCTGCTGACCTCAGCCTCCCAGAGACCACACAATAGGCTCTTGCACTTGAATAGAATATGCTGATGTTGACTGTTGACTGCACACAAAGAGCTCCCAGCAGAAGAGACATGTGATCACTGACCCACCCAAGTCTTGGAGGCGGACTCCAACACTCTGAGAACTGAATTGAAAGCAAAATATATATTTTACAGAAACACTGATAACTCTTGGTAACCGGATGACAGAAATGTGAAATGTGGGGAACCTTAAAATGGAAACTTTGCCTACAATGCAAGCCCAAACTCCAATTTGTGTGATGTTCTGGGGCAAAACCCTGCCATTTATTGACACCACACACACTGTATTTAAGCTAGAAAAATGGAAAGTTACTGAGATATGTGTAGTAGGAGGGTGTACATTTGTATACATTTTAATGAAAAACCAATATTGCAAAACCAGTTAAAAAGCGCAAAATATTGCCATTTCTGGATGCAAGCTCTTAGAAACATCAGAGTTTGAGCAGAGTATACCTCATGTGATATGTGATGGGTGCATGTAATTTAAAACCACTGTGTATCTATGAAATATGTCTTTAGGTCAAATATAGATTTGTGTGTAATTTGACAGGGGAGTGTGCTTTCTGCAAGCCATTAAATGACATCATTCTGACACACAATCCTGCTCTCCAGTGAGAACGCAAAGAATTCTCCAACCTATCAGAACTCTGAAGGGGTTGGGCCTAGAAAGCTAGCCTCTCCGCCCACTTTCAAACCACATAAAAAGGGACCACTGAAATCTAGAGAGGGCTTGATTTTCTATTTTCTTGCGGGAAGCTTTGCCAGACCACACAACATCCAGAAGATACCAGTTCCAGACTGACTCCAGATACATATTCCAGAACCTAGAACTTATACTTTAGAACCTAAATCAGAGGCCTAAAACCACAAGCTGAGTTCTCTACAGCAGGCCTCAAATCATTGCAAGCTACTCACAGCCGGGCGAGCTGCTTGAATCCCTTGCCAAGAACTTTTGCCAGGACCAGTGCAGAGATCCAGGAGCCGTGCAGAGACCGCTGTATCCGGACAGACCAGACCAGAGATCCAGAGTGACCCAGACCGCTGTGAGCAGAACCAGAGAGCTGACCCAGATCACTGTGAAGTGCCGAGACCAGAACCGGAGTCCAGTCCAAAACCTGACCAGATCCGTGGCGAGGCCTATTTCAAAAATATATTGTGAGTACCTAGCAGAACTGTGCAGAACCAATCTCTTAGTTAAAATAATCTAATGCAAACTATTTTAATCTAACCAGAACTGCCTCCTAGAAGTTGTCACTTGTTATTTTGTAAAGCTGCACCACTGTCATTTGTCAATTCTGCAGCTGCAAAGCTGTCACCTGTCATTTTGAGTTTACTTAAAATCTGAAAAACAACCTTTATTTAATCATCCGTATCTCTGGAACCATTTGGGCTACGAACTTGGTTTAGCTTCCCTCTGAAAGCTTAGAATCTAAGCTCTCCAACAAGCCAACTTCCTACTCCTTATACTTTTTCCGCAACCACGATTCACGCACTCACGAATTTTGCCGCGATTTGCGATTTGGCCCGATTTCTTTACTTGTAAAAAGATAGCTGCTTTTGCCTGAACTGCTAAAATTCGTTTGCATCTTAAGAACCATCCCTGAATCATTGCTAAAGTGAGCCTGAACTCATCCCAAGTAGCTACCACTCCCCCTGAACCTCCTAAAGGGAATTAAAACCATTTTCAGCATATTTCTCACTTCATTGCCATCACCTTTTAAAAGCATTTTGGGCCTGTGTTTCAAACTTCTATCTGTGGTCTAAGCTTGCTGGGGTGAACTGAATTATATTTGATTGCATTCCTAAGAACTGTGTGTGTTACTTCCATTTCCTTCCATTTCTTACATTGCATAGGGGAGGGGGGTGAATTGCCAGAGAAAAAGTGATTATATTATCTTTTGCTAAAATCATATCAAGTATTTCTGTACTGCATTTTATTCCTCATTGCTTTTCCCTTGAAATCATAAAAGTATTTTTACTACTTTATCCATCCTATACTAACTCCTCATTGATTATAAAGAAGTGTGCTAGTGCCAGACTACCCATTGTTGATCAACATCATATGTCTATGTGTACTATCAGAAATTAATTTATTATAAAGTGTTATATATGTTATATATATATATATATATATATATATATATATATATATATATATTGTTATATTCTCAAATAAACCTTTTAAACTTGCAAAACAGAACTACTTCTTGGCTCAGTGGGGTCAGGGGGATTCTAAGAGAGGGGTGTTATATAGGGGTAGTCATCCAGAACTCATGAACTGGACATAAAGATATATCAATAAGGGTTTCCATTCAGTATCCCAGACTAGGCATTGACATAGCTGTAGTGTTGAATTGAATCTTCTTACAACAAGGAGTAAAGGACACTACCTATCATTCCCAGTCCGGTGTATGTATATTAAAAATACAAATACATTTATTCAAGACCTTTGAGTTTCAACACACAGTAATTATCAACAGTAATACCTTTAAACCAATACAATCCTACTACAATACAAATATACAATACCAAATGGCCTAAAGGGTTAAAAAGCACAGAATGGGTCACAACCTAAAAGACAAGGAAGCAATCATTAAAAATAGTTTCTAGGAAGTTCTTTACCAATAAATCCGTAACTGAGTGGCAGTTCAGTCCCTAGTAAGCGTGGTGCCTAGTGCTCAAAAGTACTGTTAAACGCTGTTGCATGTGATGGTGCAGAATGGTGAAAAACGAGGTTTGTTGCAAGGGCTGTAGCAGCTCAGGAAGGTGGTTGAGGTGATGAAGAACGAGTTCCCACTATTCGTGGAGGGTCTCCCCAAAAGGGCAGAACAGGTTCCAGGAGTTGGGAATGGGATGGTAGCACAGGCTACCTGTGGAAAGGTCAGTGGCCCTCAGGGGACACTCGTGCATAAAAATGATGGTTGCACTAGGGGCCACCGGTAAGGGTTGCAGGTACTCACCGACCCGGCGCTCTCTGGAACAAACCTTGCAAGTCGAGTCCACTTCGGTTGCAGGTTCAAATGCAGCAGTTGTGCAGCTCTGCGGCTTTCAGCGGAGAAGTTACAGTGATGATTCCCTGACAGGACAGTGTTGATTTCTCCGCACCTGTTGGATGGATCAGGCCAGTTTCCCTGTAGCAGGCTTGAGAGCACAGAGGGGCACAGCAGCAAAGCACCTGCAAAGTTCGTCACCACAGCTGGACAACACGGTAACCGCGTGTACTCTAGTTCGGGCACTCTCTCTTTATTCCAGACCTGGAAATGTCAAGTATACGAACCTCATGGCATGGCCATTTTGGAGCCAGGCCACCTTACTGCGTCAACCGCAGTAAACACAGTGTGCATGGCAAGAAAGAGTTTAAAATACGTGAAAAGATAAGCTGCTACCAGGCCTGTACACCAAGGCACATCTGCACTTCTCCTGAAAAATCCTTTGATGGAGTCTAGGGCCTTTGGAAACGAAAGGAAGATCCAAGCGCACTGCACTGACACGTACATTGTGCACTTGTAACATGTTGCAGAAAAGTTGCAACATTGGAAAGGACTAAGGGAAACAAAGTCTCCCAGTACTGACTGTCTTTAAGGGCATGTCACTTTGCTCATAATAAAGTGGGCGAAAGCCCATGGAGTGCAGCTGAAGGCTGTGCTCCTCTGGCAAAGTCAGACCATTGTGTTTAAACAGCAGCAACAAGTTGAGGGATACACGCCAGAGGGAAAACTTCACATAATTGGGAATCTTTCCTAAAACTTTCCCATCCCAGACCAAGGACAGGGTGAATTAATCCACCCCTGGATGAGTCTCATGTACAGGTCTGTTAAACATTATGGAAAAACCATCAGCATTGTTATGTTGGACACTTGGCAAATGCTCAATAGTGAAGTCAAAACCTTGCAGGCATATGGACCACCTGAGCAACTTTGGATTCTCTCCCTTCATGTTCATTAGCCACTTTAATGGCTATGGTCAGTTTGCACAGTGAAGTGGGTCGCATAGAGGTAGGGCCTCATCTTCCTTAGGACCCACACACCAGAGAAAACTCTTTTCTCTACTGTGGACCATCTGAGCTCTCTGTCCTTAAGCTGGCGATTAATGAATCAATAGGGTGTCCCTTACCCTTCTCATCTACTTGTGATAGTACAGCTCCTATCCCAGTGTCAGAGACATCTGTCTGCACAATAAAAGGTCCTTGGTAATCAGGGGCCCGGCACAAGGAGTCTTTTAAGCCTTTAAAGGCCTTCCCAAACTCTCCAGACCAAGATACCTTCTTGGGTTTCTTAAGAGTGGTGAGAGCAGTGAGAGGGGCAGCTATGGTGCCTAAGTCTGCCATGAAATTTCGGTAGTACCCTGTAAGTCCTAAAAAGGCTCTTACCTGGGTTTGTGAAGTGAGGGGAGGCCAGTCTTGTAATTCATTACTGGGTAGATGGTGTATCCTCCCTCCACCTACTTCATGCACAAGGTAGACCACTGAAGCTTGTCCAATCTGGCACTTACTGGCCTCTATGGTCAAGTGAGCCTTGTGAAGAGCCTGCAACACTATTCTAAGGTATTTCACATGATCCTCCCAGGTGGCACTGAGAACTGCTATATCATCCAGATATGCAAGACAGAATTCATCCAACCCACTAAGGACTTGATTCACAAACCTCTGTAAAAAGTGGCAGGTGCATTCTTCAATCCAAAAGGCATTACCCTGAACTAGTAAAGGCCCTCTGGTATTGAGAAAGCTTCCTTCTCCTTGCAATGTTATGCAAAAGCTATTTACCAATAGCCTGCACTGTGGTCAAACGTGCTGAGGTATTTGGAGGCACCCAAAGTAACCACCAGCTCATCTGTTCTAGGCAAGGGGTTTGCATCTGTATTGGTGGCAGAATTCAGAGCCATGTAATCCACACAGAACCTCAGCTCGGAGGTACCTGTCTTTGGAACCAAAACCACAGGGCTGGACCAAGGACTACTGGAGGGTTCAATCACCCCAAGATACAACATTTTGTGGACCTCTGTCTTAATGTAAGACCTTGCTTTGTCTGACATTCTGTATCCCATACTTTTAGTGAGTACACTATCTCCTGTGTGAATATCATGTTTGCACCAAAGTGTCAAACTAGGAGCTTGTGAAAACAAGGGGGAGAACTGCCCCAGCAAACTTCTCACCTCCTCTTGTTGATCAGAAGTCAGGTGAGGAGCCACTTTGACACCCTCAGTGGAGCTGTCTGAAGGACTACCCTGGAACAGGTCAGGAAGAGTTTCTGATTCCTCCTCCTCAACATCTGAAGCCAACAGCAGTGCAGCAATTTCAACTCTTGTGATAAAAGCCATCAGCCTATTTACATGGACCACTTTTGGAGCCTGTCCAGTCCTTCCAAGGTACACTAAATAGTTTACCTCACCCAGTGACTCCACCACTGTGTAAGGGCCTGACCATTTGTCCTTCAAAGCTCTAGACCTTATAGGATTCATGATCAGGACTTGCTGACCTGGTTTGAACTTGATGAGGGAAGCTTTCTGGTCGTACCAATGTTTCACCAGAGGTTGCCCAGCTTTCAGCTTCTCACTAGCCAGACCCAATAGGAGTTCCATTCTTTTTCTGAGTCCTAGCACATAGTCTACTACGTTGGTAGTGATGGAGGGAGTGGGCATCTCCCACCCCTCCTTGACTATTGCTGAGGGTCCCCTTACAGTGTGATCAAAAAGAAGCTCGAAGGGGCTGAAACCAACCCCCTCCTGAGGTACCTCTCTGTAGGCAAACAGTAAGCATGGCAATAGAAGATCCCATTTTCTTCTTTGGGGCTCCTCCAGAGCCCCAATCATGCTCTTAAGGGTCTTGTTAAACCACTTAACTAGACCATAGGGCTGTGGGTGTTATGCAGATGAAAACCTATAGGTAACTCCACATTTCTTCCACATGCCCTGCATATACTTTGACATAAAGTTACTGCCCTTATCAGATGCAACTTCTTTAGGGAAGCCAACCCTAGTAAATATGCCAAGTAAAACCTTTGCAACTGACTTGGCAGTCACAGTCTTTAATGGGATGGCCTCAGGATACCTGGAGTCCTGGTCGACCAGCACCAGGATAAACCTATTGCTGAGGATGTTTGGGAGTCAAGGGGACCAACAATGTCAATCCCTACCCTCTGAAATGGTACCCCGACAACTGGGAGTGGTACCAATGGAGTTTGGATTGTTGTGCCACTCTTCCCAGATAACTGGCATGTGGCACAACGCCTGCAGTGGCTTTCTTGGGCCAGTAAAAGTGCATGGATAATCTTTGCATGGCTCTCTTGATGCCAAGGTAACCAGCAAGGGGGACTTCATGTGCCAATTGCAAGAGTAAGGGTCTTACAGCAAGGGGAACCACCAACCTCGTATGGTCTCCTTCTAAAGACTCTGTGGGTTAACTGTAGAGGAGCCCACCTTCCCAATAAATCCTGTGCTTCCCAGGAGGTTCACCCTCAAGCTGGGAGCAGGCCTGTCTCCCTATGCCTTCCAAAGATGGGCACACACGTTGGCCATTACTGAACTCAAGCATCTCAGGACCACCTTCCACTAACAAACGATGTAGTTCAGGATGGTCGTGGGGATTGAGGATTTCAGGCAACACCTCTTTCTCGTCAGGTTCAGGTGTTTGACCAACTATCGCTGCTTCAGTGATAGGTGAGTTAGGGGGAATATTCTCTTTCCCTCGTCTGTCTTTTTTTATTCCTTTAGCCTTGGGTTTCCCCTTTGGCTTGGGCTGTGCATTGGACATGGCCAATGCAGCCCTTGTTTGTGACCTTGTGCATGGTCTCTCTCTCTGCTGTGTCACCTACAAGCACTAACACTCTGAGATCATTCCCCAGCAGGACCTTTCCTGGGACTTGCCTCTGAATGCTCACTGGAATCCTGACCACTGTACCATTTATGGTATGATTAACAGGCATTACTGGGAACTTGAGAGAGCGCCCAGCAGCTAACTTAGTAGGTAACAAAGGAGCTCTGGCAACTTCCTCTGGGTCTGCCAAGGTACAGTCCACTACTGTTCCGCTGGCCCCACTATCCCTAAGGGCAGGAGTGTCAACGCCATTGATCAGCACACTGTCTTTAAAATAGCGCTTGGTGTTATTTGGAATTCTAGCATAAGCCTCTGAGACTTTAGGCTCCCAGGAACCCAGGGAAACTAGGACTACTTCAGATTCTATACCACTGGGAAAGAGTCTGATGAGAAGGATGTGCCTGTGATTTCTTCCTCCTCATAGGAAGGGAAGGCCAGACTCACAGAGTGGACCCTCAAGGTTTTGACCTTAGATCTGGGGTCTCCCTTCTCATGGTCACTTGCTCCACAAGCCACACAAGATCCACTGGGTCTTGGGCAATAGGGAGGCTTACAGTAGCCAGAGTTCTGCTTGGAAGGATTACTTGCACTACCCTGTGCATTCTCCCGTGACTTTCCCTTAAGTTTCTTTTTCTGGCTCTTTTGGGAGGAAGTTTTATCATATCCCCCACCCGCTTTATCTTTGGACTTTTACCCTCCTCCTGCCTGCCAGGATGGGTCTTGTCCTTATGGGACACTCTATGTGACACCCACAAATCTGCTACTATGGCCATCTTATTAGGATCTAACTCCTTTGAATCTGCCAAGTGCTGCTTAAGCTCAAGGGAACAAGATGCAAAAATATGTTCAAGCATGACAAGACATATCATACCCTCAAAGATGGAGACCGTATAGCCTTCAACCAAACCAATCAAGTTCTTTGAAGAATCAGTCACATAAGACACCCAAGTACTATTTCTTTCTTTTTTTACTCTCTAAACCTCTTCAAGTATTGGGCAGGAGTCTTCCCAATCTTTGAGATGAGAGTATGCTTATATTTTGCAAATTCTACTCTTTCAGCTTTTGACATGTCCATAATAGCACTGCAGCCAGAATGGGGTAGTCTGCTGAGCAACCATGCAATTTTATCGGCATTTACAACCTCTTGAACTTCACATGCATACTCAAATGCATTCAACCAGTCCATGATGTCATTCTTCTCATCATATACACTGAGCAGATCTTTAGGAAATCTTGGATGAGAGGAGGACCCAGGCCCATGTCCAGATCCCTTGGATCCATTTGAAACTTGAAGCTGGGCAGTTACAACTGGTGATTCTTGTCCTTTTGTTTTTCTGCCTTCTCTATCTTCAGCTTAGCCATGTGAAAAGCAAGCTCCTTCTGCTTAGACAGCAGCTCTTGCTTTTTGAATTCCAACATGGCATCAGCCTCAGAGCTGGCAGAGGAAACTCGGGACATTACATCATCCCTGTCATCATGGGCACCAAGGATGAGGGCAGCAGCAGAACTGTCAGTTCTGTCAGTGGGAGCAGCCCCAACTCCTTCTGCACTCTCATCTGACAGAATGGCTTCAGGTTGAGACTCCTTCCAGTCCATGATCCTATGGATCATTTCAATCTTTGTACCTTGAGAAGGCAAGGCCCTCTCAGTACACATCATTCTCAATGTTTCAGACTTTGAAGCATTTAAGGCTATATTGGTAATTGTTTCCATTATTTTAGATAGGTCCATGGCCTTTACAGTTACTTACAACTAAGGTCACTATGTGTCTTGGGTATGGGGTAATCTGAAATGCCTTCACTAGTGTGCAACACTGGATACCTTCAGTCCTATCCCACCGCTGTACACCAGTTTGTTAAGATGGATTTCTGAACTCTCACCTGGTGGGCAGAGGTGCAGAAGGCCAGCCTAGTCTCTTGGGACAGGGTGACCTTCTGGACAAGCCAGACCAATCAAGGTGGCATTGGTGGCGGTCAATACTGAGGGGTGAGGGTGACTGAAAGACCTCAATGAGCACACAGAGTAAAGGACACTACAAATCACTCCCAGTCCGGTGTATATAAATATTAAAAATACAAATACATTTATTCGAGGCCTTTGTGTTTCAACACACAGTAATTTTCAACAGTAATACCTTTAAACAAAAATACAATCCGACTACAATACATATATACATTACCAAATGGGCCAAAGGGTTTAAAAGCACAGAATGGCTCCATAACCTAAAAGAGAAGGAAGCAAGCAGTGAAAATAGTTTCTAGGAAGTTCTTTACTAATCAATCCCTAACTGAGTGGCAGTCCAGTCCCTAAGATGCATGCAGCCTAGTGCTCAAAAGTACTGATAAACGGTGGTGCACATGATAGTGTAGAAGGGTGAAAAATGGGGTCTCTTGCCGGGGCCGTAGAAGCTCAGAAAGGTGGGTGAAGCGATGAAGAATGAGTTCCCACTATTCGTGGAGGGTCTCCCCAAAAGGGTAGAACAGGTTCCAGGAGTTGGGAATGAGACGACAGCACAGGCTACCTGTGGAAAGGTGAGCGTCCCTCAGGGGACACTTGTGCTTAAAAGTGAATGGATGCACTAGGGGCCACCGGTAAGGGTTGCAGGTACTCACCGACCCCTGGCGCACTCTGGAACAAACCTTGCAAGTCGAGTCCACTTCGGTTGCAGGTTCAAAACCAGCAGTTGTACGGCTCTGAGGCTTTCAGCGGCGAATTTACAGCAATGTTTCCCTGGGGGGACAGTGGTGATTTCTCCGCTCCTGGTGGATGGATCAGGCCCGTTTTACTGTAGCAGGCTTCAGGGCACAACAGCAAGGCACCTGCAAAGTTAGTCACCATGGCTGGGCGACACGGTAACCGCGTGTATTCCATTTCGGGTGCTCTCTCTTTATTCCACACCTGGGAATGCCAAGTGAAGAAATTCAGTGTGAGAGTGCTGTGAACACAGAGCTTGTGATGTACCAAGGTTCAAGGGTCTCCTCGAATCGGTGGCAGTGTCAGAGCAAAGGTCCTACACAAGCGCAAGCTGGTCAGCCCACTGGTTGGCCCAGGGACACTTCCAAGAAGGCTTACTTGCAGGGCTTGATGGGGGTGACATGAGTAGTTGGTCCCACTATACTAATGGGTCAAAGCGTCTTTGCAGACACTCAAGTTCGATCAGATGCAGAAGGGTCCAGCGGGACAACAGCGGGCTCAGGGTGCCAACCCTTCCAGCGGTCACCAGCGGTTCCTCAACTAAGCTTCTTAGTTTTAGGATACTTGGATCCTATCCTAGGTTCAGTGAGAACTCAAGAGATTGACCTGGTGGGGGTGAATGGGGCCTTGTCAATACAGAATCTCCTTTGCGCCAAAACAAAGAGGACCCAATGGGAGATCTGCTCACATGCAGGCACACTAGATGTGGACCAATCACGGACCATGATGGTCCCAGTCATTCACAGCACACCAGATTCTCTGACACCAAGGATGTTTATTGGAACTAGACAGTCTAGCCCATATCCTGGAAGCACACACATAAGCCATGCAGAAGCCTGCGAAAGCTTGGCGTTTCACAGGAGAATGCATGCCCAAATAAGGACTGACCTGGGTCGGCTCGACCTGGGAAAGGCAAAGGGGCAAGATGGCCAAACGACAGGACAAAGAACCTCGTGGCATGGCCATTTTAGAGCCAGGTCACCTTCCCCTGCCAACCGCAGTAAACGGGGTTTGCATAGCAAGAAAGAGTTAAAAGTATGCAAAAAGATAAGCTTTCACCAGCCCTGTCCAAGGAACATCTGCACTTCTCCTAAAAAATCCTTTGAGGGCGTCTAAGACCTTTGGAAACGAAAGGAAGACCCAAGCGCACTGCACTGTAAGGTGTATTGTGCAGTTGTAACATGTTGCAGAAATGTTGCAACATTGGAAAGGACTAAGGGAAACAAAGTCTCCCAGTACTGACTGCCTTTAAGGGCATGTCAGATTCCCCATAATAAAGTTAGCAAAATCCCAGTGGAGTGCAGCTGAAGGCTGTGCTCCTCTGGAAAAGTCAGACCATGGTGTTTAAAAAAAGCAGCAAAAAGGTGGGGGGTACATAACTGGAGGGAAAACGTCACTTAATTGGGAATTTTCCTTAACAGACTCTAGCCTTCTTCTTGTTCGCCTCCAGCTCTGGTCTCAGTCAGTGCCTAAGATATAGCCCATATCAGGCTCTCGCTTTCCTCTTCTTGCCTCTGGCTCTGGTCTCAGTCAGTTGATCAAACAAAAAAAGTATGAACCAGCAGGTATCACTGCGAGCTCTAACAGTGGAATAAGTCACTGTGCGCTGTCTCAATGTACAATAGCTGGAAGACAGATTGCTACTGACTACGTGTGTCTACTTACTACCTAGTCTAGTGTCCTGGTGTTGGCTCTCTACTCAACGGAGGGCCATCATGATGTGCTGTTAAATAACACGTGATATCATGTCCTCATGAAAGCTCTCAAATATATAGAAGCAAAAACACTCTAAACTGGACTCTTGGCGTATATATATATATACATATATATGTATATATATGTATATATATATATAGAAGAATTTCACGTATTTTATTCCTTTAGTTAATCATTTTAAATACAAATTAAAAACAGTTCTACAATAACAATTTCTAGCTACAGGAAATTCTTAAATAGACAACAATAAGTCAAGAAGCTTAAAGTCAGAATCAGCAATAGGTGGAAAACAGGGAAGAAGAAGTTAGAAAGGTCTAAAACAAATACAGCTAGCATTTAGTGCCAGACATTATTTAGGGCATATCAACAAACACATTGCAGAAATAGAGTTGCATAAATAAAGCAATGCGTTGTAACCAAAGTGTGGCCACTAATTGATCAATCTCTCATAACATATAATCAAATCACTCATATAATTTTGAGAAATTATCCTGATTTATTTATCATTCTATTAATAGGAAGGACTCAATGGGCCTCATTACACGGTAGGCGGTAAGGGTTTACCGGTACCAGTAAGGGCACCGGTACCGGTAAACCCTTACCGCCTTCCTATGAGGTCCCTTTGCGGGAATCGACCTTAACAGATGGTTTTACCAGCCGTTAAGGAACGGGCCCGCAAAGGGACCTTGGTGCTAATTACAGTACCGCAATTTGCGGTACCATAATTAGCACCTTCCCCATTCCCATTGAGCCCTATGTGGGCAAAAATGGGAATGGGGAAGCGCCTTGGTGAATGGGGAATTACCGCCCCCGCTCACTTTGGAGTATGGCGGTAATTCCGCCATCAACCAAGGCGGACACGGTAAAATACCGGCGGTAACCATACGGCTAATAGCGCCATGGTTACCGCCTACCGTGTAATGAGGCCCAATGTCTTTTGAATCTACCTGGGGTCTACGTGTGGCATTGGCATTGTTACTGAATGACTCACAACTAATGCATAGCAGGATGGTGACGCAAGAGTGAGCTACATTTTGGCGGGATGCTGGAGTATCTGCCTTCCTCAGGACCAAAGCGATGTGTAGAGTTGGGGGGACCCCTGAGGAGAGAAAGAAAGGAGAGTCTAGCTGGTCAATATGTTGCAACTATCTAGTTAGTATACATCCAAGATGACGCAAGAGGGTTGGCTAAAGATGGTCCACCCAGAGAAGGTGATAGACTGCAGGGCCAGTGCAAGAAGTAAAGGATGCCATAGTAGGGCATGAGTGTGGGTTAAAAAAAGCAAGGGTAAAAATCAACAACTGGTGGGGGCAGAGAGTGTATTGAACAAGACAAGGAAGCAAGGTACACTAATGTGGAAGTGTGCCAATTTCAGTGGGTCTTACAAGACTTACCATTGGTGGTACTGTGGTATCTAGACTGTTGAGAGGTAAAGGGACACTATTACATGTAGAGCCTATTGCCCATGTCGCATATAGGTGCTCTGCAGTGATATGCCAGCTGTAGATACTGCGTGTGAGCCTACCTTGATGCGGAGGTAAGATCGCATGCAGGAACGCATCAGAGCGCTGGAAAGAATGTAGCGTGTCACTCGGGTGTTCTGGCAGATGGCATCCGGTAATACATCTGCCGTAAGCTTGTGCAGTCTGTTTAACATGAAAGAGTGCCCCAGGAGGGATATTAGATCTGGGAAACTAAACAGCAGAGAATGGAATCAGCACCTGAATAGTGGATGAGTTGGGGAACTGTATGGAGGTAGCCTTGGCTGTGTGTTTTACCTGCAGCAGGAGGTGGAGCGGCGTGTCTCTCTTCATGCAGCCGCTATAACGTGTCTGCTCCGTGTTTGCCGAAGTATTCTCGGAAACTAAAAAACAGAGAAGGGGATAAGCACCTAAATGATGACCGGGTAGGGAAAGTGTTTCAAGGAAGACTGGGCTGTATGTTGTACCTGTAGTGAGAGGTGCAATGGTGTGTCTCTTTTCATGAAGCCGCAGCAACGTGTCTGCTCCTTGTTTACCAAGGTAGTCAAGAAAACGGGCTACGACAGCTGGAGCTGTATATATATAAAGTGCGCCAAAAGGCTGCGGTGGATGTTGTGGGAAATACATTGGGACCAGCTGGTGGCATTCTATATGTGTGGAAAGCAACATAGGGACATTGGGAAACTACATATGAATCAGCCATTGCTGGTTGTCACTGTCTATACAAAAGAGGGTGTTGACAAAAGGAGACTGTTCCACAAGAAATAAGGTATTAACCTGAAGGGTCAAGATGTGTGGACTGCCAGATTATCTCGATACATTATTGTAAACGAGAACAGTGTCAAATAGATATACAACTTCAGAGGAAATCGCAAAGTTGTACATAGATCAAAGACCGCTATATGGGTGTTGGGTGCAGGAGACTAGTAGCAAGGAGGACAAATATTATATTGGTGTCTATTCATTGAGCCCTTTCGATTTGTCCAAGGTTTGCAGGTGATAAATCCATCTGGATTCCTTGTTGGCTAGTGCTTTCTGTGGGTTTGAGCTGTTTTTAACCACGTTGAGTATCCACCATTTAATATCATCTGGTGAGTTTAGCAATTCAATGAAATGGGATACCATGGGTGCTGAGTGGTTTTTGCACCTACTTCCGGAGCGATGTTCATTAATTCTAATGTGGATTGGCCTGGTGGTCTGCCCCACATACCTATGTCCACACGAGCATTCAATACAGTACATCACATGGCTGGTTTTACAATTTGACATAAATCGTATGTCCCATTTTTTGTTTCCAATTTGAAAATGGGTCGTCTTCTTTGTGAATTTGCAGGCCCGGCAGTTGCTGCACGGGCAACTGCCACAGAGGGCGAAGGACCCGGTTGCTAATATTATGCTTTAATTGGCTAGACTTTGAATGTCCAATTGGTATTTCAAATTCATTGACCTCTTGAAGGTGAATAGAGGTTTCCCTATGTTTGGGAGGCAGGTGTGGATCATTGGCCAGTATTTCAACAGTGCTTTCTTAATAGCAAAGGATTGTGTGCTGTATGTAGTAACACAAGTGATCCTCTCTTGTGTCTGGCTTTTGGTTTTAGGCTCCAAAAGGCTCTCCCTCGGTGTGAATCTTGCTCTTTACAGAGCATGCAATACCCGTTTTTTATGGTACCCTCTTTCCCTTAGGTCACTGGCTAGCTTAGTTACGTGTAGATAGTACTCTGAAATTGCCATACAGTTTTGTCTAAGTCTAAGGAACTGGCTAGAGGGTAAGTTTCCTTTGAGTGACCTGAGATGGAAGCTGGAAAAGTGCAGGGTGGTGTTTCTGTCTGTAGTTTTTTTTATGTAGCGTGCAGGTAAGGTGTCCCATTTCTGCTTTAATCCATAGATCCAGAAAGTTGATAGATGTATTTTCATACTCCATGATAAACTCTATGGTGGGATGTATGTTCTTACGATATATCAGAAAATCATTTAGGGAATCAAGGCTCCCTTGCCAGATGAAAATGACATTGTCTATATATCTATACCACTTATTTACCTGTGGATTAAAGTGGTTGTCATCTGAGAGGAAAAATTGATCCTCAAAGGAGGCCATGAAGAGAATAGCCAGGCTAGGTGTGAATGCGGCACTCGTAGCCATGCCCCAATCTGTAGATAGAACTGCCCAGCATATGAAAAAAAGGTTTTTGGTGGGGCAATATTCATTAGTTCCACAATAAATTCCACTGGGACTCTTTGTTGGGTCGCCTGGTGTGTGGGATGTTCTGACCCACTAGGTTCTGCCCTGCAACATCACTGTGCTGCTTTCATCAGAAACAACAGAATGGCCTCCAAAAAGCCTGATGTGCGCTAAAAATCTTTGAGAAGTGTGCAAGGGAAACCGGAAAAATAGGCTGCCAATCCATTTTGCCTATGTCAGTGCTAAAACAGGAGACCACACTGCCAAAAGCTGTCATTGGGCTGCCCACAGAGGGAAATAGAACTGCTTGAAAAGGCAGTGCTGCATTGCCTGGAAAAACCTTTCAGATATGGGTGCAGTACCGCTGCTCGCCTGTGTCAAAGCTGTCATTTACTTACCCTGTAGTTTAAATTACATGAAAACCAAATTGTGGAAAAGAAGACACTTGCCATCAAAAGCAATATAGGTTGCTACAATTCAATTTCTATGTTTTAAAAAGACTGGAATTAAGAGATCTGTGTGTATATTTGTGGAAAATGTAAGGTTTATTTTAGCAAAAAACAATTTTGAACTAAGTGTTTTACAGTGAACTGAGGCCAGCCACACTGGACTTCAAAAGCACATTCCACAGTTTGCCCCAAACAAAGGTGCCTTCCCTTTTGCTCTCTGCCCAGGAAATCTCAGTTGGATGCTAATTAAAAAAGGAGGAGATTTTGCTCTGCTTCTCTAGGAAGAGACAATAGGCTTCCTGGACTGAAAGGGAATGCAAATTCAGATGTCAACGAAACCAACTGCCAGCAGGAAGAGAGCCATGGACTGCTCTGGGCCCAGCAAACCATGGAGGCGGGACCAGACAGATTTGTGTATCTGAAACTGTAGAAAATATCTTTTTGGAAAAAGACTCATAGGGAACTGTGCAGAACTTTTAAAAATCTGTAATTTATAGGTTGTTAATATGAAAATTCTGCTCACAGTTTGAGACTACTCTGATCTCTGTGTGAATGTTCAGAGACAGGACTACCGAAATGTTGATGTTGTAGCAATTGTGATAATGCTAGAAATATGAAACTTCACAGGATTATGCCCAGATGTCATGTGTATGTATGGAGAAAATGTGGACAGATCTGACACTGGGTAACCAACCAAAAGTGTGAAAAACTGTCCATTTTGAACCGGAGCTCTCACTGAGTTGGGACTCGGACGGATACGTGCTCTACTAAATCTATGACATGAATATGTATTATTAGCAAGTTGGTGATATTGTAAATATGATTTATGTGAAAAATAGATTTACTGCACTGAAACAAAGGGGATGTACTCCCTGGATTGTAAAATACAGCATCACTATGACACTAGCGTTCCTTCTCAATTCAGGAGAGGGGAAATACTCTAATCAATAGGATTCCTAGAGGGTGTGCTTAGTATAATTCAGCCTACGCACCCCTTTGGGAAATACATAAATAGGGACATTTTAGGACCTAGAGGGACACACAGATTCACCCATCAACTGATTTACTGGCGAAACACTTTGCAGGAGAACCCAGATCCAAGACTCCAGAACTTTGAAAGCAGAGAAGGCCCAATTCCAAAGCTGAACCCTTCTCAGCTTGGCCCTTAAAATCTTGCAACCTGATTTTAACCCAGACTTCCAAGTGGCACAACAAAAATTTAACAGCCTGGCTATGCTGTGTCCGCTTTCTCGCCAATAACTCTTGCTAGAACCCAGAGATCTAAACCAGTAGAGCAGAGCTTTAACCTGATAGCTGCAACACAGAACCAATCCGTCAGATCCAGTCCAGAGTCGTGCAGAGTCCAGAGTGCCATGCTGAGTGCAGAAGCCAGGTGGCCTGAATCCTGTCTGGTGGGCTAGCAGAATTCCCAGTCCAAAACCTTTGACTAGATATCCAGAACTGCATTGTAGAATCTCTTTTGTTTTCCTGAATCTTTCCCTCACCCATATAGTCCTTTGATAATTGTAGTGATAATATCATCTTTGCGCTAATATATTTGCTGAAGAAAGACAAGTGTCTCGGTGGGCAAAAGTCAGAACAGAGGCGCCGCTGATCTGGTGGCTGTCCGATTCGGTATCTTGTATCTTCATAGCCTCCTTAGTGTAAAGAAATTCCTGTTTGTAATTTAAAAGCGCATCTTTCGTTTGAAAATCTTGACTCTTTCTGAAAAAAACAGACATCTACTAAAACCTTCATAACTTCTGAACCGTATATGCTAGAAACGAAATGTAAGTGTCAAATTGAAGCTAACATCCTCAGCTTTTAAAGAAATCTAAACTCCTTGTAGTTTTTCTGTAATTGCGTTTCTCGCGCTCTGAAAAGTTTGCCGCGGATTTGTATTTGGCTCAATTTCATCACGTGTAAAATAGCTATTTCTTGCATCCAACCTCATAATTCAGTTTTCTATCTGCTAGTTATTCAAACATCATTGCTAGTGTTTACCTGAAACTATACAAAGCAGCTCCCACTAGTTCTGAATCCTATTTAGAGAATTAAATGCATTTTTCAGTGTTTTCCATCATTACTTCCAAGCCACATTCAAAAGCATTTGACCTGTTTTGAAATCATTCCTGTTTCTCTCTATGCTTGCTGGCGGGAATTGGGATTTAAACTGTATTTGTTGAGTGTTTATTCCTGAAACCTGTGTTCTCTCCTTCATCTCTTTATACTGCATATTGGGGGGAATTGAGTAGTGTGCAGGGGGAAACAGTGACATTGGATTTGATTGAACCCATATCAAGTATTATTCGATGCTGCATTATTTTTCTCATCCATACTGGTTCTGTTTAAAGAGATTGTTGATTGTTGTGACACCACCCCAATGGTGATCATTGTATAAATATTAATAGTGTGATAAATATATTGTTCAAATTCATAAAATAAATCTTTTAACTTTTCAAAACAGCCTGCTTCCTGGTTCAGTGAGACCGGGGAATTCAAAGAGAGGGGCATGATATAAGGGTACATCATTCAGAAATAAAAGAACTTATAGACACAAATATATAATTAAGGGTTCCAGCTGTGCATCACACGCTAGGCATTGACTTGGGTGGAGTGCCTGGGTTGAAATCACTTACATGTGAGTCAGAAAACTGCATACAATCTCTATTGCTTCCTCTTGGGGTATATTGTGTAAAGCGACTTTATGTCCATGGTAACAAGAAATTCCTTTTCTTCATTAAAACTCTCACCTTCAAATATATTGATAGTGGCGGTCGTGTCCTTTAGATATGTGGTCTTTTTTTGGCTTATGGGTTGCGAAATAGATCTATAAATGTGCATACACGTTCTAGCAGGGAATCACAACCCGAAACTATGGGTCTCAGTCAGTGCCTGAGATATAGCTCCTATCAGGCTCCAGACTTCTTCTTGTACGCCTCTAGCCCTGGACTCAGTCAGTGTCTGAGATATAGACCCTGTCAGGCTCTGTCCTTCTTCTTGTTGGCCTCTAGCGCTGGTCTCCGTCAGTGCCTGAGATATTATACATATCAGGCTCCGGCCCTCTTCTTGTTCCCTTATAGCTCCAGTCTCAGTCAGGGCCTCAGATATAACCCATATCAGGCTCTGGCTTTCTTCTTGTTCGCCTCTGGCTCTGGTCTCAGTCAGGGCCTGAGATATAGCCCCTATCAGGCTCCGGCCTTCTTCTTGTTCGCCTCTAGCCCTGGTGTCAGTCAGTGCCTGAGATATAGCCCCTATCAGGCTCTAGCCTTCTTCTTGTTCGCCTCTAGCGCTGATGTCAGTCAGTGCCTGAGATATAGCCCTATCAGGCTCTAGTCTTCTTCTTGTTTGCCTATAGCACTGGTATCAGTCAATCTCTGCAATATAGCCCCAACAACATCCTGGTCTTAGTAATCATCTGCTCTTTGGCCTGAGATCCATCCCTCTACAGGTTCTTGCCTTTCACTCCTTCTTTGTGCATGCTTTTGCTAGAGTCTCACTATAACCCCCAGCAGGCATGCCACTCTTTTATGCAGACATTCCTTTTTTATCACACCCAGGTCCTTGCCTTCTCCAGAGTGCCACAGAGCCCATCAGCCTGCATTTGCCGGACCAAAACATTTTCCAGCATGATGATTGGCCACAGACACAACAAATATCCACAGCACACCCGAGCCGGTAGACGACGCTGGCAGCATGTAAAGGCTGTGTGTTAAGGCTGCAGCAGCTCTCTGACACTCTCTGCTGTTCCCCGATGTGTAGCAAGGGTAGATTTGATCATAACCATGCTATACATGGCTATGCTGAAGGTAATCCCGAGGTACCACACTGTACTGCCACTGCTCTCGTTGTTATTAGAAATGTGATGTTATTACCACGCTGTCCACGTTACCCCTCAAGCACCTGCCCGACCCCATTCCTCCCTTCGGGAGTCACATTTGGGCTGCCGTGGCGATCCCCTCCTCCCAAGAGCAGGACCATCGTCAGCTCACTAGCAGCCGAAATTGGCTCAAATCCCGCTCTGTCCACTGCTCGCATCCGCATCACAAATTTGTGTGCGCACCCGCTTTACAAACCGCTCGAGGCTGGCAAAACACACGCTTCCAAACCACCCCTCTCCCGATGTGAGGGGACCCAGCCGGGCACCAGCTCCATTTGGCCCCTCCGTCCCCAGTATGTCACCTGATCAAAACACCCAAACTTGGCCCATCCCCCCACGACTCGGTAAAGGTGGTAGTAGAGCTCCACAAAGAATAAACTTCCAGCATTCTCTCCTAGCCAATGGTCTTAAGCAAGCTATTTTGGAGCCCTTATTGACAAGCAGCCCTAGAAATCTTTCAATGCACCACACCAGGCTACCCAGAAAGCGACCAACCAGCCCCTCCCTGTCACTAGCCCCTATGTCACCCTGCACAAGTCCTCAATTGACAAGATTATGGCTTCTATTATCCCAACACCCATCCAAACTAGGATCCTTAGAGACTGTGCAAGGACAACCAAATCCATCCCTTCATACTTCCCAGCCCCGACCTTGAAGAGAAACAGTAACCTAGGGATAAGGTCTTACACTAGGCTCACACATGCAAATACTAAATCACCTGCCCTCTACTTTAAGGGAAGCACACCCAAACACGTGGTGTATGCCTGCGACAACCGTAGTATGCTTCCCACCTCTGTCCTACCTGGCCCAATCAAGACAGGAATCTCCAGTACCAATATGGAGTACACCTTTGAGAAACACCAAGAGATTATTTCTAAACTACAATGCCGAATAGTACCTCCCCCCTGCACCATCACGCCAAAACCTAAACAATGCCCCCATGCTAAACAGAGCCCTCATTAATGCAAGGTCTCTATCCGCACATGCACTGGACATTAATGACCTCATCCTAACTGCAAAACTAGTCCTATTGGCTATCACTGAATCGTGGCTTCACCAAGCCACAGGCCTCACACTGTCCTTGGCCCTTCCCAAAGGATTTACTATCCTCAGATGTGATAGAACTGACTCCCGCGGGGGTGGGGTAACTCTCATCCATAAGGAATCCCTCCATATGAGACCCTACAGCTCCTCCACAGAAGGCTACTGTGAACTCCTTTCCGTCAAACTAGTCAGTGCACCCACAGACTCCATTACCATACATATACTCTACCGCCAGCCAGCCTCATCAGCAGCCTTCAAGGAAGACCTCATCCACACCACAGGTGAGAACATCAAACACACATCAAGAATGATACTCTTAGGAGACTTCAATCTAGGCCTCCACGTCCCATCCGCCCTTACTGCGACAGGCGTCGCTAATGCCCTTTCAAACCTAGGCTTCAAACATTGTGTTTCCTCCCCCACACACATCAAAGGTGGACTGGATAGCTGACCTGACAGCCAGATTACTATAACCTTCAACAGGCCCTACCTTTGGTCAGACCATCATGTCCTCCACTTTACCTTCCCTTTGATGAAACAAGCACCTCTCCCACCACCCACGCTGCCACGCACTAGGGCTCACAGCTCCTCTAAGAAAATCCCAAAAGACTCGATCTCTCCCTATCTTGCATCTCTGGCCCTGGATACCTCAGCCTCATCAGACCCTGAGAACTTAGCAGATATCTATACAAGCTCTTTGACCAAAGCAATAAATCAAGTGGCCCCTCTGCTCCTCAGAAAGCCGAAACTCACATACCAGCATAGCCCTGGGTTCACCACAGACCTACAAGTACTGCCCTCTAAGAAAAGACAGGCGGAAGCCATCTGGAATCAAAACCCTTCCGAGCCCTCCAAATTAGCCTTCAACAAGATTCGTGAAAGAATACAAGCAGGCCATTACGGCAGCTAAAGCACAGATCTACAACAATATAATTGCCAAGGCTAACTCTAACTCACAAGAACTATTCAGAATACTTTGAGAGCTTGAGACCCCCATCTCGCCTCCTTCCACTATCAGTAAAGATGAACCATGGTGTACTAATATCCAGAATGCCACGAGTACAGAAATATGCCTACTAGAGAAACACAAGCCAAATCCAGCCCTACCTTTCTCCCAGTTCCCTCTAATTCACACATGGCACCTACCTTCTATTTGAGAAAAGTCTCTGAATCTAAAATAGCTAATATTCTAACAAACCTTAAACCATTGAAGTGCAAAGTTGACATTTGCTCAGCAGCAATCATAAAAGAGTGTTTGGGCGCCCTAGTCCTTTTCATCACTAAATTCATCAATGCCTCATTCTCTACCAATCTGGTACCAGCTTGCCTGAAAGAATCTTGGGTCTTCCCATTGTTAAGAACATCTATTGACCCTACGGTGCCAAACAATTACCGCCCAATCACCACAGTACCCTTCCTGCTAAATATCCTAGACGGAGCAGCCTACAACCAAATCCAACACTATCTAGAATCAAATCACATTTTAGGGATGCATCAATCAGGATTCCGACATGGTCACGGCACTGAGTCTGCACTATTAGACCTGCATATTCTAATGGATTCTTTCAGGGATGAGGGCAAACCTGCTTTCCTTCACTTATTGGATTTCTCAGCCGCATTTGATTTAGTAGACCACAAAACTTTATGCCATCAGCTCACCTCTGCTGTCTACTTCTCCAAGGAAGCCGTGCTATGGATTGCCTCTTTCCTAGAAGGCAGATCCAAGAGAGTCTTCTCAGACACAGCAAGTGCGTCGCCTATCCCTATTCCTTGCGGCGTCCCCCAAGCTTCATCCGTTTCCCCTTACTACACAACATCTTCACTAAACCCTTATTTGATCTTGTGGATGACCTCAGCATATCTTATACAAACTATGCTGACGACACCCAAGTCCTCCTACCCCTGACAGGCGTTTATGATGAAGACTCTCTTATGCTCCACATATATATTCCACAATCCTGGCTTGGATGGCAAGCAACATCTTGTGCATGTACAACAACAAGACAGAGATTCTGATGGTGGGCTACCTTGCAATGCTAAAAAAAACTCAGCCTGCAATTCACTTCATTTTCGATAGATGGGATCCAGATTCCTGTCTCAGGTGCAGTAAAAACCTTAGGCGTACACCTGGATGCCTCCATTTCCCTCAATAAACAAGTCAGTGCTGTAGCTTCTTCAGCAGCTTACACCGCGAAGCTCATCAACGCAGCAAGACAATTCCTCACCACAGAAAGCAGCATGACTACTGCCTGTGCAATCACAGGTGCAAGACTGGATTATTGCAACGTCCTATTTGCAGGAACTTCCAAACAGAACATAAACAAACTTCAAGTAATTCAGAATAACGCCCTCCGAGCAGCACTGAACATCCCAAAAAAGAACCACATCACAGCCGCCAGAAAAAAGGCACACTGGCTCTCCATCAGGAAAAGGATTATCTTCAAGACTATTCTATTACCCACAAATGCTTGAGTAAAACCGCCCCACAATACTTGCCATAGAAAATCGAGGGATCCAAGTCTACCAGACCTGCAAGTTCCTGCCATGCCCACAAATTAGCCATACCAAAATTGAAAAGAGCCAAAGGAAGGGGGGAAGCTTCCCAGCAGTAGCCGTAAACTACTGGAACTCCCTCCTTTCAGAACTAAGAGCAGAGGACTCATACTGGGCCTTTCTGAAAGCTCTGAAAACTTGGTTATTTGCCTAATCTCCCTGTTACCAGGGAATTCGAGATATGCTTGTAATTTGTTGCCTTAATGTCTTGTGCCCGTTCGATTCGTTAAGGTGCTATCTGAGCAGAAGAAAACTTTTGTACCATGTAACCGGTTGCAACAGCGCCCTGATGCCTGTGGGTTTAGGCGCTTTACAAATTAAAAAATAAATAAATACATCTCAGGATGTGCCGACCACTGACTCCTACCCACCTGCTCCAAATACTACCCCAATGATCCTGTACTGAAGATAAATAAATGAGTATATGATCTAACTATGCAACCACAAATTGATTCAACTGGAATAATTTTTCTCCAGTCGCCCAAAAATGGCAGAAAAAATGCAGGTAATTCTGGCACTGGCATTTTTTGCAAACCAGGGAACACATGTTTGCCGTTGGGGCCTGTTATCTACCGGCAGGCCTGACGTGCTGATAGTTCTGGCCCCTACTGGAAACTAAGTGTCGGAAACAATGGCAGCGGTCCTACCAGTGCTGGTAATTCAGGCAATCCCTTATCATGGAGTCCAATAGGACTTCATGGAATGGGAACTTACCAACGTCTCTGTGACCGTAATATCCCAGGACAAGCGGGATATCAGGTGGCAGAGGCGGTAGGGGCAGGTTCCAGGTTTCCCACCGGAATTACCAGCGGGATATGGGAAACTTGTAATGAGCCCCAAGTTCTCGGGGAATATGGAATTCGCAGGTCTCTCAAAGATTGAAAAATCATTGTTTAGCACAAAATGCCCATGTCCATAATGACTAAATTGTGTCCTACAGATGAACTTGCAGAATATAGATGACAGCCTGTTGTGCCGTGCCCTTGGGAGTCGGGTACCAGCCATGCTCTCCCAATGATACGTGGGAGACAGGGGACAGGGGATCGTGCACAACCTTCTTTATTCGTTAACAAGCGGCAACTGCTTTGGCTGCGAGGATTAAGTTCAAAACCCTCTCCATTGTCCACAAGGCCTTCTGGGGCCTGGGGCCAAATTACCTTCAACTCTCCCTTCCTAAATATCTTCCTTCTCGAGCACTTCGCTCTTCCGCCTCCAACTCCCTCAGGGTCAGCCGCTTCTCCAAGCAACGAGTTGGGGGGAGATCTCTCTCCGCAGCAGGGGCCTCCCTCTGGAACAGCCTTCCTGCCTCCCTGAAACTTGAGGAGAACCATCTCCGGTTCCGGAAGCACCTCAAAACCTTCCTCTTTGCTTCTGCTTTCTCTCTCCCTCTCCCCTGCTAAATCACTGAAACTGTACTGAATCAGCAACTGGGCCACTCACCAATCTCGGTCCTTGGCCCAGCCACTCTCCCCTGCACTGCCTTCCTGCCAACCCCTGCACTGCGGGACTGTCTCTGTATCCCTACAGCCCCCTTCCCAGCACTTGTCTGCACTTATCTTGCACTTGCCACCAGCTGGCCCTTATTATTTATCTTGTTCATTACTAACCCTGTACTGCACTTTCCCCTCTCCCTTTCCCCTGTGCACTTTTCCCGTCCCCCCTACCCATGCACTGTTAAGCAGAAACCTGTGCAGTTCCCTCTGGGACCACTGCAAAAGATTTAAGACTACAGGTATTGGCAGTAAACCCACTTGGTAGCAGTCTGTACCACACAGATTCACTGTGGTAGCTGTGGCTGAGCAGTCAGACTTCCCTCAAGAAGAGTTAGGCAGTATATAGAGGATACATGATAAGTACAGAGGCACAGTAGTACAAGCAAACACTGACCAGAGCTAGGTGTAAAAGTATATACTTATTTATTTTAAAGGCACACTCATAAATTACACTAGCACAGAAAAAGGTAAGTAAGTCAAAACACAGTGGGCCTCATTACGACCCTGGCGGTAAGGGGTTAACGCCAGCGTTAGCTGCGCCGACCCCTTACCGCCAATTACGAGGTCCCCTAGCGCCATGGTGCTTTTAACACCTGCTTTTAGCAGGTGTTAAAATCCATGGCGCTAAGGGACCATGGAGTTAATTACGCCACCGTAATTTACGGTGGCGTAATTAACGCCTTCCCCACTCCCATTATGCCCTATGGGGCAAAAATGGGAATGGGGAAGGGTAAATGGGGATTGGGGACTTACCGCCCCGCCTAGGTCGGAATGGGGCGGTAAGTCCGCCAACAACCATGGCGTAAACGTAGTTTACGCCATGGTGGTAAAGTCACGGCCCAGGCGGTAATTTACCGCCTGGGTCGTAATGAGGCCCAGTCACTATTACTTATATGTACATCCCTAGTCATGTGTTGGACAAGTCTAAGTTTACACCACTTATTTCCAAACAGAGGTGAGCGATGAACGTCAGATGGCACTCCAACAAGTTATTAGAAAAGGGAGGGAAAAAACAGAAGTAATGAAAGCAGCAAGGTAAAACACTTTTCACATAAGGTTAGAAAAGGCAGTCAATTGTGGAACAAGGAGAATTGGTTTGTGGCCCGCTTTAGAGAGAGCCAGGCGAAAGTATGCCCAAGATCACACAATGTCACAAGTCTTTGCAGGTGAGTAGAAAAGGTTTTACTGAATTTAGAAAAAGTTTAGTTAGGGTGTCCCAGGCTTACCCAGGTTCGAGAGCCGAGGGCTAAATCTACCCCGTACAATCGGTGGCAAGGGAAGCCGGGCGGAACACAGAACCTTTAAAAGTGGAAAGGATCCTCCAGCGGTGGTAGTTGTTCCTGGTAGTGGGTGCAAGTCACGGCGTCGTCTAGAGGAAGAGGTGATCTCGACGTGGAGGAAAGCTACAGGTCGTTGCACTACCAGGGATGAGACCATCCGTGGAGTTTTCCGGTCACAAAGGATTTTACCCCTCTTTCGCGGTTGAGGTAAAAAAGTGGTATCCCGGTTGCCGGGGTGCTTGGCACAGGCAAGGCGGCCACGAGATGCTTCGGGACGGCGAAAAGAAGGCAGCAACTGGTTGTCCCCACCAGTTAAGGGAAGGAGACTCTCCGGCGGGAGATCTCCTCTGTCGTCGGAAAAAGTGGTGAGACGGTTCTGCAGGGCTCCACCGGTGGTGTCGTCTTGGCAGGTCGTCTCAGCTTCTCCCTCTTTGACTTCTTAGGTCCTGTGGCGACTTCTGAAGAACCAGTCCCAAAAACCCTGCTTTTATGCAGCAAACCCCCATTCATACAGCCTAGCTGTCACTCAAACATGCTAAGTGGTGAGCGGGGTGGCTCACCACTTGGGCCAATCACACCAGAGTGCGACATGAGTTGGCAAGGCAACTCAGTCCAGGGTGCCTAAACCCCCTCCTACACCCCCTGTGGTACCCAGACAGAATGGCACCACTGTGGAGGGCTTCTGTGCAGAAGCCCGCCAAAAGTGGAACAAAGGCTCGACTCGGGTTCAGGGTTACTGAAGTGAACCTAGACGCCATTTTGGCGGCGAGTTCTGGCAAAAAATCCCAACCGGTGAATTTATATTAAATAAATAAACCGGCTGTATCTTTAACATTGCACCAAAAAAGTGGTGCATTAAAAACAATGGGAAATCCCATTGGGGAATATTCCGGTGGAATATTTCTGTGGTATCCACTGCCACCAGCCAGAACTCGGCGAGGGGGGACGGGACAGTACGCCCTCGACAACAGACCCAGGGGCAATCTAATTGCCCCTACCAGTACTTCCACAGTAAGATGGTTTGTACTGGTTAAGTTCCTAAGTTAAGACAAGTAAAGTCAATGGTGACTTTACAGACCCAGGGAGACAGTAGTCAGTCCCAGGGTGTGGAGTCTATGTTTGGGGGTCTCTATGACACCCCTGTGTTACTGCACTGAGGGTGCTGTGTAACACACATTCAAAAACCAATGATAGCCTATGGGGAAAAAATACCCCCTAGCCCATAAGCACATAGCAAGTCACAGAAACACTCTCAAGTCATGTCCAAGAGTGAGGGTAAAAGAGTCTCACTCTTGGCAGGAGAAAAAATAAACCCCAAAAATCCAGCAAAGCTGCTGGGGGACTCACTAGGTTAGGAAATTCAGCCTAAACAGAGAATTCTCCCTAACACTCGCCCCCCCCAGACTAAGGGACGGGAGGATTTAATACACTCCTGGATGAACCTCATACCTCTAGTCGATGACATACATCCTAGAGAGTCCATCAGCATTTTGATGGTGACACCCTGACCTGTGCTCAATGGTGAAATCAAACCCTTGCAGGCAGATTGACCATCTCAATAGTTTTGGATTTTCCCCTTTCATTTGCATTAACCATCTCAAGGGTTGGTGGTCAGTCTGAATGACAAAAGTAGAACCATACAAGTATGGCCTAAACTTCTTCAGTGCCCACACAATAGAAAAGCATTCTCTTTCGATTGTTGCCCACCTTGTTTCAGGGTCCTTCAGTTTTCTACTGATGAAGCAAATGGGGTGTTCCCTACCCTTCTCATCCAGTTGGCTAAGAACTGCACCTATACCTCCATTGGAAGCATCAGTCTGTACAATGAAAGTTTGGTGGTAGTCAGGAGCTCTGAGTACTGGAGCTTGGCAAAGAGCTTTCTTCCAGGTTTTCAAAGGCCTGATTGCATTCCTCATTCCATTTGACCTATTTATGGAATTCAGAGGAGAAGCTATGGTCCCGTAGTTCTCAATGAAATTCCTGTAGTACCCAGTGAGGCCTAAGAAGGCTTTCACCTGGGTCTGAGTAGTGGTGTTGTCCAATTTTGCACAGCTTCAATCTTGCTGAGCAAGGGCCTTATTTCTCCACCTCCTACCTCATGTCCAAGGTAGACCACTTTACTCTGTCCAATTTGGCATTTGCTTGCCTTTATGGTCAGATTGGCCTGCTCAAGAGCCTGCAAAACATGTCCTAAGTGGGTCACATGTTCCTCCCAGGAGTGGCTGAAGACTGCAATGTCATCCAAGTATGCCATGCAGAAGTCTTCCATCCCAGCTAGAACTTGGTTCACCATCCTTTGGAATGTTGCAGGTGCATTTTTCAGTCCAAAAGGCATAATCTTGAATTGATATAGGCCAACTGGGGTACAAAATGCAGTTTTCTCCTCGGCATGGTCTGTCAGGGCTATTTGCCAATAGCCTGACGTAAGGTCCAGTGTGCTGAGGTACTTGTCTTCACCAAGTTTATCCACCAACTCATCTGTCCTTGGCAAAGGGTGGGCATCAGTCTTGGTGACTGCATTAAGAGCTCTATAGTCCACACAGAATCTCAACTCTTTGGATCCTGCCTTTGGTACTAACACCACTGGGCTAGACCATGGACTAGTAGAGGGCTCTATTACCCCGAGATCAAGCATCTTCTTGACCTCACCTTTGATGTGGGTTCTGACATGTTCTGACATTTTATATACTCTGCCTATGACTGGCAGACAGTCACCAGTGAGTATATCATGCTGTCCCCAAGGGGTCAAGCCTGGTGAAAGTGAGAACAGGGGGGCAAACTGATTTAACATCGCTTTGCACTCCTCCTGTTGCTCAGGGGTCAGATCTGAAGAGAGATTAACTCCTTCAACCTTTTCATCCAAAGGTAAGCCTCTCAGGAGGTCAGGTAGAGCTTCACTCTCCTCCTCCTCTTCTGATGAAGCTAGAAGCAAGGCTCCTACTTCTGGTCTAGAGACATAGGCTTTGAGGCGGTTGGTGTGGAAGACTCGGGGAGCTTCCCTGGGTTTGCCCAGATCCACCAGATAGTTGACCTCTCCAAGTTTTCCCACAACCTTGAAGGGTCCCATCCATTTGTCTTGCAAGGCCCTCTGCCTTGTTGGAAGCATAACTAGAACTAGCTGGTCTTGAGTGAACTAGCTGGTCTTGAGTAAACTCAACCATGTTAGCCTTCTGATCATGCCAATGTTTGATCAGAGCTTGGCCAGCTTTCAAGTTGTCACTTGCTTCTGCCATCATGTGTGACATTCTCCTTCGGAGACCTATCACATAGTCAGTCACTCTGACTGGCTTGGGGGAAGGAGCACTCTCCAACCCCTCCTTAATCAGGGCCAAGGGGCCTCTGACTGGATGGCCATAGAGATGTTCAAAGGGAGAATAACCTACTCCCTCCTGAGGGACTTCCCTATAAGCAAATAGAAGGCATGGCAGTAGAAGGTCCCACTTCGTCTTAAGGGGTTCTTCTAAAGCACCTATCATGCTCTTCATAGTTCTGTTAAACATTTCTACCAACCCGTTTGTCTGAGGGTGGTATGCGGTTGAGAACTTGTAGGTGACTCCGCAGGTTTTCCACATTGTCATGAATATCAGGGTTGGTTGAACTATCCCCTCCTTCCTCCTCACCTGAATCGACTGTGGACCTTTCCTGTAGTTCCGGCCTTCTTCCAGGACGTCTTCGGGTCTGTGCTTTATCAGTCTTCCTTGCTTCCTTCTTTTGCCGTAAGTAGGGGCGAGCTCCCTGGGATGCCACACTGTCAGGTAACTAGGGAACACGAACAGCGGGGACTCCCGGGAGCCGGCACCTGAACAGGGAAAAAGCCCAAAAGGGCAGAAAAAACCCTGCAGCAATTGTTCTGATGAAAGAGTCAGTGGCAATGAGAAGTCCAGGCGAACGATCCTTCAGCGTAGAACAGTACAATAGAAGGGATCGGAGAACAGCTGTTGTAAGTGCCCCTGTAGTAGCCCGAATGGCTCACAAATAGCTCCAGGTAGTATGGAACAACTAGCGCCCAGGCTTATATGAGTGTAGAAGCATGGGCGAGGGAAGACAAGCTGAAGGGCAGAGAGGAGAGGGAACGGAGAGAGAGGGAGAGAGAGACCAGTACGAGCTGTACCGGAGCGAACAGCCAAAGAGAAACCAAAGGAGGACGGGACACAGGAAGAATCACAGGAGGGAACACACGTAGGAGGGATACACCAAGCGTTATCTTTGAGTCGGGAGAACACAGTGAAGGTGCAACGCGAGGAACGCCACAGTGAGCCGGCCGTAAGAAACACCGGCGGCCATCTTGGAAAAACACTAGAGCGGTGCTCTCAGACGGCCGTCAGACGTGGTGGAACAGTTAATGGCGTCTCCATAGAGAAAAGAAACGCCGCCCGACTGAAGTCATGACAGTATGCCCCCTTCTACATGGGGGGCCCCCAGGCTTGCCCGGATGCAGTCTGTGAAACTTTCTAATGAGTCGAGGGGCGTGAATGTGTCTCACGGGCTCCCATGTCCGTTCTTCGATGGGATAACCCTTCCAGTGAACCAAATATTGTAGACTACCGTGATGGTAGCAGGAATCCACCAGATGTGAAACCTCATATTCAGCTGGTCCAGACTGCACATCAGTAGAACGCCTCTTGGATCGTCTCTTATATGGATCCGGAAGGTATGGCTTCAAAAGGGAGGTATGGAACACGGGATGCACCTGTTTAAGGGAGGGGGGTAGCTGAAGGCGAAATGCAACAGGGTTTACCTTCTTCTTGATTTGAAAGGGTCCGATATATCTTGGTGCAAATTTCCCTATATGCGTCCAGCGAGGTAGAAATTTAGTGGCTAACCAAACCTTATCACCTTCCGACCAAGAAGGTGCAGCCTTCCTCTTCTTGTCAGCCCATAATTTATAAACATGACGGCTATCGTCCAAGGTTTCACTGGCTAGCGCATGGGTGTCTTTGAGTTCCTTCAGGAGGTGGTCAAGAGTGGGTGATTTTGAGGGTTGGATGTCTGCCAATGGCAGATGTTTCGGATGGTAACCAAATGTGCAAAAAAAAGGAGACGTATTAGTGGCTGAATGTTTGGTATTGTTATAGGTGAACTCAGCCATAGGGAGAAAGACATTCCAGTCCTCTTGCTTTCTGCCACAGAAACATCGAAGATATTGTTCCAGCGTGTGATTGAGCCTTTCCGTCTGTCCGTTGCTTTGTGGATGGAACCCAGATGAAAGGGCTCGTTGAATCCCCAGTTGTTTACAGAGGGCACCCCAAAACTGGGAAGTGAATTGAGGACCTCGATCGGACACCACGGTCTCAGGAAGGCCATGAAGCTGCACTATTTCTTTCAGAAAGGTTTTGGCTGTTTCAGGGGCTGTAGGTAATCCTTTCAAGGGAGTGAAGTGAGCCAATTTGCTTAGAGAATCCACAGTCACCATGATGACAGTGTTCCCTTCAGAATTAGGCAGGTCCACAATAAAGTCTGTAGAAACGTGGGTCCATGGTTGTTTGGGAGCAGGTTCCTGTTGCAGAAGACCTAGGGGTTTGGTTGAATGATACTTATTGGAAGCACAGATGGCACAGGTAGATACATAAGAATGTACGTCTCGGTTCCAACCTGGCCACCAAAATAGCCTGGACACCAAATCCTTGGTGGCTCGAATGCCCTTATGACCAGCCATGGGCGAATCATGACACCATGAAAGGGCCAGCCTTTGGTGTTTCTTGTTGGGCAGGTACAAGGCTTGACCCTTGAAAAGGATTCCCTCTCTTTCTTCCAATTTGGAGGCTGCTTCTGTCTTCATCGGTGCACTGTGTTGTTCGCACTGGACTTCGCGTAAAAAAGTATTTGCCACAGTCCGTACCTCTTTGCCCGCTAACAATAATTTGTGGCTAGAACCTGCCTCATAGTCCGACCCCTGATTGCGTGACAGGGCATCAGCTAAGATATTCTGTTTGCCTGGTAGATAGGTAATCACAAAGTCAAACTGAGAGAAAAAATATGCCCAACGGGCATGTCTAGCATTGCGACATTCCATCCGTTGGAGTATACGAAGGTTACTGTGGTCGGTACGGACTGTAAACTTATGCATGGCTCCCTGAAGAAGATGACGCCATTCTTCACAGGCATCTTTGATAGCCATTAATTCCCTCTCGATGACAGAATAATTCCTTTCACTGGGTGACAGAGTCTTTGAATAATAAGCCACAGGATGTTCAAGACCGTCCTTGCCCTTTTGCAAGAGAGCAGCTCCTATGGCTCCACCTGAGGCATCCGTCTGTACAATGAAGGGAAAAAGTTGATCCGGTTGTACCAATACGGGAGCCGAGGTGAATGCCTCCTTTAAGGTTTGGAAAGCTGAATCCGCTTCTTGTGTCCATGTGAAGATAACGCCCTTCTTCAAGAGTGATGTGATAGGAAGAACCATATTGGAGAAGCCTGAAATAAATTGGCGATAGAAATTGGCCAGACCGAGGAAACGTTGTACTTCCTTAACGTTTCTTGGAGCGGACCAATGGGTGATTGCTTGTATTTTACAGGGATCCATATGAATGCCCTCATGGGAGAGGATAAAACCTAAATAAGACACCGAACAGGCCTCGAAGACACACTTTTCAGGCTTTACCAGTAGCTTGTTTTCCCGTAGACGTTTCAGCACTTGTCGGACCTGTCTTCTATGTTCAGGAAGAGAGGAAGAGTAAATGAGGATATCATCCAAGTATACCACCACTGAAGAGAATAGGAGGTCGGCAAACAATTTATCCATAAAGCGCTGGAATATAGCAGGGGCGTTTACCAAACCGAAAGGCATAACTCGATATTCGAAATGCCCTAGTGGGGTTCGAAATGCCGTCTTCCATTCATCACCCTGTCTTATACGGAGCAGGTGGTACGCACCCCTGAGATCCAATTTTGTGAAGACAGACGCACCTTGGACAGCTTCTATTATCTCTTTGATTAGCGGCATAGGGTAACGGTCTTTAACAGTAAGGCGATTTAGGCCCCGGCATTCGATACAAGGACGGAGTTCCGATGATCCCTTCTTCGGGATGAAGAATAGCGATGCTCCAGCGGGTGATTTGGACTCCTGGATGAGCCCATTCTGTAGATTGCAGTCTAGGTATTCCTTAATAGCCTTCCGCTCGGGTAAAGATAGGGGAAACATCCTTCCAAAAGGAACAGACGCATCTGGTAGGATCTCAATAGTGCAGTCTTCTCTTCTGTGAGGAGGAAGGGAGTGAGGTTGTTTGTCCATGAAGACCTCAGCATACTCCTGATAGTGTTCCGGTACTTGATGGAGTGAAGCTGTCAGCACGGATTCACTCTTCTGCAGGGAGTCTAGGGGGTATTTATTGTTTAGACATTCATTAAGACAAAGATGCGACTGAAACTGGATAGTATTGTTTGACCAATCGATCTTTGGGTTATGTCTACGCAGCCACGGGATCCCGAGGATCACCGGGAAATGCGCTGCTTTAATGAGATCGAATGCCATTTCCTCCTGATGTTGAAACAATTTGACCCGAAGTGGCAGAGTCTCTTGAGTAACAGGTCCTGAGGACAGAGGCTGGCCATCCACCCCTTCCACCGGAATGGGTAGATTCTTTGGGACGATGGGCACACCATTCTCTTGAGCCCAGGATACATCCATGAAATTCCCTGCTGCCCCACAATCCAACATGGCTAAGGCTTCCCAGAAGGTAGAGGAGTCCCGGGACAGTATAACCTGAAATACCATAAGACGATTGTCTTCACGGGGAAGAGGAGTCAAAGTGTTGGTACAGGGATTCATCCCAACACCCCCGGACCTAACCCTGTTTAGGTTCGGGGTGAATCGTTTCCCTGGTGGCGTGGAGGAACCTCAGGGCAGTTACGGAGCAGATGTTTGCTAGAACCGCAATACATGCAGAGGCCTAGCTCCCTTCTTCTCTTCTTCTCTTCGGCTGTTAAAGGTCCTCGGGTGGTGCCTATTTGCATCGGTTCTTCCCCAGCGGATGAGGTTGGATGTTCCCTAGAAGGGTTTGGGGAGAAGGTTGAGGGAGAAGGTCGTGGACGTTTCCTTTCTTGTCTTCTTTCTCTCAACCTATACTCAATCTGGAGAGCGAGGGACACTAGTTCCTGAAACGTCTGAGGTCGTGCAATACGTGCCAGTTCATCCTTTATGTCTTCATGCAAGCCGCAACGAAACAAAGTCTGTTGAGCAGAATCAGGCCATCCGGCATTTGTGGCAAGCTGCATGAAGGAGGTAACATAAGTATGTACGTCGTGCGTACCCTGTCTGATATCGAGGATTGCTTCATAAGAGGCATACTGTACCTCGGGTCGGTCAAAGCGAGACTTTAGGAGTTGCACAAACTGATCGTAATTAGCAGTAGCTGGATCAGCCTGTAACACCAACGGTGAAGCCCATGCCAAGGCACTTCCCGTTAAATTAGACACTAGGAAACCCACCTTGGCCCTGGTGGTCTCATAAGTACGAGGGCGGAAGGTGAAATATAACTGACAGGCGTCCAGAAATGCCTTCAATGTTTTTGGATCTCTGTCGAATTTCCCGCAAGGTAAAGGAAGGGGAGGTAGATCTCCACGGGCATCCTCACGAGCTGCTACCTGTTGTCGCAGAGACTGATTTTCGGACCGGAGTGATTGCACTTCTACGGTAAGTCCCTGTATGGCTGCCACCAATTCTTGGTACTGCTCGAGAGAAGCCGTGGGGGTCCTTAGGCGTTGCACTCTGTCATGAATATCAGGGTTGGTTGAACTATCCCCTCCTTCCTCCTCACCTGAATCGACTGTGGACCTTTCCTGTAGTTCCGGCCTTCTTCCAGGACGTCTTCGGGTCTGTGCTTTATCAGTCTTCCTTGCTTCCTTCTTTTGCCGTAAGTAGGGGCGAGCTCCCTGGGATGCCACACTGTTGGGTAACTAGGGAACACGAACAGCGGGGACTCCCGGGAGCCGGCACCTGAACAGGGAAAAAGCCCAAAAGGGCAGAAAAAACCCTGCAGCAATTGTTCTGATGAAAGAGTCAGTGGCAATGAGAAGTCAAGGCGAACGATCCTTCAGCGTAGAACAGTACAATAGAAGGGATCGGAGAACAGCTGTGGTAAGTGCACCTGTAGTAGCCCGAATGGCTCACAAATAGCTCCAGGTAGTATTGAACAACTAGCGCCCAGGCTTATATGAGTGTAGAAGCATGGGCGAGGGAAGACAAGCTGAAGGGCAGAGAGGAGAGGGAACGGAGAGAGAGGGAGAGAGAGACCAGTATGAGCTGTACCGGAGCGAACAGCCAAAGAGAAACCAAAGGAGGACGGGACACGGGAAGAATCACAGGAGGGAACACACGTAGGAGGGATACACCAAGCGTTACCTTCGAGTCGGGAGAACACAGTGAAGGTGCAACGCGAGGAACGCCACAGTGAGCCGGCCGTAAGAAACACCGGCGGCCAACTTGGAAAAACACTAGAGCGGTGCTCTCAGACGGCCGTCAGACATGGTGGAACAGTTAATGGCGTCTCCATAGAGAAAAGAAACGCTGCCCGAGTGAAGTCATGACACACATGTCATAAAATCTGACCCCCTGTCAGAGATCACCTCCTTAGGAAACCCAACCCTGGTAAATATACCAAGGAGGGCCTTAGCCACAGCCTGAGCTGTAACAGTCCTCATAGGAATTGCCTCAGGGTACCTAGTAGCATGGTCTACTACAACAAGGATAAACCTGTTGCCTGAGGAGGTTGGAGGATCAAGGGGACCAACAATGTCAATCCCTACCCTCTCAAATGGGACTCCCACAACTGGGAGAGGCACTAAAGGTGCCACATTCTTGGAACCAACCTTACCAGAAGTCTGGCAGGTATGGCAGCTCCTGCAATATCTATCTACTTCAGCCCCCATCTTTTGCCAATAAAAGTAGAGGGAGAGCCTTTCCTTGGTCTTCTTGAAACTCAAGTGACCAGCCAAAGGAATCTCGTGGGCTAGTTGCAAGAACTGTTGTCTGTTCTCTTGGGGCACTACCAGGCGTTGGTAGGCTCCAGGTTCAGATTCAGTGGGTTCACTGTAGAAGAGGCCATCTTCCCAGTGTAACCTATACTTCCCAGGCTCTTGCCCATCAGCCTGAGAAGTGGCCTGTTGGCGGAGACCCTCCAGAGTTGGACATTCTCTTTGTCCCTTACGAAAAGCTGTCCTGCTGGGTCCACCTTCTGCCAGTAAAGACTGCAGCTCAGGATGGTCAGCCGGGTCCAGGTCTCCAATAAGTTCTGGGCCTCCTACTAGCTCTTCTTCAGAGTCTAGTTCAACCAGACAGGGTTGTACCTCCCTCTCAGCTGGAGGTGGAGTTACAGGTGTAACTTTGGACAACCTCGGGGAAGTCCTTGTTGGAAGCACTGGAGTGCTTGCTGTAGGCTTTTTCCTAGGAGTCTTGGGTTGCCCCTTTGCTCCTGATCTGGTAGTTACTGCAGTAAGTTGCTCCAGTGGGAGAGGAGTGATTTCTGTCATCATCTCCTGAGATAAACCTCGCAGGGTTTTCTCTCTTGCAGGTTTGGTGAGCTCCTGTAACCTTTTACTAGGAGGTCTGGGGGTATGTGACACAACTCCAAGAGCTTTCAGGTCATTTCCCAACAGAACCCTTCCTGACACTTCACATTGTATACTGACAGGTATCTTCACAGCCATATCATTACACTGGATGAGAACTGGTAACTGGGGACACATCTGCACAGGCCCTCCAGCTAACTTGGTGAGGCATTTGGGTGCCTTAGCAACATCCTCTGCCTTGAAAAATGATTCATCCACCACAGTTATGCTGGCCCCAGTGTCCCTGATGGCAGGAGTCTCCTGACCATTCACGTGGACACTGTCCTTATAATACTCTTTAGTATTATCTGGGATAGAATTATACACATCTAAATTCTGTTGTTCCCACAACCCCAGCGAGACTAAAGAAACAATGGCTGAGACTCCAGTAGGTTCATCAGCCAGTAGTAGAAAGTTTCCACTTGCCATAGTGACTTCCTCCTCTGGAGCGAAGGCTAAGGAGACAAGCTGGACCCCTGAAGGTTTACCCTTACATCTGGGATCTCCTTTCACATGGTCAGTAGCCTTACAAACATAACAGGCCCCAAAGGTCCTTTGGAATGGAGGCTTGTTCTGACCTCCTTTCGGTTTAGCACCAGAAGGTATACTACTCTGCTGTGGTTTCCCGGGTGGCTTACCCTTATGGTAGGGTTTGGGGCCCTCTTTGGAATTAGAATTATTAGAATTCTCTTTGGAGTCTTTCTTAGGCTGTCTTCCCTCATCCTTCTTCTGAGTTACCCCAGAATCCTTGTGAGTAGCCCGGTTAGCAACCCACAAGTCAGCAGCCTTAGCTAGTTTCCTAGGATCTAATTCCCGTGAATCAGCCAAGTGCTGTCTGAGCTCAGGAGAGCAGGCATCATAAATTGACTCCATCATTACAAGATTCCTCATTCCTTCATAAGTGTTCACTTTGTAACCCTTAATCCATCCCTCTAAGTTTTTCAACCCTTCACACACCCAGGTAGCCCAAGGGGTACCATCATGCTTTTTGAGGCTCCTAAACCTCTTAAGATACTGGGAAGGGGTCTTCCCAAACCTAGCTATCAAAGCTAGTTTCACACATTCATACTCTTTCCTATCCTCTTCCCCCAACTCCATTACCACATCAGTTGCAACAGGGGGGAGCCTAGAGAACAACCAGGTGAGTAACTCATTACCTGTGATGTTCTGGAGCCCATGATTATACTCAAACATAGACAACCAATCCAACACATCCAACTTAGGCTCATACATACCAATCAATTCCTTAGGCATCCGGGGTCTTTTAGGACTGGAACTTCTAGAGGAGCCAGAGAGAGAAGCATTCTCAACAGACATTTTTTTCATTTCTAGCTCATACTTGAGCTCCATTTCACTTAGCCTTAGTTCTTTGTCAGTTTGAGCATTAAGTTTCTTGTACTCTAATTCAAGTTTCATTTTCTCCAGTTCAAAGTATTGAGGGTTAAATGTGGGACCTGGCAAAGGCCCAGTAGGTACAGCTGGTAGAGCAGACAGAGGCCTAGAGGGAACATCTACATCAGTTTCATCCTCCTCTTCTGGTTCTGACCCAAGAACATCAATACTTTGTTCAATATCAATATCATTGCTGTTCTCTACATTGGCTGGAGTGATAGGTTCCTCTGAACCATCATCCAGACTTTGGTTTTCTAACAACCTTTCTATTAGCTCCATTTTCTTTCCTTTAGTCATGAGATTCTTATGCTTACAGAGAAGTCTTAGACAATCAGCAGTTTTTGTAGCAAGGGATTCTTGACTATAACTTTCCATAGTAGACAGGTTAGAAAATGACTTTTTCTTTCTTGTGCTTAAGCGTTGTGGTTAGTTGCACTAAGGTATCTCAAAAGTACACTAAAGTGTATACTCAATACAAATCCCACCGCTGTACACCAGTGTTAAGCAGAAACCTGTGCAGTTCCCTCTGGGACCACTGCAAAAGATTTAAGACTACAGGTGTTGGCAGTAAACCCACTTGGTAGCAGTCTGTACCACACAGATTCACTGTGGTAGCTGTGGCTGAGCAGTCAGACTTCCCTCAAGAAGAGTTAGGCAGTATATAGAGGATACAGGATAGGTACAGAGGCACAGTAGTACAAGCAAACACTGACCAGAGCTAGGTGTAAAAGTATATACTTATTTATTTTAAAGGCACACTCATAAATTACACTAGCACAGAAAAAGGTAAGTAAGTCAAAACACAGTCACTATTACTTATATGTACATCCCTAGTCATTTGTTGGACAAGTCTAAGTTAACACCACTTATTTCCAAACAGAGGTGAGCGATGAACGTCAGATGGCACTCCAACAAGTTATTAGAAAAGGGAGGGAAAAAACAGAAGTAATGAAAGCAGCAAGGTAAAACACTTTTCACATAAGGTTAGAAAAGGCAGTCAATTGTGGAACAAGGAGAATTGGTTCGTGGCCCGCTTTGGAGAGAGCCAGGCGAAAATATGCCCAAGATCACACAATGTCACAAGTCTTTGCAGGTGAGTAGAAAAGGTTTTACTGAATTTAGAAAAAGTTTAGTTAGGGTGTCCCAGGCTTACCCAGGTTCGAGAGCCGAGGGCTAAATCTACCCCGTACATTCGGTGGCAAGGGAAGCCGGGCGGAACACAGTACCTTTAAAAGTGGAAAGGATCCTCCAGCGGTGGTAGTTGTTCCTGGTAGTGGGTGCAAGTCGCAACGTCGTCCAGAGGAAGAGGTGATCTCGACGTGGAGGAAAGCTGCAGGTCGTTGCACTACCAGGGATGCGACCAGCCGTGGAGTTTTCCGGTCACAAAGGATTTTACCCCTCTTTCGCAGTTGAGGTAAAAAAGTGGTATCCCGGTTGCTGGGTTGCTTGGCACAGGCAAGGTGGCCACGAGATGCTTCGGGACGGCGAAAAGAAGGCAGCAACTGGTTGTCCCCACCAGTTAAGGGAAGGAGACTCTCCGGCGGGAGATCTCCTCTGTCGTCAGAAAAAGTGGTGAGACGGTTCTGCAGGGCTCCACCGGTGGTGTCGTCTTGGCAGGTCGGCTCGGCTTCTCCCTCTTCGGCTTTTTAGGTCCTGTGGCGACTTCTGAAGAACCAGTCCCAAAAACCCTGCTTTTATGCAGCAAACCCCCATTCATACAGCCTAGCTGTCACTCAAACATGCTAAGTGGTGAGCGGGGTGGCTCACCACTTGGGCCAATCACACCAGAGTGCGACATGAGTTGGCAAGGCAACTCAGTCCAGGGTGCCTAAACGCCCTCCCACACCCCCGGTGGTACCCAGACAGAATGGCACCACTGTGGAGGGCTTCTGTGCAGAAGCCCGCCAAAAGTGGAACAAAGGCTCGAATCGGGTTCAGGGTTACTGAAGTGAACCTAGACGCCATTTTGGCGGCGAGTTCTGGCAAAAAATCCCAACCGGTGAATTTATATTAAATAAATAAACTGCCGGTATCTTTAACATTGCACCAAAAAGTGGTGCATTAAAAACAATGGGAAATCCCATTGGGGAATATTCCGGTGAATCTTTCCGTGGTATCCACTGCCACCAGCCAGAACTCGGCGAGGGGGGATGGGACAGTACCCCCTCGACAACAGACCCAGGGGCAATCTAATTGCCCCTACCAGTACTTCCACAGTAAGATGGTTTGTACTGGTTAAGTTTCTAAGTTAAGACTAGTAAAGTCAATGGTGACTTTACAGACCCAGGGAGACAGTAGTCAGTCCCAGGGTGTGGAGTCTATGTTTGGGGGTCTCTATGACACCCCTGTGTTACTGCACTGAGGGTGCTGTGTAACACACATTCAAAAACCAATGATAGCCTATGGGGAAAAAATACCCCCTAGCCCATAAGCACATAGCAAGTCACAGAAACACTCTCAAGTCATGTCCAAGAGTGAGGGTAAAAGAGTCTCACTCTTGGCAGGAGAAAAAATAAACCCCAAAAATCCAGCAAAGCTGCTGGGGGACTCACTAGGTTAGGAAATTCAGCCTAAACAGAGAATTCTCCCTAACATGCAATTGCGCGATCTGAATGACACCTGGCCTAGTAGGATCGCTGTCTGTCTCCCCTTGTTCCCCCCTCCTTGCATCGTCGCGCCTTGAAACACTTGTGCATAGGCGCGTTACAAATGCCATATCATATCGTATCATAACACCCATCCCGCCCCTCCCCTTCCCCTGACGTCACGTCCGGGACATCTCTCGTCAAGGCCGCAACCGCGGCCCGCCTCCACAATGATGGGGATCTGCTAACATCTCCCCCCTAGCGTCCACGATGATTTCAGTGTCTCGCCTGGTGTCGAAGTACGCCATGTCTTCCACCTGCGATATGGCATTCCGGAACGCTTCAAATGCATCCTGGCACTCCTTTGACCAGATGAATGGTGTGTCTTTGCACATGAGCAGGCGTAAGCGGTTACTCACAGTAGCGTAGTCCTTCAGGTACCTGGAGCAATAGCTGGCCAGACCCAAGAATGAGCGCAGGTCAGTCGTGTTTTCGGGGGGGGGTGGCCGAATTGAGGGCTTTGACTTTTTCAGGATCTGGTCTCATTCTTTTGTCCAAAAAGATGTGACCAAAGAATCTACGTAATCCCTTAGAGAATTCGCATTTGGCTTTGTTTAGCGTTAGTCATGCTTTTACTAGGGCCTGGCACACTCTGTGTAGTGCCAAGTCATGCTCCTCTTGTGTTTTGCCGTATACCAAAACATCGTCTGAGTAGTTCAAACAGTTTGGGACATGGCGAATCACTCTATGAATTTCTCTTGAAAAATTTCAGCGGTGGATGAAATGCCAAAGCTGAGTCTTTTGTATTGAAAACGGCCGAGCTGGGTTACAAAAGTGGTGATGTGTCGGGATTCTGGCGCTATTTCAATTTGGTGGTAACCTTTCGTCAAATCAAGCTTGGAGAAAATCCTTGCTCCATGGAGAAGATGGATCATGTCTGTGATCCTGTGTGCCTGGTGCCTCTCTCTCTCGATGGTGTGACATTGGCCCTGAGCATGTCGACACACAGACCTATGGATCCATCAGGTGACTTCTTGGGGACGGGGACGATGGGTGATACCCAGGGTGTGGGACCCGATACGGGTTCAATTACATTGATTTTGATGAGTTTGTCGAGTTCCTCTTACACCTGCCTTTGAATATTGACAGGGATCCCTCGATAATGTTGGGCTACAGGTTTGACTAGTGGATTTATGTGATGGTGAACCCTCCTGTTCTTTACTTTTCCGAGGCCGGTGAATAGCTTCGGGAACGTTTGTTCTATTGCCTCTGGTTTGGCGATATATTTGTGGGCCATCAGCTGGTATAAGATGTGTACCAGTCCCATGTCTACTGCAGTCCTAAAACCTAGGATGCACCCGCTGTTAGCTTCGGTTTTCAGGATGTGCAGTGTAATTTTTGCTGTGTGTTCCTTGTGGGTGCACTAGGCTGTGATCGTGCCTTTGCATGGTAAAGGCGTTGTGGCGCCATATGGAAATATGTCCACTGAGGCTTTCTTGACTTTGGGCGGCTGTGCAAGCGACTCATAGGCCTGTTCGCTGATGGTGTTGACCGTCGACCCGGTATCTATTAGGAATTTTAACAGGGTGTTGTTCACCTGTAATGTGAGTACGGGGCTGTGTTGGGTCGCTGCGGTGTTGTTGTTTATGGCCCACACGTAACCCTTTTTCCTTTGATCTTCCTCTGATGATGGGGTGTCGCTGCTGATGGGGGACCGTGTCTCGATGTACCTTACAAAACGCCTCTTTTGTGATCGTCTAGTGTCTTCGGATGAGCGTTTGTCCTCCCGGGTGTAGCGACTTTTCCGATCACTATCTTCTCTTCTCATGTTTTTCCGGTCACTCTCCCCTCTGTATCTGGGTGAGTTTTGGTGGCTGTATCTGCGCCTGTCATGAGTTCGGGGTTTGCCTGATGTGTGTATCGGTGCATTTTTGCACATGGCCCTGTAGTGGTCCATGCCCCCGAAAGTGGGGCATCGTTGTCCTATGGCCTCGCATCGTCCGTTAGGCCTATGGCACCTGCGTAGAACTTGAAATCCCGGAGCCATATGGCCCAGAGGGGCCCTAGGTTCGAGGTGTCCCTTATCTCAAATGGGTTTGGCATATGCATGACTTGTGATGTGCCCCCTTCATTTTGTGCGGGCTGGTGGTTTCCTTGATTGGCATCTGCCCCTCTTGATGTTGCTGCTGCGGCGCTCGCCACTCCTGATGATGATGCTGTGGTGCTGGCCGAGTCTGACATCGTGGCTTGCGCCCAGAGATAACGGTTTAGGGTGGTGGTTATTAACTGTCTCTTCTGACGTGCTTGGACACTTCTCCCATGTTCTCAGTGGCTAAGTTGAGTGTATGCCTCCTTGTTTGTCCACCTCGCTGTCCACGATTGGCTGGGGCCTCAGCCTCCTGAATGGCCTGTGAGACGTGGCGCTGTGGAGACTATTAAATGGGCTGCTCCCTGGTGCTTTACTGCGTAGGGTGGAGCGTGAGGCTGGTGTGGGGCGTGTGCGGCTCTTACCGCTCGACGCGGCCCGTCTCCTGGGCCGTCGACTGCCGCCGTGATGAATGAGCAGGTACTCCCGCGTTTGCTTGTGCCTTTATGTACTCCCCCCCCATCGGGCGGGTGGTTGCGGGCGTGTCGGTCGTTTGCCGCACTGCGGCTTGTGCAGGGGCTCCTGCATGCCTCTGGCCGGCAGCCATGCGGCAAGCGTGCTGGTTGCTCGAGGTGCGCCGACGCGCTACATTGCCCGGCAGCAGACCTGGCTTCAGCGAACCTTCGTTGCCATTGTTGTGCCGTGCCCTAGGGAGTCGGGTACCAGCCAGGCTCTCCCAATGATACGCGGGAGACAGGGGATCGTGCACAACCTTCTTTATTCGTTAACAAGTGGCAACTGCCGTAACACCCATCCCGCTCCTCCCCTTCCCCTGACGTCACGTCCGGGACGTCTCTCGTCAAGGCCGCAACGACGGCCCGCCTCCACAACGATGGGGATCTGCTAACACAGCCCCCCTCCCAGCCCCCTAAATCTGCCCAACTTGTTTCTTATTTGACGGAAACCCCACCAGCGGGTTCTGCTGCATGCCTGTTCCAAGGATGCACATTATTCCTATGGACACATGAACTGGCTTTTTTTCCATGGCTAATAATTTTTAAACCTTTCTATGAGTTTGCCGAAAATGTTTGAGGAAGGGTCATGCCAGGCAGTTATTTTGCCAAATTTCAGCCACGTGCATCCAACGCGTCATAACTTGTTGGCAGTGGAATGTTTGCAGGAGTTAAACCAACTCCATCACCCCAGTAAAATGCTGTGTGCAGTAAAAAGAGCCGACGGTTCTGCTTGCGAGCCTGCAACTAATGCGTCTGATTTGGCAGGCGTAAAGGAAAGCCGCGTTTATTGTTTCGCTTTATCGTGTATTGACATTTTGATTAGCCTTTCAAGTCTTGCAAGTGACACGCTTTTAATGCCATCGACGTCTGTACCCTGCACATGCACTTGTTAGCAGGCTAGGCCCAACCGGTGCGAGGCAATTATGCAGATGGCGGACTGCGAGGCTAATTCAATCACTGCTCCGAATACGAGCAATTTGCTACATGGTCATTTGGACAGCAGCACACACTTATGAATATGAAACACATCAAGTGCACAGCGCTCCAGTCTGCAAAGACTCTGTTTTGTGAATTGATCAGGTGAGAGATTGGATACATGTTTGGGGGATTAAAGGACGGTAAAACAGGGCAGAAGCCCTGGAAGTCGTTTTAAAAAGTGGACCCATATTACACATTTTCAGCATAACCCAACCCTTTTCCTACGAGCAAATTTGGAAATAAAAAGGTTATCATATATATGAGACCCACATTAAAAAATACAACCCACCCTACAAAGGAACACAGCAGGCACATCATTTCACGAAAATGCCTGGGGTAGCGGAAGTGCCATCACACGACCCTTGACCTCTGATGACATCACAGGCAGTGATGTCATTTGACCACACCCAGAAATGACATCACTGGAAGAAATGGAACATGACCTTTCACCCCTTGACAAAACAGGAAGTGACATCACATAGTATTGTTTCTGAGTACATATGAAAAATATGGTTACGCTATCACTGTAAAATGATACACATTTCATACAAGAATGGATCACCATATGTATCGTTGATATCAGTGCGTATAGGCCCATATTACCAAATCACTGTGAATGCAAGCAGACATCTAAGGCCAAACGATAATGATGTGTTATTATATAGCATTTACGCTTAAGCCTTCATACAGAACAAATACACAGAGGGCCTCATTGAAACAATGGTGCTGGTAAGCGTACTGGCACCGTTGTTTCCGGACTGGCATACTGCAGGTCTGACTGCTGGAGCTGCTGTTCCCGACAGGCTGAACACTGCCGGGCACATGATGGTAGGCAGAACATCACAGAAGCACCGGCACTGTTAACAACAGTGTTGGTGCTCCTGTCGTCCCCACTACCATAGAGTACTATGCCACTCTATTGTGGGATGTATTTACCCATGCATCCGAGCCCTACCTCAAAACTGTGCAGTACTGACATGAAAACATCATGATGGCCAGAGCTTCCCAGAAAATGCACAGGGAAATGCATGAAGAATAGGCTGCCACTCATTTTTGCCGATGTTATGGGCACAGAAGGACACTGCCTAAAACCACCATTGGACTACCCACACAGTAGTCTGAAACCATTGAGAGTGGCAATGCTGATTGCCAAAAGCAAACCCATAACTGTTGGGAATTCATTTTCTTAAATCCCAAAAAGGGGTGCAGTACCAGTACTCACCACTATCCAAAAGCCGGCGTTTTAAAACAACACCAGATTTTACTTTTTTTGTGTAAAACTAAATAAATGAACCCAAAACATGCCAAAGAAAGACTTACTGAAAGGTGGATCCAATGTAAAGTTATATTCTGAAGTGACTTGAAGGTTTATAACAAGACTGGCTTAGCTGTGGATTTCAGCAGTTTAAGTAAATTTGGACTGAAAGACACTAAAAATTTAAATGTTTAAAAGAAATGAGTGACCTACTTTGAGTGTCACATAGGTTGCAATTGTTTAAATGTCACAGTTTTAAACTTAGAATCAGCATTCTAGCTGCATATGTAAAAATGTTTAGTTTTATTTGAATGCAGAAAACTGGGGAACAAAAAGTGACATTTTATCTGAAACCTGGCTTAAGGACCTGAATTCTGCCTGGCAACTACCCCCATCAGGAGTGAAACTTGAGTCACAGCTGTGTTCCCAGGCCTATCTGCCTTTTGCTGGCCACACTAAGGATATGCCATCTCTCTGATAATTGAATTAAGGGGAGCCCCCACAGAATACAGGAGCTCTGAACAAAGCCCTGTCCTGACTCAGGCAAATGTTTTATTGCAGATGTCGTAAAACAGCTTCCTCTTGGCAGAAGCTGGGAGGGGCAGGGTCTCTGAGCTTGGCAGAAACTGGAAAGACTGGTTTCTGTACCATGTGACCTGAAAAGACACACCTCTATAGCCAGAATATGGTTTTAGAAAAAGATGAATAACTCATAGTACGGACTTGTGAAAATTATTTAAATGACACCATAATTCTTGTGATTTTTCTGCCCACGTTTTAAGACGTGCTAGGATCCGGTGGTATGTTCAGGGGGGTTTTAGCGGAAAAGAGGATATTACTCAAAATGTGTGCATGTGAAAAATCTGACACTTCATCAACTAATGTCCATACTCCTTGCGCACATGTGTGTAAATTTGGGTTAATGTCCGGTATTGCAAACCAGTTAAAAAGTGCAAAATATTGCCATTTCTGAATGCAAGCTCCCAGGAAGAGCAGAGTTTGAACAGGGTATACCTCCTGTAATGCATGATGGGTGCATATGATTTTAAAACAATATGTACCTCTGCAAATATGTATTTGGTTCAAATCTAGATTTGTGTGTAAGTTGACAGGAGGAGTGGACTTTCTGCAGGCTGTAAAATGACATCACTCTGGCACAACTTAGCTCCCCCAATCAGGGGAGAAATGAAAGCTTGGCCAATGATAAGTGGAGAGGGGTAGGGCCTAGTGATGCTAACACACACCCATTTTAAAAACACATAAAAGCAGAGAGACAGGACGGATAGGGACCTTCAAATCCATTTGCAGCTGGAAGCTCTGCCGGGAAAATCCATACTTTACCTCCTTCAATCTCCAGAGAAAGCTGTGCAGAAAGACCCAGAGAAAGCAGAGCAGTATCCAAAACCAGAGAGAGAGCTGAACCGGAGTCCAGTCCTAAACCTGACCAGATCCGTGGCAAGGCATATTTCTAAATATATTGTGAGTACATAGCAAACTGTGCAGAACCAATCTCTTAGTTAAAATAATATAATCCAAGCTATTTTAATCTAAGTAGAACTGTCTCCTAACTGTCACTTGTCATTTGTAAAGCTGTCACTTGTCATTTTCTAGTTGCGAGCTGCACTTGTCTTTTTGAACTTTAAAATTTCAAATCTGAAAAACGACCTTTATTTAATCGCTCATATCTCTTGTGCTAGAGACTTGCAGTAACTTTCATCTGGAAGCTGAGATCCTAGGCTTTCCTAGGACCCCAAAACGATAGTGATAGTCCTTGTAGTTCCTCTGTAATCGCGCTCGGCGCATTCGCAAATTTAGCCGCGATTTGACATTTTACCGCGATTTGCAAATTTCTTCACGTGTAAAAATCTGCTGCTGCTTGCCTTTCACTTGCCAAAAATTCGTTTAACCTGCTAGTTACACCCTAGATCCTTGCTAAAGTGAGCCTGGACTAATATTAACTAGATACCACTCACCCTGAACCTCTAGAGGGAATTAAAAGCACATAGTCGGTTTTAGCATATTTTTTTTCTTCATTTCCAGCACATTTAAAAGCATTTGGGCCTGTGTTTTCAACTTCTGTAGTCTAAGTTGCTGGGTGAACTGAATTACGTTTGAATTGCATTTCTGAGAATTGTGTGCCTTCCTTCCATTTCCTTGCATTGCATAAAAGGGGGGGTGAATTGTCCAAGAAAGTGATTACATTGTCTTTTGCTGAAATCCTATCAAGTTATTTTCTGTACTGCATTTCATTCCACATTGCATCCATTGGAAACCATAAAAGTATTGTTGCTATCTTATCCATTTCATGTCAACTCCTTAGTGATTATCAAGAAGTGTGCTAGTGCCAGATTCTCCGTTGTTAATCTTTATCATCTCAGATTAAGTTTGATATTCAATTATTAATTTATTATAAAGTGTGATAGATATATATTGCTTTACTTCTCAAATAAACCTTTTAACTTGCAAAACAGAACTACTTCTTGGCTCAGTGGGGTCAGGGGGATTCTGAGAGAGGGGTGTTATATAGGGGCAGTCATCCAGAACGCATGAACTGGACATAAAGATATATCAATAAGGGTTTTCATTCAGTATTCTAGACTAGGCGTTGACTTGGCTGTAGTGCTGAATTGAATCCTCTTACACTATGGGAATGGGGACTTACAATTTACCAGCGCCTGACTTTCCAGGCCACCGGGATTGTAATCTCCCGGTGGCACCGGGAAGTCAGGCGCCTGTAAATATTTACAGGTCCGGAGGCAACCCGCTGGTAGTACCAGCACGGTTACAGCTAGACCCGTAATGAGGCCCATACAATATCACCCAATCTGTGTTGGTAATCATTTATCAACCTCAGCAGGATGAAAGGCTGAGTTGGCCTTGCTGGGAGTTGAACCTGCAACCTGTAGATCACACACACATTGCAGCAGCCAGTGCTCAACCCACTGAACTATCTTACTGACTATAGCTATCAGAAAACCAGCCACTCCAGAAACAAAGAGTCACATGCTGCTGGCCACAACCCATAAGCCTCAATTTAAAAAAATAAACGTTTTTTTTAAAGATTTATTTTTTAGGGGTAGCACGGGAGACCTCAGGCCGACCCCCAAGCAACCCCTAAATGACGTTCATGGAACACTGAGGACAGACAGTTTCACAAAGGACAGGGATGCACTCTAGATACTGACAGGAGGGTAGTCGGTAAAGTAATCAGTCTTAACTGTTCAAGGTTTTTTATTTGCAGCACCAAGGGATCAAGGGGTCGAAAATGTTACTAGGGGTCTTTGGAGAAGGACCGCAGGGAAAGAACCACAATGTACCTGGCACTTGAGATGATCTTGATGCTCGACAGTGCTGAGTCGGTTTCAGGGCACTTTGCAGCTCCTGCAACAGAGTTCAAGATGGGAGACAGTTGCGGTTATCAGGCGGCAGGCAGTTCGGCAAACAAGGCTGGTCGGATGACTGCAGGCTGGCCTGCACGCCGGTCCGGGGGTCAAGAATTGTTCTCTCTGTGCTGTTTGCCGGATCTGGAATGCTGATCGAGGTATCTCGGACGGCTTTAGTGACTGCAGAATGACAACAGCCAGTGGTGCAGCCGGTCGTGGTTCGAGGGCTGGACTGCCTCGAAAATGCCCATAAAAAATGGATGGTAGTTGATGCTTGTTGTGGCACTCCTATCTTCTTCCCAGGGCTTTTGTCGTCCTTTAAGGTGGACGGCCCAAAGCTGAGGAGAGTGTTTGCAGGCAACGGTCTTGTCCTTTGTTCAGAAACTCTCTGGCACTTTGCAGCTAGGAAGCTTGCTGGCAGAACCTAGCAGGGCATGCTGTGTGCTGGCTGGGTACCAGTTCTGGAGCTACTGGATGGGCCCTCTAAGTCCGGTAACTCCCTCTGTTCCCTGGGAGATGTTTAGGGGAAGGATCTTGCTTCCCTCTTAGAAATCCTGGCCTTCATTCACTGGCGGAAGCTGTAAGGCAGACTGTACCTTCAGCCAGGTTCCAAATGAGTCCTTCTTCATACTCCGTTCGAAGTCGTTCGATGATCTTTCAAAAGAGGGTCTCAACCCTCTTTTAAAGCCAAATGGACCCCAGTGATTGGTGCAGGCTAAGCCTACCTTAAGTAACCTGTGACACACATGTCCACCACACAGGCTACTCCCCGAATGAAGACTATATGACATGAGTCTAAACGTTAGCAAACATGCATGTACCAGTAGAAATATATGGGGTATCTTACATTATTGGCGGAACATACGAAGCACAAGAATTGCTGCTGCTGAGAGTGTATATGGATGTCTGTGTATGTCAAGTCTATGCATTGACATCTCCGGGACAGGGATGTGATGTGTCATCTCACTACATTTGGAGGACAAGCGTATGTGTGTACATGCAATATATGTATGCTGGGCCACACTAGATGTGCAATTTGTTCCCAGATATGTGTGGCATACATGGTGCTTGCTTTCAGGTGGTTTATAGTCATAATGTAGAAAAAAAAGGTCGACTTACCAAAATGTAGAAAGGAAAAAAAATGTAGAAAACAATAATGTCGAAAACCTATACATATAATGAAAAGAGTCAATTTTTAGAAAAAAAATGTCGAAAAAAAAAATGTCAATTAGCACTATCAATAAATAAATAAACAAGAAGAGTATCATTTACTAGGGAGGGGTCTCCTCCCCAACCCCCCTCACCCAACACCCCACGGCCACCCCCCACTCCCTCACCATCCCCTCACCCCTCATACTCAACCCATTTTAATTATATATATATTTATTTTTTCGAAAAAATTCTAAAAAATGTAGAAAAAATTCAACATTATTGTTTTTCGACATTATTAGGTTCTAAAAAAAAAATTCGACATTTTGACTTTCTACATTATTGCATTCTACATTATCACTGACCACCCTTTCAGGTCATGCTGTGGCATGTGCATGTTGGTGACTGTTTGTCTGGGAAGGTGCCCGGGTGCTGTTCCCATGCCCATGGCTGCATGTCATACTTTTGTTGATTGGCCATTGATATGGTAGCGTTGCATTTTTTTGGTGATGTGTTGGTGGCCACTCAACAATGTGTTTGGTTGACACGTGCATGTGTCATGACTGTGATTCAGCCTTCACACTACACTCATGCAACAGTTGACATGAAGTTTGTATGGGCACGTACACGTGTGTGTGCATTGTGTGTGTGTCAGTTCATAGCTGAAACATGCTGCATGTTTGGTGATGTTGATGTTGTCTATGACGCACAAGGATTGACGACGATTATTGATGTCAATGTCCCATTTTCCACAGTTGCAGCTCATGGAGAGGGCGAGGGCATCATTATGGAGCAGAAAGGCAGGGACCAAGCCACCAGACCGAAGCACATACCCTTTCCAGCCACCATTGAGACAACCTCATCTGAGGGAGAGTTGGCTGAGGGAGCGCAATGAACATTGGGTGCATTTGCTGGGGGTACACCCCCGTAGGTTGTTTTGGTGGTTGACTCCTAAGTGCCTGTGGGTCAGGGTACAGAAACACATGTGTCATCCAGGTAGGAAGGCACTCTGGAGTCATCCAGGGAGATGGAGGTGCTGGTGGAGGAGGAAGCAGATGAAGGCCAGCACACAGGGTCTGATGGAGGCATCCAGGAGGGTGTTCAGGCTTCTTTCCTGGGCCAGTGACAGGAGGATGTGCAGTGCACCATGGAGAAAGCTGGCCAACCTCCTGTCCCCGCTCCATCTACTGCATCAATGACCATGGTCGTGGATGCCTCCACCCAGACCGAACCCCCCCTTGGGCCCAGGGAGGTCACCCCTGAGATGTTGCATGCCATGCTGGCTGGTATTGTAAGGCGTACCACCACGATTCATAATGATATGAGAGCTATTCGTTCTGAGCTCTCACAGCATCACAAATCAATGTGCCTCTACTTGGGCCAGCTTGCATGTGTGCTACTGTAGGGTGGTGTCTGCGTGCTGGCACATATACTCACCCCCTCATCCACTGCCTCCTCTGTGCTCCAGTCATCCTCCAGGGGTCCTTCCTTGCCAGTTCCCATCACAGCCCCCTATACTCCAATACCAACCACACCACCCAGTCTGGTGGTGAGCACGCCCCTGCCTCCTATGCAAGTCCCAGCAACTACAGAAAGATTGGTCACTGTGCCTGTCCAGGCACCAACACAGGAACAGGCATCAGTGGGTCAGCTGGCACCTCAGCACAGTGCTGGTACAGTACCCCTGGATGCAACATCCAGATGGCGGGAGCACCTGCACTGTTTATGCTCAGCAAGCAGCAGCAGATTAGGAGTGCTCAGAGGCAATGCCCACAGGGCCATACAAAATTGAGGAGGAAAGACAGGCGGGACAGTTCAGTCAACTGGCAGGGGGAACGGAGGAGATTCAGACAAATGGTGTGCGTCCGAATGCACTTCCGAAAGCAGCTGATGGCGGAGAGGCTAGGATGGCAAGGGTTGCTAGGGCCAAGGCAGAGGTGTTGGAGAGAAGGACTCTGAGGTGAGCTGTCATCCTGGAGAAGGCTTGCAGGGAGGAGGAGGAGGAGGAGGCGAAGGAGGAGAGGAGGATGTTGGAGAGTCTGCAAGCCATCGAGGAGTAAACTTCGTCCCGCCTCCATGTGGAGGACAATGAATGATGAGAGACTATTGAGCCCGCTGCCTGTGTATATAGTTAATTGTGTGGATTTTCTTTTTTGATTTTTGTTCATTTTTGCACTTGGACATTTTCCCCTTCCAATACAGTTTTGAGTTCATTCATTACACAGTTGTTGGTGTATCTTTGTTCATGTGTTGCATTTGGTTTCCTTTGGTTTTGGTATGCATTTGTTCTGTGACTGTCATGTGGGTTGGGGGCCTCACTGTGGATGTGCTTGATTGGTGTGTCCCTCCCGATGCATGGCTACCCACCTGCACACAGCAGCTACCACCTAGTGGATACTCTCATGTCATGCTGAACATATGCCACTGAAATGCTTCATCTTCACAGGTGAGTTTTCTAAGTCTGGCTGTGCACATCATCCGTCTCCTTGCCTCACACAATCTCAGATATCCTTCACATCACCCAAACACATGCCTGTTCAACTTGTGTTATTTACAGGTGCTTTGACGGCTATGCTTTCCTACCTGACTCCTTCATTCCTTGATTTTTGCATGCTACTATGCACACACATTACATGTGACTCTGTCCTATCAGTGATGTCTTGGACTTGTGTCCTCCTAGGTCATTCACTTACAGCACTTTGAGGCCATTTCAATGGCCCATGGGCATAATGATACGTCACATTGCAGTACATTGCTTAACTATGTTGCATGTACATGGTGCGCTCAAAGTGTAGCTGGTGCTACATTCTGCTGTCCTGTTTCTGTGCAACTGTTTGGGGTGTACCAGGGAGTCCTGTGATAAGCTACAGACATCAGTTGTTCAGTCTAGAGGTGGATATGTGGCAGGTGTGCTTCATGTTGGTGGCAGGTCAGTGGAGTGGACGCAAGTTGCTGGTCAACATTGGACTGGTAGGGGTGTTATGTGGCAGGGCAAGGCTGGTGTGGTGTTGGAGGTGAGGGGGGCTGGTGGGTGGTGCCAGGACCTGAGCGGCTGTCTTGGGGTGGTGTTGGAGGTGAGGGGTTCTGGTGGGTGGTGTCAGGACCTGAGGGGCTGCCTGGGGAAGGTGTCAGAGGCGAGGGGGGCTGGTGGGTGGTGCCGGGACCTGAGGTGCTGCCTTGGGGTGGTGTCAGAGGTGAGGGAGGCTGGTGGATGGTGTCAGGACCTGAGGTGATGCTTGGGGGAGGTGTCGGAGGTGAGGGTGGCTGGTGGGTGTTGTCCGGACCCGAGGAGCTACCTAGAGGTGGTGTCAGTGGTGAGGGGGGCTGGTGGGTGGTGTTGGGACCTGACGGGGCTGCCTGGGGGAGGTGTTGGAAATGAGGAGGGCTGATGAGTGTTGTAGGGATCTGAGGGGCTGCCTGGGAGAGGTGTTGATGGTGAGGGGGGCTGGTGGATACAGTCGGGACTCGAGGGGCTGCCTGGGGGAGGTGTCTGTGGTAAGGGGGGCTGGTGGGTGGTGTTCGACTCGAGGGTCTGCCTGGGGTGGTGTCGGAGGTGAGGGGGGCTGGTGGGTGGTGTCGCAACCTGAGGGGCTACCTGGGGGAGGTGTTGGAGCTGGGAGGGGGGTGCTGGTGGGTAGTGTCAGGACTTGAGGGGCTGCTAGGAGGTGGTGTCAGAGGTGAGAGGGGATGTTGGGTGGTGTCTGGGCTTGGGGAATATGGCAGCAGTTTCAGTGCATTGGGAGTAGGGTGGAGGGTTAGCAGGATCGCAAGGGTGAAGCTGAACTTACGTGGGACCTTGCGTAGCTTGGCTACAGCCGTTTCTTACAGGGGAGCTCACGCAGGATCGCAGGGGTGCGGCCGTTACTTACTTGGGGCCTTGAGCAGATTGTCAGTGGTGCAGCCGTTACTTAGGGGGTCCTTGGGCTGTGTCGCTGGCGGCTGGATGTTGGGTCAGTGGCGGATGCGGAGGTTTTGCTGAATGTTTAGTTTTCCGCTATAGTTTTAGTATGTGGGGGGTGTGTTGAGGGCATTCCTTGCGTAGCTCGGTTTTCTTTGCGGGTTGGTTTGAAATGAATACACAGAGCGCGCATTGGAAACTTGGCACGTAGGGCCACACAGAGTTGTTCTCAGTGCACAGACTTTGTGAGATCAATGCACCCTTTTCCAAAAATCTGCACCCCACAATTTTAAGGCTAGATACCTTCTGCCGGCAATCTGTGAAATTTGCAGGAACGCTGTCAATTACGCTCATCTCACAATAAAAATTCATTCAGTTTGTGTGTCCGCTTCTGGATTAGGAATTCTTCTCATAGACAGGTCACTCCGTAAAGCTAAAGTCGCTGATTCTGTTCTTACGCCAGAGTGATCTCTTGTTCCCGAGGGCCTCCCAAGGTTTGTGTCCATGATGTTGAGGAACATTGGATATATTGATAGTTCTATTGTCTTTTAAACTATTGACTCATTGGGCCTCATTATAAGTTTGCCGGTCTGGTAACAACGGTGCCGGTAAGCTTGCGGTACCGTTGTTACCGGACCGGCAAACTATGAGTGCTGCTCGCGGTTGCCTTCCCGCCAACAAGGACTGGCCTGGCAGCCGTACCGGCACCCGCGAGCAGAGCATGTCGGATGCACCAGCACCATTCTGAATGGTGCAGGTGCATCCGACCTACCCATTCCCATTGAGCCTTATGGGAATGGGGAGCATTTTTTTCAGGCTCCCGCAAATGGGCAATTACCAGGTCCGGTGGGGCCGTAATGAAATCTCAAGTTTTGCGGAAGCCTGCCGGTTTTAACGGCAAGGCTACTGCCAAACTTCTAATGAGTCCCAATTGAGTGTCCCTAACAGTAGACACGTCCTTCTTTAGTCTCAAGATGCTGCTTGCCTCACAGTAGGAGGAAGGGTGAGTTATTGCGGCTCAGTGTTCATTGGGCTAAGATGTAAAGTACTACAGCAAGGGATGGCTGAGGCCTGATGATACTAATGTACTGCACTGGTACACTGCATAGCTGTGATGGGAGATTTATATTCGACAGGCTTTACTAACAAACTGCAGTGCGTGGCTGCCAAGAAAATGTGGAGCTTGGATGCTGAGTTTCCATTCTGCAAACTGTATTTCATTTCCGACTGGCGACCAACGCTGGAAAAAGTCAACGTATTATCAAAACTATAAACTCGCAAAACGGATATTGGCTGCCCAACACATGTCCTGTGATACGAATGCCCTTTTTATGGGCTGGAGGCAGACTTCCGGGAGATCACACAGGCCAGCATGTGACCTGCAGAGGATAACTGTTCTTGGAGGTTTGTGGTTTAGGCCTTTTCAGATGTTGTCTTGCATACGAGCTTGCATTCTGCCCAAAACATTACACAACTTGCTTAAAATTGTGGAAACAAACTGCTAATATAGCATCTGTTTTTTTTCACAAGAAGAGAGGAGCTGTCTGTAGTCTTGAAAAGCAGATTTGCTGCATACAGTCATCAATGCAGGGGGGCGGGGCTGCCCGGCGGGGAACCCCGGAGGATTCCGGTGGTCCTCTGCACCATGGGCCTATTCTGTGGCGGTACCCTGTTTTTTTGTTCTTCCTACCGTCTCTCCTTCCCACACCATGCCCTTCCTTCCATCTCTGTTCCTCTCGTAGATACATTGGAAGTAAACAATTAATTGCTGCTAAAATGTCATGTTGCCAGACAGAAGTCATGCATCAAATGTCAATTTCCATCTAAATTCACACACACAACATTCCTTACTCCTCAAGAGTCAATTACCACTAGCGAATGGCAAGTGACGATTGCATATTACAAGGCCTAAAGCTTGCAATATGTTAACCATCACTGTTAACAATATTATGTCTGTTTTTGTTGTTGTTTAACTACTTAATAGCTTAATAGTCAAATAGGTACAGATCTGCTTCATTATTCAACATTTAGATGATTTTTTTCAAAATGTTGTTGGTGGGGGGATCCTGAACCCCATTAGAGAGGTTGATCTTTCTAACTACATTGGCTCCCGCATTGCAATATGGGGCCACTTTCAAAAATATTTCCAGGGCCACTTTTGGTTCCCGGTCCACCCCTGGTGGTCATCGACTGACTTATGTGAGGATCGATTACAGGCACGCGGCATAGCAAAGACTCAACACTTTAAAAGGTTCAAGAAAGGACAGCGAACATCACATGCCTTCTGATGGCCCGATTCAGAGCACCGCTGTGTGCTGTGATTACAGCTCGCAGAAGTGTTTGCACCGTCCATTGACAATCTTAATGGATCATACAAGTGGCACAAATAGAGGACAACTGTCATTGTAAGAAATTGTGTGAAATTACCCTTTTTGACAACCTCCTTATTTGGCGAGTTGACTGTGATTTGTTTCATTTTTGTATCAGGTTTCAACTCCTCATAAAGGGATTTGTCTGTTTATTTCATGCAACTGGCTGAAGCCAAGTTTACAAGTGTTGCACAAATCCACATGCCATAGATGCGGGACAGTGACATTTTTTGATGTCATGAAATATAAGTAGGGTCTGTCAGTCCAATATGGCCGACTCTGATTGTGCACAATGACCATTAACTTTCATTTTAGGTTACGGGATGAGTCTGACATTAGATTCTCTAACAAATGAATGGGTAATTCTAACATTCCCCCCCTAAAAGGTTTAATAATTTATAGTCAGTATTGTAATATTAAGAACTGCTTTGGAGTAAAAGATTTGACTTCTCTGTGTTAAATCAGCAATTCCAAGATGGCGCAGAATTATTTGTGCGATTATGACAGAAATGAGTGGCAATGTGACGTTGATGAAATTAGGTACATCTGTGCGTTCCTACATGGGTTCACAAGCAATCGTGGCGTCTATATCTTCATAGTGAGACTCCGCTGCTTCACTACATCACAGCACAACTTTGGCATAGGAGTGAAGCCCACGATAATGATCTAGGGAGCTAAAATCCCTGAAATCATAGCACCTCTACACTAAAGTTTCCTTGATTTTTGTAAGGCATGTGGTTTGAAACCCTGTTCATAATGATTTGTAGGTTATGAGAGAGGGAAGATCTATCGGTCCACATTAACTTTTTATTTCCAACAAAAAGGGATAGAGGTGAGAAATGTTAAGATACTTATACTTCTATCATTATTATAACTTAGAAAATGTAATAAATATAGTTCATCAATCTTTATGTCTGTCCGCAGGTACTGAAATGTGAACTAAACGGAGCAGTATGAAGCGAAGGAAGTGTTGAAATGGCAGCACAAGTAGGTGGTTTTGTCCTTATGATTTTACAACTATGCGAGAATTGTAACCCTGTATAGAGATTTAGACCTCTGTCCTGTTTTGTCTTTTGCCCTTGGTCTAGAGACAATCTTGAGGGAACTCAATGTGGACAACTTGCCAATGGGGGTGCCAACGTGATATGTTGCTGTACCATTTATCTAATTTGCAGGGAGTTAAAGTTGAGGCTCAACTGTTCTGCATAAATAACAATGATGTATTTGCAGAATGAGTATTGCTTATTACATAGATTGAACTAAACCTGAATGAACAGTCGAGATTTCAATAAGATTTATCTGTGGATGCGATGTCCTGAATGTAATGTGCTTGGACTGGTCCTGAAGAAGGTGTTTTACAAAGGAATACATGCCGAAACGTCATTGTAAAGCCGACCAATCCACCCACAGATTTAAACGGAGGACTTGGGGGTATAGATGATTAATTCCAGAAAGTGAATATTGGAGATTGATGCAAAATGATTTTAGAAATTGAATGATTTTTAATGTTTTTGGGATGTGCTTCATATTGTATGTATTGTATGTGTTTAGACTTTTTTCAACATTTGTATAACATGCAGCACTAACACTTTGGGTATAAATCGTGAGGGAGATATGTAATTTATTGTGTTAGTTTTGATATGTGCATTGTAATCCAATGTTTGATTGTGCACACACTTTTGATGTGACAAAAGATCTGGGACGTATCTTGCACTTTATTAATGTTGAGATTAGTTTTTTTAATAATGTTCTATTGTGCATTGGTTAAGTTGTCTCGCTAAATGCGATGCAATGTTTCCCTGTTGTTATAAATGCATTTGAATTAGGTGTACTTATATTGTTCACCTGAACATTCTTCTAGCATAGATTGACAAGGCCACATACCTGTCATGGGGACAGCTTTTGATGCATGTTGTGCTGGTTGCAGGGAGTCATGTAAACAACATCCATTATTTTCATGTCACGCTGAATGAAAACAATCCTGGAATGTAAATTGGGGCAGTAACAATATATGTACAGTATCACATATTCAACAAATATGTGATTGTGAAGGAATGGCATTCATGAAATGTTACTCACCTGTGATTGTTTTGATCTTTGCAACTCGAAGTAGATTCTTTGCAGTAACGTTTTATGTCATGCCAATGGGTTTTATATAACCCTTTTCATGGTCTCTTGGTGCAGTTCTGTATTACAAATGTTATATGGTTACTAACAGGCCGATTCATGGAATTAATGTGCGCCAAAAATTTCGGCGCAAGCGTGCAAAAACGTGCGATTTGCAGTGAAAGAGAGAAAATCGCAGTGCAAGTGCGAAAATCACAGGGAAACCAGCGCACATCGATTCATGGAAGTCCGTGCGCAAGAAAAATATTGGATGTGCGCTGAAAAAGTGCGCGGCGCACGCTGGCGCACGCTGGTGCACAGGTCATCGAACGCTGTGCGATAAGGCCACAGCGAATTCGCACATAGCGCGGCGCACATAACAAAAGTAGGCATAACACGGGGCGTTACACGCAGAATGGGGAACAACTCGTGAAAATGTGGGCGTCACGGGGGAAGTACAGGAGGCAAGTGCGCGGAACTCCCACACCCTCGCCTACAACACGTATTCATGGAATGGAATAGGGAAAAACAGCGCACGGCCAAAGACGCGCACAGGCCCATACATGTCTGCCACACGAAAGCAGGCGGTAGCGTCCCTGCGCAGGCAAAAAATGTGTGCCAAAGTTATACACGCGCAAGAAGTTACACATGCGATCGGGCCTGGGGAGCGTGTGCGTGTATTTCAGAGGTGCGCAAGAAGTTCCACACGCGATCAGGCCTGGGGGAGCGTGTGCGTCTATTTCAGAGGTGCGTGAGAAGTTCCACACGCGATTGGCCTGGGCACGTGTATTTCAGAGGTGCACGAGAAGTTTCACACGCGATTGTCCTGTGCGCGTGTATTTCAGGGGTGCGCGAGAAGTTCCACACGCGATCGGGCCTGGGGGAGCGTGTGCGTGTATTTCAGAGGTGCGCGAGAAGTTTCACACGCGATTGGCCTGGGCGCGTGTATTTCAGAGGTTCGTGAGAAGTTTCACACGCGATTGGCCTGTGCCATGTATTTCAGGGGTGTGCGAGAAGTTCCACACGCGATCGGGCCTGGGGGAGTGTGTGCGTGTATTTCAGAGGTATGCGAGAAGTTTCACACGTGATTGGCCTGTGCGCGTGTATTTCAGGGGTGCGCGAGAAGTTCCACACGCGATCGGGCCTGGGTGAGCGTGTGCGTGTATTTCAGAGGTGCGCGAGAAGTTTCACACGCGATTGGCCTATGCGCGTGTATTTCAGGGGTGCGCGAGAAGTTCCACACGCGATCGGGCCTGGGGGAGCGTGTGCGTGTATTTCAGAGATGCGCGAGAAGTTTCACACGCGATTGGCCTGTGCGCGTGTATTTCAGGGGTGCGCGAGAAGTTCCACATGCGATCGGGCCTGGGGGAGCGTGTGCCTGTATTTCAGAGGTGCGTGAGAAGTTTCACACGCGATTGGCCTGGGCACGTGTATTTCAGAGGTGCGCAAGAAGTTTCACACGCGATTGGCATGTGCGCGTGTATTTCAGGGGTGCGCGAGAAGTTTCACACGCGATCGGGCCTGGGGGAGCGGGGTACTTGTATTTCAGGGGCTCGCAGGTGGTTTCACACGCGATCGGGCCTGGGGGAGCGTGTGCGTGTATTTCGGGGGTGCGCGTGAAGTTTCACACGCGCGTAGCCAAAACCCACCCACTGTAAAGTAATAGCGTGTGAACCCCAACGCCTGGAAAACACACGCACCGCACCCCTCGGAAAGCACATACAGAGCAATGTAAATCCACACGGGATCTCCAAGCCCTGCCAGGGCAACGCCCGTGCGCGATACGTCACAGACGCGCTTACGCGCTAAGGGCCTTTGGTCCAATGAAATCGCGTATGCGTGCAGACGCGCTTACGCGCTAAGGGCCTTTCCTCGAATTACACGCTCACGTACCAAATCACTCCGTATCAAGCTGGCCACACGTAAGCACACGGAAGACCACGCTCCTGCCCAGAAGGCCGAATTACTGCCCCCCAGACCCCCGAGCACGCTCCCACCTGCCATCTGCTGCTGCCTGACTGCCTGCTGCCCACGTGCCCTGCCATTTGCTGCCTGCACATCAGCCAGGGGTGCTGTTGCTGTGACCCCCCCTGCCCTGCTGGAACCGAAGACTCCCGACTGGGATTCCATCGCTCCACAGCCCAGCCCCAGGACCCAGTTGCCCACCCACTCCTGCCTCTGGGGTTGTCATGTCGGGCACTGCAACATCTGGCACCACTGACAACCCCCGGCCAGAGAGGCAGAGGGGCACCAGCTTCAGTGCCAGGGAAGTAGGTGTCCTGGTGGAGCAAGTCATGGGGCAGTATGATGCCCTCTTCGGAAGTTCCGGCGCCGACAAGGAAGGACGGACTCGGATCTGGATGGACATCGTGACTGCCATCAACGCGGAGGGGGTGGCAGTCCGCGACTTCCAACATGTCAAGAAGCGCGGGGAGGACTTCAGGTCCAGGACCCTGAACAAGGCCCGGCACCTCTTGAAGGCAGCGGATGCTAAGGGGCGCCGGGGCCACTTGTCGGAAGATCAGATGAGGGTCCTGGAACGCATATCCCCAGCACTCCAAGTCCTGGTCCTTGAGAGGCAGACCCGTCTGGAGTCCAGCGGTAAGTGTACATGCATCCTGATTGTGAGCTGTGCGTGTGGTGATGTTTTAGTAGTGTGCAGGTTGCACATCTGTTTGTATGGGGTCGAGTATGGGTGGGGGTGTACAGGGCCGTGAGGCTAACACATGCGAGGGCTGTAATGTGTGAGACATGGATGGTGCTTGTGTGTGTAGGCTTGCATGCCAAATGCAGTTGTGTGGGCACACATGTTTGGATGAATGTGTATGTAAGTAGACATGTTCGTGATGTCACGCATGTATGTTGTTTTCAGCTGCATGTATCAGCACTGTGTACATGTGCATTTGTGTGTATTTGACAAGGGTGCAACAGTGATGCAACATGGATGCATGTGACAGCGGGATGTGGAAGCCTGATTGGCAGATGTGACATGGATGCCCATCTGAACACTGCGACAGTTAGCAGAGGTGTACACATGCATGCAAGTGTGGTGGTGTGTGTACATGTGTAGTGCACTTCCTGTGTTGCATGTGATGTCTGGCTCAGCTTTGCCTGCTCATGCTGTTGTATGTGTATGGATGGTGCTGGCAGTTGCGATATGGCTGTGGTATGGCTCATGTGTGCGAGTTGAAATTACATGTGTGTTGGGGATTGTGATGGCATGTCTGAGGTTTGCCAATGCCACTCATGTAGAACTGTCATGTGTGTATGTGTCCATTGTACAGTGCCCTGATGCCTGTGTTTTATTTCTCCCTGTCTGCAGCGTCAACTGATGAAGAGGGCGGAGAAGGTGCTGTGGAGCACAGCGGCGGGGATCCCACCGCCAGCCGGAGACGCAAGGCCTGGCTCCCTTCCCAGGTTGTGATCTCGTCGGGGAGTGAGGAGTCCGGTGCCCCGTCCCAGGCCGCAGCTGCCGGGGGGAGGTCCAAGAGGCGGAGGTTGGAGTTGGACTCCTCGGCAGCAGAAGGGGCAGCTGGGACCCCACAAAGCCCAACGGGGGAAGATGGCACAGAGTCATCCAGGTTGGTGGGGGGTTTGGTGGAGGAGGAGGCCGTGCAAGCAACAGAGACGGGGTCTGGAGGTGGGGATTCCACTGGTGCCAGTGGTGCAGTGCAGGACCAGGGACAGGAGGCAGCACAGGCCACCGCGGAGGTGCCTGTGTGCAATCTTGTCCCTGATCCTGTCCCTGCATCATCTTGCACCAGCAGGGATGCCTACGTCCAGACCCGTTTTCAGGCAGGTGATGAGCTCACGACAACTGGCCTTCCTCTGCCTGCGGACGTGGCTATCCGGGTCCGGGTTGAGCCTGTCCTGACTGGTGTGGCGTTGCGTCAACGGGCCATGCGAGGTGACCTGCAGTCTTTTCATGAGGAGACTGCACGTCATCTCGAATGTCTCGTTGACCGCGTCGGCCTACTGGGACAGGTCACCCAGGCCGGATTCCTCCGTTTGATGGGGCTTGCTGCGACCCCCTCCTCCACTGAACGCCCTATGCGCCAGTCGTCCTCCGTGCCATCTTCCCACCCATCAGTCACCTGGGTGCCCTGTGGAGCTGCCTCAGACGGTGCGGCCAGGCTGGTGGAGGAGGCATCCCTGCCACAGTCGGGAGTCGGACGTCCAGCAGGGGTGGCCACATCAACGACTGCACCCCAGCCAGCGGAGGATGTGCAGGCAGCAGGAGGCAGTCACGGGCAGAGGCGCAGCAGCAACGTGGTGGGAGCCATGAAGGCTCGGGGCCTTCGACATCGGAGGGGCAGGCATCGGCCGGAGGGCAGGAGGACCCAGGACAGAAAGTGTCTCCCGTGTGGCAGCGGTTGGGCCACACCATAGATGCGGAGCGGCAGCGGGCGGAAGAGGCACGGCTCACGATGGTCAGGGCGGAGAACTCCATGTGGAGGGCCCTGAGGCGGGCCGAGTGCCTCGAGGCAATCCGCAGGGGGTTGGAGGTGGACACGTCGACGGCCCTGCGGACCCTCAGGGCCATGGAGGAAGACCGCCTCCGGGACATTGAGCAGGAGTTCGATGATGCCCTGGCCCGGAACATCCAAAAGTGAGCCGTCGGACTAGCCCGCTGCCCTTGTACATAGTTCTGTAGTTAGTGTTAGGTTTCCTTTGTTTTTGCATTTTTTTTGGATCTTTTGGACAATGGGCCACATTTTTGTATATAGTTTTTTTTATTAGGTAGTGTTGTTAGATAGGTTTCATTTCTTTTGTTGGGATCATGGACCCTGGCTTGTTCATCTGTACATAGTTCACTGTTGGATTTTCTTTTTCTTTTACAATTTACCCATGGAGCAATGGCTTTCGATTATTATTTTCCATAGGATTTTCTTTTGTGGACTGTGACTTTGGACACCATTCCTTTGGATTATGATTTTTGGTTTTGCATTTTTTCACGGACATGCTTCTTTTAATTTTTTTACATTCCCATTTCTGTTTGTTTATTTTTGATTCAATTTATGTTTCCTTTAATACATATTTCTTGATCAAACTTCAATGTGTAGTATCATCTCATTGGTTTCATGCATATCATGATATGGGTTTTGAGATTCACTGACACCCATTGGGTGTATGTGAGGGACATGTGTTTGTTTCCAAACTTGCAATTGGTGTTCTATCATGTTATTGCCATTTCTAAGTGGGTGGATGCAATACTCGGGTGGGTGTTTTGCATTTGGAGGCTGACCATAGGGACCAGGGATCTAGATTGTGATGACATGTTGACTGGGGAACATGAGTTGCGGCCTGGTGGAGGGTGCACCACAGTGCTGGGGGGTGGGGGTGATGGGAGACATGAGTTGGACATGAGTGGGGGCCTGCTGGCAGGTGCCCCACAGTGCTGGGGGGATGGGGGTGCAGGGGAACATGAGTTGGGGCCTGGTGGAGGGTGCACCACAGTGCTGGGGGGTGGGGGTGCAGGGGAACATGAGTTGGGGCCTGGTGGAGGGTGCCCCACAGTGCTGGGGGGTGGGGGTGCAGGGGAACATGAGTTGGGGCCTGGTGGAGGGTGCACCACAGTGCTGGGGGGTGGGGGTGATGGGAGACATGGGTTGGACATGAGTTGGGGCCTGGTGGAGGGTGCCCCACAGTGCTGGGGGGTGGGGGTGCAGGGGAACATGAGTTGGGGCCTGGTGGAGGGTGCACCACAGTGCTGGGGGGTGGGGTGATGGGAGACATGAGTTGGACATGAGTTGGGGCCTGGTGGAGGGTGCCCCACAGTGCTGGGGGTTGGGGGTGCAGGGGAACATGAGTTGGGGCCTGGTGGAGGGTGCCCCACAGTGCTGGGGGGTGGGGGTGCAGGGGAACATGAGTTAGGGCCTGGTGGAGGGTGCACCACAGTGCTGGGGGATGGGGGTGCAGGGGAACATGAGTTGGGGCCTGGTGGAGGGTTCCCCACAGTGCTGGGGGGTGGGGGTGCAGGGGGACATGAGTTGGGGCCTGGTGGAGGGTGCCCCACAGTGCTGGGGGGTGGGGGTGCAGGGGAACATGAGTTGGGGCCTGGTGGAGGGTTCCCCACAGTGCTGGGGGGGTGGGGGTGCAGGGGGACGAGTGGGGGTGCAGGCTAGTCCCCCGTGGTGTGGGCTGCCTGCAGGGGCCGTGGAGGTTGTGGAGCGAACACCTGGGAGGACCCACACGGCCAATTCACGTGTAGTACTCCACGGAACCCCTGAAATACACGTACCCTGCTGATGTTGCGTGTGAAACTTCCCGCGCACCCCAAGATACACATAGCCAGGACATTTGCGTGTGGAACTTCCAGTGCACCCCTGAAATACCCGCACGCAGCCCAATTGCGTGTGAGACTTCCCGCGCACCCCTGACATACCCGCACCCAGCCCAAGCGCGTGTAAAACTTCCCGCGCACCCCTGAAATACACGTACCCAGCCCAATCGCGTGTTAAACTTCGCGCGCACCCCTGAAATACCCGCACGCAGCGCAATCGCGTGTGAGACTTCCCGCGCACCTCTGAAATGCCCGCACCCAGGCCAATCGCGTGTAAAACTTCACGCGCACCCCTGAAATACACATACCCAGCCCAATCGCAAGTGAAACTTCGCGCGCACCCCTGAAATACCCGCACGCAGCCCAATCGCGTGTGAGACTTCCCACGCACCCCTGAAATACCCGCACCCAGCCCAATCGCGTGTAAAACTTCCCGCGCACCCCTGAAATACACGTACCCAGCCCAATCGCATGTGAAACTTCTCGTGCACCCCTGAAATACCCGCATGCAGCCCATTCGCGTGTGAAACTTCCCGCGCACCCCTGAAATACACGTACCCAGCCCAATCGTGTGTGAAACTTCTCGCGCACCCCTGAAATACCCGCACGCATCCCAATCGCGTGTGAAACTTCCCGCGCACCCCTGAAATACACGCACACGCTCCCCCAGGCCCGATTGCGTGTGAGACTTCTCGCGCACCCCTGAAATACACGCACACGCTCCCCCAGGCCAGCTCACGTGTGGAACTTCACGCACACCTCCGAAATACACGCGCCCAGCACGATCGCGTGTGGAACTTCTCGCGCACCCCTGAAAAACACGCACCCAACCCGTTCGCGTGTGAAACTTCTCGCGCACCTCTGAAATACACGCACACGCTCCACCAGGCCCGATCGCATGTGAGACTTCTTGCGCACCCCTGAAATACACGCACACGCTCCCCTAGGCCAGATCGCGTGTGGAACTTCACGCACACCCCCGAAATACACGCGCCCAGCACGATCGCGTGTAGAACTTCTCGCGCACCCCTGAAATACATGCGCCCAGGCCATTCGCGTGTGGAACTTCTCGCGCACCCCTGAAATACACGCACCCAGGCCATTCGCGTGTAAAACTTCTTGCGCACACCTGAAGTACACGCACACGCTCCCCCAGGCCCGATCGCGTGTGAGACTTCTCGCGCACCCCTCAAATACACGCACACACTCCCCCAGGTCATATCGCGTGTGAAACTTCTCGCACACGCGTGTTCCCGAAACCCGTAATACGCGTTCCCCGCTTTGCGTTTGCTGTTTGCCAGTCCGGTAAACTGGTACAGGGTTGGCGCAGCCCTTTGCAATGGTTTTGCGATCTTGATGGCTTTTCCTTGCGCGAGGGCGTTCTTGGGGGCGTAACTGGCGCTGCTGCAGGGTCGCTGCGCCACTCTGCGCCACGTCTGCTTTTGGAGGCGAGAATCCATGAATACGCTGTGCGCGGAAATTGATTTTATCGCACGCGGCTGGCGCAGAAATTCGCACGGGCACGCTGTGCGCCAGCCGCGTGCGACACTTTTGTGCGAATTTCCATGAATTACCCTGTAAGTGTTGCCAGTGTTGCACTTGAGCTGACTTCACGCTCAGTGAGCGGGTAACATAATCACTGCCATCCATATAGTGGATACAATTACACTTCTGTTGTGCATAGTCTGAAGATAAACCAGCAACTGATTGGCCACATTGAAGACAGGTCTGATACAAAAGTTGCATGTCACTTCAAATGTGCACATGCATAAACTGTTTAGCAGTATCTCATATAATCATTCCTTAAGAACCCATTTGGCAATGGGAGGGTGGACCGATATTATTCAGCTGTGATATGATATGATGGGTTATTTATAACGCTTAATACCCAGAGGTTTCTAAGCGTGGGCTGTCTTGCTTCCAAGGCGAGCACGTTGCCCCTGAGCTATCCTCCCTCCTGTGTATTGGCACGTCTGACCCTATCACTACTAATTATAGTGCTCAGGAAAGTGAGTTAATATTCAAGGAATCCTGCTAAGGCCCGAGGTTGGCTGGTAGCAATGTCATTGCATTTCAATTCATACAGCTCTATGCTGACAATCGTTGGTACCTCTCATACCTGGTCACCGTGACGAAGAACCCGATACATTGATAATAAAAACATCTAACTATGAATCAGAATTCTTCCGAGAGAATATATTTTGATTTGAAGAGGAATACATTTACACCCAATTCAAATGTTATGGATTTTACGTTATTTATCTGCTTCACTCTCATTGGTTCTCTAGATGAAAACAGCATCAACTGATAAAGCTTCACCCCTTCTGAATTTTTGGCACATGGTTTCAGTCCAAACTAGAAATATATTTTTAATCTGTAAGTGAGAGTTTTATACCTCACCCACAAATGACGAGTTAAGCTTCTAGAGATTCAGCAGAACCAATAGCAACCCCCTGGAGCCTGCCTGGCAGGCTGAGATAAGGCAAAGCAAGGCCATTGCAGGCATATTATATTTCCACCCTAACCGCATAAGACACTAGCACACAACCGAGGCGTTGAGTCTAACTCTAACAGTTATAAAAAGCCGGGCCACACAACCAACCCACACGCCAGACAACACACACATACGCCAGTTTCTCCTGGTTCTGAGCCTAGCCTATCATCCTATCTACAGTTACACAGCCTGCCCTCTTTTCTTGCAGAGGCACGTGAGCACCTGGAGATTGCCCCTGGGCGGTAGCGTTACACAGTATAAATCAACATAACATAACATATGGCCCTTTGTTCTCAAGAGGGTGGACATAAGCAGGCCTATGCAGCATTGGAGCCCTGGCTTGGGGAAGAACATTTCAAACATTTTGATTTGCATCTGGGCCACTCTCAGCAACCTCGGTCCAGGGCCCAGCCACTCTCCACTTGCACTGCCTCCCTGGCTCCCCCGCACTGTGGGACTGTCACTGTATCCCTACAGCCCCCTTCCCAGCACTTGCTCTGCACTTACCTCGCACTTGCCACCAGCTGGCCCTTTTTATTTATTATTTATTATTTATTATTTTTTACGCTACTTACCTTGTACTGCACTTTCCCCCCACCTCCTCCCCCTGCACTTCCTCCTTTTTCCCCTTACCTCCGCACTTGCGCGATCTGAATGAAACCTGGCCTAGTAGGATCGTTTGTCTGTCTTCCCCTTGTTTCCCTCCCTCCCTGCCTCGTCGCGCCTTGAAACACTTGTGTATAGGCGCGTTACAAATACCATATCATATCATATCATATCATTTCTCCCTTCATGCGTTGCTCTGCATTGCATTGCAGCAAATTCTCTGCATGCTGATGCCATTGAGATAAAAAATAGGGCAGAGACTTCTCTAATAAGTCATCCCTGTTAGCTCCTACCATGACGCTTGGAAGCTACCAATCCCCTGCTAGGATTTAACTCCAAATGAAGTGCAAATTCAATCTATTGATTGATTAGTGCTACACCACACAAATGTGGTGAAAGCCTAGGAACCCAGGATTCCATGGCCTTCGGAGCAGCAAGTGGTGACTCTGATGAAAACCCCAGCATGCATGCACAAAATGGCACCCATCGTTGCCGGATTCATTTCCACTTTTGTTTCTGTTTCCTGCTGGCACAGGAAAAATCAAGCACGATCCATGGAAAGTAAGGCATTCCATGGCCATTATTTTAATCTGATCGCTACTGCGTATAATCTCTAATCTGGTCATGGATTCTGCCAGAGATCACGTGTGACTGTGATCAGACTCGGCAGACACGAAGACCGGGATCTGCAATCGTGGCTTTTCAGATGTTTTGGACTTCAACTCCCATGTTCCCTCACCAGTGACTGCACTGGCTAAGGGTGATGGGGGCTGTATTCCATAATATGTGGAGTTCATACCTTGAAAACCTGCACACACTGAAATTCCGAAGATCATTGTCTTTAATAGCATGTCCAGATCAAGTGCCCACAACATCTGCCTGATCAAAGATGACATGTTAGCCAAAAACTAATCGTGAGATCCTGGAAATAGAAAGGGAACCCTAGAGAGGAGGAATGGTGGTCAGGTCGCAGTAAAGTGACAAACTTGAAAAGAATATGTTAGTGCTATGGTGATACCATTATTGCACTCTAATACCAAATACCACTTTAAAACAAAAATAATACTTTAGAATTTTGTAAATTGTAATGCAGGTGTTTTTCTTGCTAATTATATTTCTGTTATATCTTGGAGACGCAACTGGCAGACAGTTGATCCCCAGCTGCTGTCCTCTGAGATTGTATCTCGTTGTAAGTCAGCTGGCAATATGGATTTCTCAGTACTTTCTGGCATCCTAGTGGAGGTTGCGAATCACATAGCCGATCTTAAATTAGTCCAGGCCAGGAAGCACCCTGCTGAGCCCTGCTTTACTGCTTCTTTGAAAGTATCCCGCCTGCTTGTGAGATAGGCGGAGCGCAAATGGCGCTGTGCGTATGGTGCGGCCGAGAACATTTCTTTCCAATACCTTGCTAGAGTATACCATCAGGAGGTGATTTTAGCCAAAAAATCATACTTCACCTGCAAGCTGAAGTCTGCTTTTAATCAATTGAAAGAACTTTTCCCAGTGGTTAAGTCCTTCTCCTCAACCTCCCGGTTTTCACCTTCTGTGCCTGTCTCCCAAGCTCTGTGTGACTCATTGTCAGACCTTTTTTACACCAAGGTAGTCGATATCCATGATAACATGTCAGGAGGGCAGCAGTCTATAGCCACTTCCATGACCTGGGATAAGGTGGCTGCCGATGGTACAGGATGGATCATGTTTCCTGAATTCTCGGCCATTGAAGTTTCTCAGCGCCTGAAGTCAGCAGCCCCATCTGACCCTATCCCTCTGGCTACTTTGAAAAGGATCTTGCCGGACATGATCCCCTGGGTTATTGAGGCTGTTAACTCCTCCTGCTGGTCGTGTATGGTGCCAACTGAGTTGTAGCAGGCCACAGTGATCCCTCTTCTTAAAAAGCCTACACTGGACGTGTCTGTGTTGGCTAATTTTCGCCTTATCTCCCTTCTTCCTTTCTCTATGAAGCTACTCAAGTCTCTAATACCAACATCTTCTTTCATCATTTTTCTGAAATCGTCACTTCCTTTCAGTCAGGGTTTCGTCCCGGTTGGGGCACCGAGACCCAGTGTCTGTGGTCGAGGATCTCACCATGCTGGTTGACCAGGGCAGAGTGGGAGCCCTGATTTTATTAGATCTGTCGGCGGCATTTCGCACGGTTGACCACTCCGTCCTGTTATCTCGCCTGCAGTCTGCTAGCCTCTCGGGGACCGTCCTGGACTGGTTTGCATATTTCCCCGCTGATGGGGGCCAATCACTATCCTTGCCTCCTTTTCTTTCTTTTTCTCGTGCTTTATTTTGTGGTGTCCTTCAAGGATCGGCCTTGTCCCCTTGCTTTATAACATCTATATTCATTCTCTTATTCGCCTCATCCGTTCTTACGGCTTTCGCTGTTATTCCTACGCCAACGACACTCAGAGCCTGGTCTGTCATCATCAGGAACAGGGGACTATGGCTCATGAACTGCAGGAGTGTTTGTGGGAAACTGGATGAGTGAGAATTGGCTGAAGCTGAACAGGGACAAGACAGAAATCTTGGTGGTGGGCTCTTTCTGTTGAATGGTCTGGTTCTTTTTGGCCCCCAACTCTGGGTGATTTTCCTATCCTGGTTAAGGTGGTTAAGAATTTAGGGGTACTTTTGTCATCCAACCAATCAATGGCATCTCAGGTCAGCGCGGTCTGTAAGACTGGTCATTTATTTCTTAGAGTGCTGGGCACAGTTCTGCCTTTCCTGCCTGAACGTCTGCGGCCACTGCTGGTGTCCTCTCTGATTACCAGTCAGATCAACTATTGTAACACACTCTATTTGGCTCAACCTCTTGGGCTGATACATCGTTTGCATTTGCTGCAAAATTTAGCAGCTAGGGTGGCTATTGCCTCCACTTATGGAGCCCATTTACGTCCAGTGCTTCGGTCACTACACTGGCTACCGGTGGCACAGAGGATTAAGTTCAAGGCCTGTGTTTGGTACACTGTGCTTTTTTTAGGCAGGGACCGGAATATTTACAGGCCAAATTTCCCCCCATGTTCCGTCCAGGCCACTGCGCTCTGGTGACTCCAATTTAGTTGTTATCCTGAAGGACCGCATGGCCCGCATGGGTGGTCAGGCCTTCTCATACGCTGCCAGTAGGTCGTGGAATGGGCTTCCATGTAGCCTGAGAGGCCTGGTGAACCATTTTCAATTTAGAAGGGCGTTTAAAACCTTCTTATTCTAGGGACACTGCTAGGGTTGGTATTCCTTCCTTTGGTCGCGCCAAGATGCCTCCGGGTTAAAGTGCGTGTTATAAGTACTCCTAACATAACATAACAGATCCATTCCTCCTTCTAGATACTGAAACTTGATCAAGGCATTGTGTTACTGATATAAGTCCACAATGACCTTCCGGTTTTGGAACTTTTTGAACAGCTACGCTACCTGTCATGCTCCTTTGAAGGCACTACCTTGAAGGGGCAGATATACAATGGAGGAAGCTACCACCCAGGTTTACCCATTGATAGGCGTCTTCTCTTAGGGAATGGTTGCGCCCATCCTTAGATCTCCAACTTGCAGTATCAAGGACGAGTCCAGCATTTTCAGCCCTTGAGCCTCAATCATGAAATACAAATTAACGGTTCTATGTCATTATTTCGATTTGTGTAGGTCACCTAACCAAAAGACTGATTTTTTTCACCTGATTTTAGCCGGCCTACAAACATAAAAATGACATTTTTTCACCCCCCAATCCCCTCTCCCACCTCCACCTCTTACCCCCTCCTCCCGGATTTAGTTAAAAAAGGGGTATACCAGCTTCCAAACCACTCCGCCTTAGGCCCCGTCATCTCCTTCCCCTCCCAACAGCCCCCCACCAAAATGCACCCAAACACACACACGAACACCCAACATACACACACAAACACACACATAGCCACTCACCTGGTCTCCCTCCTGGCCGCTTCATGGTCCTGGCGTGCCTGACAGCCCCTGCGCGCACATCTGTGCATCGCAGGGGCTGACAGTTCGATTTAGAAAGATGGCTCTGTGCGGTCACAGAGCGGTCTTTCTAAATTGTTTATTTTTTGGGGTCTTTTTAAAAAGGTCTCTTGACCTAAAACCAAATGAACTTGTGGCTAGATGCAGTTGTTTCATGGTTTGCCCTGGTTAATGATTACCTGCTCTTGAAATTGGTATGGGAAGAAACTAATGAGCAGCCCTATATTTCTCAGCATGGGCACCACTCCAAGGACCTCATTACAAGTGTAGCTCTAATGGTAACACTGTGTTATTTCTGATCATCGCCTGATTTACCGCTTCGCCTGATCAAGGATTTTGTAGTCCAGAGACAAAGAGCCCCGTAAGCTACTTTCGATGAGAACAAGGATGTGGCCGGGTGTCTGTTCCTGGTGAGACTCCCCTAAATATTATAAGACTTTGACAAGTAAGAGGGACAAAGAGGAAATGTTATCTTTTGGATGTACTATTGTAATAGAACATGGGCACGGTCGAGAGGTTTGGATCAGTGCATGGGAAACGGCCAGATGTTTGAGCTGCAACTCTGGCAAGATTTCACATCATACGTGTTTTATAGGTTCGGGCAGGTGCTTCCATGGTGCAGGAAATGACAGATGGCATGGATGGGCTCAGTGCAGATAGTAAGCCAGATCAAGTGACTGCAGCGGGGCTGTCCCTGTACAGGACTGTGAACGCACAGCTCTCTGGTTGGAAACTGGAGGGTATGCAAGAAGAGAGGAAGGGATGTGCAGGCTGGGAAACATCCTGTGGGTGGTTAGAGGACATCCCAAAGAGGTCCAGACGTCACGTTATATAGCAACGCAATGGCACTAAGTTCAGGGTCGCGGGCCACGAGAATGCATGAATCGTAACATTCAGACACAGGTTCAATCTTTGTCCTAAAGTTGAATAGGGTACTGCTGCCATTTCTGTGGGGTGTGGCGTGGGTGGGGAACCCGGGTAGAGAGACACCAGTCGCAAACAAAAACGACCAGTAGCGGTGACGGTGGATAATAAGAGGACGTCTCCTGTGTGGAGCAACACAGGAATTAGAATGTAAGGACAGGGGGTTGCTGGGATGTGTGAAGCACCATCAAGGAGATGTATGCCCATCTGGTGATCCCCTTGGAAACAGAGCTCGTAAGGGCTGATTGGTTGACGGATAAAGACTCCACTGCGGGTGAGTCTTTCTTGTTGTTGCTCTACTGGTATCCCGCAGTTATATTACACTACAAACGCATGCACGCCCATCAGCTACTCCAAGTCTCAGGAAAGGGGCAGTCCTATTGTTCATACACAAACATACATGCGCAAAGCTAATTGTTTTGGTGTTTGTATAGGCAATATCAGTAAGGTATTGTTAAACTGGTAGGCCTAACTGGTGCAACTAAAAGGCTAGCTGTGTATCTTTGCGGAAGGTTCCTCCTACCATAGCTGCATTTTATTCATTAGTTTTGGCTCATTCATGGCACGGCCAACAATTGGCAATTCTTTACATGTAAAGTGTAGAGGAGATCAAATTGACTAAGTACTGCATTTCAAACTATCCATAGTGTGTGTATCCTTCCGCAAGTGAAATAGTGCCTGGAAATATGATTCAGTTCATTACACCTGACTCCATAGCTGTTGCCTGAAGGAACTGATGGGTGTCCCCCTTTTCTTTGTTAAAAAGGCATTCACAAATCACCCCAAAACGTCTGATCTTAAGCATATGTGTGCACTTCCCAGTGCAGAGGGAAAAGCGCTTTCATTTAAGCTGATGAAGAGCTCAGAGCAAGAAAAGAAATCCCAGAAGGATTGTCCTAATGGCAGCTTATAGCAATCTGCTCTGCACTGTTCTAAAATGGAACAAGGCCGCAGAAAATGAAATTATATTATAGCCCCGAACCGAAAAACACTCCCTATGGATTAATGCTCACTCTCTAATTGTAATATCTGTAGGTTTCTTCTGTAATAATTATCATTCATAGGTCCTAATAATTGCTCTTTTAGCAGAAACTGGGGTCAAAATGATAACAACATTTTTCTAAACGGGCAGTGCATAATAATGTAGAATTATTAGTGATATAATGGAAGAGGAAAGTGCAAACTACCATTAAGGGTCAACCTTTAGCCGAACATAAACATTTGCATAGTTGACAAGATACCATTACTGCTACATAAATGTGAAAAAGCTTTTCCTATTGAATTATAGTAATTGTTTATTCTCTGTGCATAAAATTAATCTCTCTGCACTTAATGTAAGTGGTCTTGCATCACTCACTTCTGCCATTTTGTTCTGCCTCTTGATATGCTAATTCGGAAAGAGAGGAGAGAGGCCGGGAAGGCTTCACTGGCTAGGCAGGTAGGAAACCTGACATGTTGATTGTGGTGCTGTCCCCTCAAGGGACGCGCACGCGGCGGTGTGATGTTGCAATATAAATAACGGGGGCATTCCCGGCCGCCGGCAGTGTGGCAGAGGAGCCCGAGCAAGCAAGACGTGTTGGTGTCAGTCAGTGATTGCTGGGGGCTCACAGCCATCGCTTATTGGGGGTCCCATACAAACTCCCAACAGTGGCGACGAGGCCCGGGCCCGGCGGTGGCTGGAGATAACATTTTTGTATTTCTCGGGAGCGGATGACAGTCCTCATTCGTTCCGTGCCTTGAGCTGGGCAGGCCCCATGCGGCCGTGGCCATTTTGATATGACGCACCTGATGTTCGCGGGGCTCCGTTTTATCCTGTGATTGACATCCAAATGCAATTTTTGGAAATTATGATAGCGGGCAGTGTGTTCTGTCCACTCATGCCCAGATTTTGTATTTTTACATACTTTTGGGAGAATTACATCGAGCGAGGCAAGAGGGGGTGAGATGCCAAGGCCTGCTCAATCCTCACACATGCCCTGCTCAATTTTCGGAAAACCCATGTTGAATCACAGCATTCTACAGCTGAGGATTTTCATCTTCATCATCACCATCATCATCATGCCCAGCTGCTCCATGGGTGTGTGAACACACTATTTGATCTGGACATTTTCTGCTACCCATCATCTGCATCATCATCATCAGGCCTGGACTTGTGCCTCCTGTGTGTGTCTGGACTCGTGCACTTTAAAGACCTTGGTGGGGTGAGTTGCAGCCCCCCAGTTCATTCGGGGGATGCCTGTGCGCTCCAGCCCATGAGTTCGTCTGGTAATCAGGACGGTGGCCAGCCTCAAGCGCAGCCACAGCCTAAAGCCCAGCCACAGCTTCAGGCTCAGCCACATCCTCAAGCCCAGCCACATCCTCAGGCTCAGCCACAGGCCCAGACTGTGGCACTACCAGCACAACCTCAAGCCCAGCTACAGCCACAGCCTCAAGCCCAGCCGGTGGCACAACCATCCATGCAGGTGGCCCCCATGATCATGGCGCAGATGCGGGCCCCTGCAGCGCTGCAGCCCATTCCGGAGTTTGACATTTCAGGTCCCCCATCCAGCCCAGGGCCCAGGTGGAAGCGGTGGGTGGACCGCTTGGACATGTACTTTAGGGCCTCTATGGAGACGATGATGACAGCGAGGTAGCAACCTTGCTGTATGCGGCTGGACCTGCCGTGCAGGAAATCTTCGAGTCCCTCCACACAGCTAATGCATCCTATGCGGCGGCAAAGACTGCCCTTCAAGAACATTTTCTGCCTCTTGTTAATGCTGACTATGAAAGGTTCGTAATGCTGTCAGCGCGGTAGAAGGATGACAAGACGCTGGATACCTTCTATGGCCATCTCAGGTGCCTCTCCTTGGCATGTGCCTGGGGTGATGCAGAGGACATGATCAGGACTATGCTGATTCAGGCCTGTAAGTCAGGGAAACTGAGACGGCAGGTGCTGAGAGAACCAAGCACTACACTTGCCTGAATCCTTGAACTGGGGCGCTACCATGAGGTGTCGGAGGCCAGGGCATCCAGAATGGAAGCTGGATCGCGCCCGGTGAAGACAGAGGAGGTATGTGCCATGTGGCAGGGTGGCAGAGGTGTCAGGAGACCAGGTACCAGCTTCCGTGATAGAGGTGGGAAAGCTGTCTGGTCGTGCCAGAAGTGTGGATATGACTTGACCCACCCTGCTGAATGCCCAGCGGCGGGGAGAACGTGCGGGAGGTGTGGACTGGCGGATCACTGTGCCCGCTTCTGTAAGGCAGTCCTGCTGGTGATGGTGCCCAGAGGCCCAGTTCGGTCAGGGTTCCTGCGTCAAAATCGCTCCCCGAACTTGGTTCAGGAGGAGGAAGAGGAGGAGAATATCTTCTTCATCTCCAGTGTGGGGGCTCTCACAGCAAAGAACAGACGTCAACCAAGCTGTGTGGTGGAGGTGAACAAGTCGCCCATCCCGGTGCTCGTGGACATGGGGGCGTCGTTCACCGTGATGGCCCGTGGACACTATGATGCAATGGAAACGCCACCCAAACTGATCAGTCTGAAGGCCCGCATCTTTGCTTTCGGTGGGCTAGAACCAATCCCCCTGCACAGCGTTTTTGTGGCAAAGGTGGAGCATGACGGCTCGAAGATCATGGCCCGCTTCTACGTCACACCTGTGAGCACAAATACCCTCCTGAGTTGTGCTGCTCCAGAGGCATTAGGCATTGTTAGTTTTGCCTACTCTGTATATCTTGAGGACATACATGATCTGCTGGACAAATACTCCGTGCTATTCCAGGGAATTGGGCAAATGACCGGGGACCCGGTGAGGCTGCACATTGACGAATCTGTGCAGCCCATAGCCCTGAAACATTGGAGGGTGCCATTCCACCTCCGGGAGCAGGTGGACAAAGAACTGGACAATCTGGTGAATCTTGATATCATCGAGAAAGTGGAGTGTCCAACACCATGGGTTTCACCAATCGTGGTGGCAAGGAAGCCGAAGTAACCCAACGCTGTTTCGAATATGCGTCGACATGAGGTTACCCAACAAAGCCGTCAAAAGGGAGAGACACCTGACCCCAACCATCTAGGACATCATCGCGGAGGTACAAGGGGCTCTGTTTTTCTCCAGGTTGAACCTTCGAGATGGCTATCACCAAGTTGTCCTCCACCCCGAGTAAAGATGCATAACCACGTTCACCACTCACCATGGACTCTATAGGTATAAGAGACTCACTTTTGGCATGTCATCGACAGCGGAGGTGTTTCAGAACATCATCAGAGGTGCCCTCGCTGACCTGGATGGAGTTTTAAACATAAAGTGACGACATCCTGGTGTTTGCCAAAACTGAGGTGGACCATCTGCACAAAATGGCCAGGATATTTGAGAGACTGTAATCACTGGGCCTCACGCTCCACAGGGATAAATGTGAGTTTTTGCGCCTGACCATCGAATTCTTTGGATTTGTGTTCAAGGAAGGAGGCGTGTCGCCTGATCTGAGGAAAGTGCAAGACATTAAGAAGGCCCAACCACTGGAGTCTGTGTCGGACGTGAGGAGTTTTCTCGGTATGGTAACGTACTGTGGGCGTTGCATATAGAACTTGGCATCCAGATCAGAACCCCTGAGGGCCCTCACAAAGAAGGAAACAACCTGGCACTGGGGCCCTCTCGAACAGGCGGCTTTCGAGGACATCACCCTTCCATTAGATATTGTTGTCGACGCCAGCCCGTTCGGCCTAGGGGCTGTATTGACGCAAATTGGTGGTGTTTGCCCCGTGGCCTACGCCAGCAGTGGTACTCGCAAATAGAGCGCGAGGCCCTGGCTGTCCTATGGGGGTGACAGCACTTCAGGCTGTACATCCTGGGCCGTCTGGTGACGGTCATGATGGACCACAAACCCCATTTGCCCATACTGGCAGGGTCCTTGTCCAAGCCACTGGCGAGGATTGAACGGTGGATGCTTGCCCTCCTCGAATATGGTGTTACCCGGGTATACAGGCCTGGGGCGAACAATGCGGCGGACTATCTGTCCAGGCATCCCAGTGTGGACGGTGGAGAGGGCCAAGACAGGTGTGCTGAAGAAGCGGATGACCACGTCCGCATGGTGGTTGAAGCGGCCACCCCCAATGCCATGCCCTGTGAAGACCTGGAGGCAGCAGCAGCTCAGGATGAGTGTTTTCAAAACTCAAGCAAGCAATGCAGCAGGGGTCATGGAAGACTGTGCTGGAGTCCCTGGCCGGGTGCACGCAGTAAGCCCAGGTGGGGCTAGAACAACTATGAAAAGTAAGGGAAGAACTGTCGTTCTCAGCTTTGGCCTCCTATTAAGGGGCGAAAATCCAAGAGGTGATCAGTCTGGCCCACCATGGACACCAGGGAACCGCCAAGACCAAGGCTCGACTACGCCGCAAAGTGTGGTGGATGAATTCTCCCGTTATCCAGAGGTCGAGTTTGTGGCCTCAGTGGCATTTGAACACGTGGTGGTCACCATCGGGAAAGTGTTTGCCTCACACGGTTTTCCCCTCACCCTGTGTTCAGACAACGAGTGTATCGCACTACACCCCACGCCTCCACGGGAGTCGCCCTAGCTGAGGCCCTGTTCAAACAGTGCCCCAGAGGGTTGCTGCCCGAGGTGGGGGATAAAGAGCCCGGAGTGATCGATGATCAGCAGATGGAGTTGAATCACCGGCTGAGGACGGAACAGGAGAACGTGAGAAGAGGACTCCGCCCGCAACGGCTGGAACCGGGAGGTGAGGTGCTTGTAAGGAACAGACACCCCCATGGAAAGCTCACTCTCCCGCACGAACCCGAGCCACTTGATGTGGTGGCTGTCAAGAGGTTCATGGTGACGGCCTTGGATGGGAGGTCGGCCGTCACCCGGAACGTGAGTTTCTTTAAGAAGCTAGGGGACCCCAGGACTGAGCCTCCCCTTGAACCGGACAGGATGGAAGTACAGGATGAAGGCGGAGGCCATCTCCCCATACCCGCGTCCCCAGCCTGGGGAGTGGCGCCGGATGGACTGCCCGTGCCGGAGGCTAGCGGGAGGTACTGCCAGAGGGCTGGGCGAGGGAAACCCGCTTATCTCAACGATAACGTGCTGATGCATGTCTCATAACTGGTCCGTGGGCTCCACATGGTAGTTACGGGGATCCAGGGTGGTTGTGAATAAAGGGGTGTTGTGGGGAGTTTTCTGATTGTGTTGTTTGATGTTATTGTTGCTGTTTGTCCTCATGGAAAAGGAGGAGTGTGGTGCTGTCCCCTTAAGTGACTCACACGCGGCAGCGTGACGTTGCACGCCGCCGCGTGCATTATAAATAAAGGGGGCCTTCCTGGCCGCTGGCAGTGCAACCTGGGAGCCCGAGCAAGCAAGATGTGTTGGTGTCAGTCAGTGATTGCTGGGGGCTCACGGGCATCGCTTATTGGGGGTCCCATACAGACTCCCAACATTGATGAGTGCAGGCCGGAAGTACCCGAGTCCTATGTGGCGGTGTCATTCTAGGTAGTTTGTGGTGGTGGCACTGGAGTTTATGTTTATCCATGGGGGGAGGACACTAGACCAGCGTCAGAGCCCAGGAGAGACAGTGATTTGGGAGGAGGAGTGCAGTGCTTACTGAGAGGGCTAGCAATGTTGTGGATGTGGCATAGAACGCCCTCCATTGCTCGGAGGGACTGGTGTGCTGTGCAGGTTTAGGCGAACAGTGCTAAAGCCCCCGACTTGCAAACAGATGGAGGGCATTTTGAGGTTGGGCAGCACTTGTGACACAATAACCAGACCTGATACAAATAACAGTAGTCCAGTTTGGGCTGCCCGCTTACAAGCTTTCTTTTACAACCAAGGAATTGCTGTGTAAGGCGTGTCCTGAGGAAATCATAAAAGGCGTAAATAATGGGTTTCTAAGTACAACACAAACTGGTCGGGACTGAAATTTAAAATGCTGCAAGCACAATGTTTAGGCTAGCCAGACCGGTTGTGATCAGGGGCCAGTGCTGTGGCCAGCCATCGTCAATCTGGCAAGCAAGTAAGCAAGCCATCTCTGCCTATGCCCCAAGACTATGGAACCTCCTCCCCATCAGCACCAGACTCGCTCCAACGCTCCTACAATTCGGAAAAGAATACAAGACCCACCTCTTCAAGGAGTCTATCCTCCTCAACACTTAGGACATCACGTAGCCCCTCACGCCACCTGACTCGTTAGACACTGCCAGCCCCTCTCCTCCCTGGCATCCAGTAAAGCCGTACCCCTCCTCATCCTACCCCTGCTGTATATCTGTTCTGTTGTTACCTCGGAAAAGCTCTCCGTTATGCATCTGTAATGTTGTATACCTCTGTAAAGTGAACGGAATGTTGTATACCTCTGCAAAGCGCTCCACTTCTTCTCAAAGCTGGGTCTGTGCTTAATAAATACAATAATAATAATAATAATAATAATAATAATAATAATAATAATAATAATACCCCTCACTACTATTTTGTTCCTCTCCTTATAACCTGCTCATGTGGGTTGTTCAAAGCTAGCTAAACTGAAGCCACTAACACATGAACTCAAATGTTAATAAGGTGCTCTGTCATAGGTTTACGGGAAGCACAAGTGGCTGCTATGTGCAGTGTGGCTTGTGTTCTCAGATAAACGGTGATGGTTTTCCTGTGTCTTGGCTTTGGGTCCTTGAGAAGCTGGATCTGTGGCTGCTTGAGCCCCTGAAACAATTGAACCTATCATCCCTCTGGGGACCGAGTTTCTGAGCCCTATCAACATCCACCATCTGTTTCAGAGGCAGTCTGCCGGGATGGGGAGGTAGGGTCTCAAGATGGGGATATGCCAACAGTGCTTCAGGTGTGGAAGACCGTGGCCATGGAGGGCTAGGCAGAGCTTAAGGGGCAGAAGGTTAAAGAGGCTAGTGCTTTGGAGGGTGGCAATATCAAGGCATGGAGTAGTTGGGGAAAGATGGATGAAAGAGGTGATGGGGCAGTGCCTTCATGGACACTGGAAGAAGAAGAGTTCCTGCAGAATGTGGACCCTTTTATGAACCTTGACCTCCAAATAGTGGATTTAAGAAGTTGATGGAAACATCCACCGATGATACTGTTAAGTTGGGAAAGATATGGACAAGCTTGGTAAACACAACTAACTGTATAGTAGACCGAGAATGTTTCGGGGAGAACTAAAGTACCAAACATCTAAAATACAGCGAAATAGTTACCTTGGCAGGCACTAGAAGGAATCAGGATCAGCGGACCTCCTCCAGTTGCATAGACACTCACCCATACCAATATTCTGACTCTCTCATCCGCACCAACAGACAATTGTATGCAGCTATACCTCTCGACTAATTCAGCCTAGCTGCACACATAATGCCTCGGGAGGATAGCTCAGTGGAAACGTGCTCGCCTTGGAAGCAAGACGACACGGAGCAACACAGGTTTGGTCCACGCTAGGAAACCTCTGGGTATTGAGCACGTTATAAATAACCTATCATATCATATCATTATACACCACTATGAACACCTCAACAATCTTTAGAATGCAGCTATCCGCCATGAAAAATCAGCCTTGCAGAATACTAAATATCATATACAAGCATCACCTCTGCCAGAATGCAGCTACCCCCAAGTCGAATCGGCCTTGCTGCACACATACTACTGATCTCACACAACCTCCACACCACTCCTAGCACTAGAATGCAGCTAGCCCCACAAAACTTCAGCCTGGCTGCACACACTCACACAGAGTGCACCCAAGCACTACTTACTACCGTACTCTCCCCGCTGACCTAGACCATGGTCCCTGAGGGCTTCAACCCACATCATACCAATAGTACAAGGTGCAATACAATTGCCCAATTACCCAATAACATAATATAACATAAACAAATCTTACACACATTGCTGCCCACTCCTCTGCCCCCAGAAGGAGGGAGTGGCATCAGCGCTCTGAACTCCACCTTGCAATTTGGGTAACACGATTTTTCTCATTTACTCTATTATGGTAAGCCACACTGGATTCTACCAGTGCCTTCCACTTATTCAAAACATACCACCTGAGTCTTTTCTTAAACTGATTTGTAAATACCGACTTTTCCAGGAGGTCTCTATCCTCCTCATGCTCGTCTCGCTCTTCAGTACACCTACACCAGTGCACAACTATGCATGCTTTTCTTGGCTCCTCTTGTCTACCACAAATTACACTTTTACTTTGCATTCACTGCATTGCTCCCATTGCAAAGAGGAGCATTACAGAAGGATGGATTGTGGTGGCAAGAGGGTAAATGCACAGGCAGGATCCTGGAGACTAAGGGGTCGATTAATGGAAAAGAACTCATTAATCCTGCAAGGGTTGCGCGCTGAGAATGGCAGTGCGAAAGCCTGCACGTAGAAGAAGAAATGTGTGCCCCGCGTATACATGGAATCTTCTGTGCAAAGTTAACGTATATGCAAGTCATGGGCGGAACGCCCCTGACAGGGCCTCGTGCAAAACAAAAACAGCCAGAACAGCTACCTTTGCATGCTCACCTGGGTGCAAATACACGCACCCATCGAACAGTCTGTGACATCTACCCCAAGTGGGCCTGCATGTCAGGGACCCTACGTTACCGGCACCCCGACAACATGCATCCAAAGTATCGTAACTCAGGTAAAACTCAGAAAATCTGCATGCGAACCCCCGTAAACTATACACACCCAAGTATGGTCGGATCCCCGGCTGCGTACACTCACCCATAAATCCGACATACAAACCCACCTCTTCGCTGCAATTTCTATGCGTAAGTGCACTTAAGCCTGCCTTCGGGTGGCGGAGAGATGGATGGATTTGCGTGGCCATTTTGCAGGTGAGAGGTTGCACGGTCACATCATTGAATACGCTTTGTTGTGCGTATTTGTGTGCGTGCTACGGACTGCCTACGGCCCGTCCCTCGTAACGCCCACTTTTTCCCTTATTCTTCCTCATTTTTAGAGTTCCGCCCCCTACTCTGCCTGCTGCACAGGCCTTATCCATGCTCTGCGTGGAGTCTCACGCAAGGCACTCGACCGCTCGCAGAGATGTGCAGAGCCTGTGCGAACTTCACGCAAGTTACAAAAAAGTGCAGTGCAGTCAATTCCATGAATCGTCAAATGGGATTTTGCATGCAGAATTACGTGCTAATTCCAGATTTCCCACGCAAATAATTCCATGAATCGACCCTTAACACTTTACAATCTTCACAATCAAAAGGTGCTCTATAAAATGCAACACTATCCGTTAATTCTAGGACACTGCTCTATCTAGAGGAGAAGATCACCTTTGCCTGGACAGCATCACCAAAAACAGCACTAGAAATCATGACACTGCTGACAAAATCCCACATTTCAAGGAGAACATCAAAAAGAAAAGCCTTCTCCATCTACACAATGGAGCAACTTTATCAGCAAATAGCACCAAGTTGCCCAGGCCTGCAATCAGCACGGATTCAGGGACCAGGCCGGAACTGAACCTTACCTTTTTGGGATTCATAACTCCTGCATTTGATTGTGCTTTGGCATTTGGCCAACTTGACCAGGTAGGGAAGGCGAGCAGTTGTTCTGTGATTATTTACTTCTGAAACAGCTCTGGACTTTTTCTGATGTAACATTACTCATGATACCTTTGCAATTAGTGGACACCTCCACTCCTATGGCAATTAGTCAATAAACATTCCAAACAGGTCAAAGTTGATTCCCTTTTTATCTTCCAATTGCCTTTTTATGAGACAATTGCAGGAGGGGCAGTGCTCATTGATCTGTTCTTTTCTGATTGGTTTGTGCTGGTGTTTGTTTTCTTTTCCAAGGACAGCATGTTACTGTGGCTGGTTCAAATACTTGTCAGTGTGGAAATCAAGCTGCCTGTTTCAAGGAGCTTGCTGGAGATGAAGTATGAAACCGCAGAACTTCCCAGGTTTAACTTGATATATGTGTGAAGCTAGATATTTACCTCTACTAGTTGCTTAGTTATCTGATGAAAAGGGACCCGCAAGTACTATGCTAGAGCACCAAACAATGCTCAGATTAGTTACCAGTAATTTTCATTACACCTAGTGATACGCTTCCTCATCACAGTACTCACCTATGAGGCCCTGCCTCCCATACAAGAACTTTTTTTCCCATAGGTATAAAATCCCTACTTACCCACAAGACAACAGTACATAGTAAGCCTGGACAGAATCCGGGCCCTTCCATACCATGGGAGGAGGCAGAGCGATGGCAGTACTGGGACGAGGAAGAGTATGACTAGGAGAAATGAAGATTACCAGTAAGTAATCTGAGCATTACCTCCACGGCCCTCTTCCTTGTCCCAGTACTCACCTATGAGGCATAAACAAGCCAAACCAAGTAGAAGGGCCCAAAGAAAGCAGAAAAGCAAGAAGACACCCAGGAATCAATGCAAAAAACACCAGGTTTATTGAGCAAGCGATCAACAGAACATCACAGCTGGCCCACGGGCAGCACCCCCACACCAAAGGAACCATTCCTAGAAATGCCCCATTAAGCCTGTAATGTGTAATAAAGGTATTGGGATCCGCCCATGTAGCAGCCCTGCAAATCTCATGCAACGAAACACCCTGAGCATCCACCCAGGAAGCAGCCATACTCCTGGTAGATTGATCCGGCACACCCAAAGGGACAGAAAGACCAGAGCCTAGATACACCATAGAAATCACTGAAACAGATGGCCTAGAAGCAGCTAGGCACATAAGGAACCGGTTTACAAGACCCAAATCCAACAGAGGAACACCGTAACCCTCCAACAGGGTCTCCAATGCAGCCCACTGAGCCCACAAAAGTGGCCAATGCCAACCCCTATCGAAACCATCCTGAAAAAACTGCACACCCCCTGGACACCACAAACCTGGGGGGAAAGTCCGGCCCCATTACACCAGCTGAGTAAATGGGCCCAATGCTCATAGGCCTTCAAGGTACTAGGTCGCCTGGAATGGAGAATGGTTTCCACCACTGGAGCCGATAAACCCAACAACGTTGCCCTCTCAGGAACCAAGCTGACCAGTGGATCACAGGCAACCCCGCCACCGGAACCTCCACGAAGAGAGCAAAGCCAGCAGGGAATCCTCTAGACCTCCTGCACCCAGAGATCCATAAGCAACGGGTACCACCTCCTGCGAGGACATAAGGGAATCACCAAGATCACCAGAGAAGAACTTTGGCTGATTTTCTATACCACCCGGGAATTGAGAGAAAGAGGAGGGAAGGCATATAGGAGACCCTGCGACCACTCGATTTTCAATGCGTCCACCCCCCAAGGCCCAACTGATGGGAACTGTGTGCCAAACCTGTGAACCTTGGCAGAGGAGGGGGAAGCAAACAGATCCAACACTGGCATCCCGAAACAGTGACAAACACCTGCAAACACCTGATCGGACAAGATCAACTCTTGCCAGACCAGGAACACCCGAACAAGGTGATCCACAACCACATTTTCCACCCCTCAAATATGTACCGCCTCCAGTTAAAGCAAATACTGCTCGGCCCAAACCCCAATGCACCCCACCAGAGAATTCAGATCCCTGGATCCCGAACCCCCTTGATTGTTGAAATAGGCCATGGCAGAGGAATTGTCGGTCTAAATCAACACAGTATGTCCCGGCAAGAGGGGAGCAAACCACAGGAGATCATGATGAATGGCTGCCAACTCCCTCCAATTAAGGATTCAAGGAGCGATGGAGCCCCTCCACGTCCCATTGCTCCTGAACTGAAAGAGACCCCAGGGAGTCCCCCATCCTGAACCGCTGGTGTTGGTGGTCAGAACCATATGAGGGGGACTATCCAACTCCACCCCCTCAATAGGGAAGAATTTCTCAACCATCAACCCTGAGAAACCCGCAGGTCACTCGAAATTGGGACGACCCGCACCTGGAGCGACTAACAGATAAGGAGAAGGTGAGATCGAACAGTGCAACAGAGATCCGCCTTGACCAGCCAGTCATCCAGTTATGGGAACAGATGGAGACCCTTCAGATGCAAATGAGCCACCACCTTCCTAAAGACCCTTAGAGCAGATTTCAACCCTAAGGGAAGGACCTAGAACTGATAATTCCCCACCCCCACTGAGAACCTGAGGACCTGCAGGTGCGACGGGTGAATAGGCGCATGATAATAGGCATCCTGCAGATCCGAGGAGATCATCCAGTCCCCCCCTCTTGACAAGAGGAATAATCATCTGCAAAGACTCCATCTGAAAACAAACACCCCTGATGAAGGCATTGAGTTGTTTCAAGTTAAAGATCAGATGGAACCTCCCCCGAGGCTTCAGAACCAAGAACACCCGAGTGTAGAACTCCAGAACCAACAGGGCATCGGCATAATGGCCCCCTTGGATAGAAACTCAGTAACAGCTGAGTACATGGCTGCTTTCTTGGCAGGGTCCCTGCGCAGTGTAATCAGGATCCAGGACTGCTGAAGTAGAGGAGACATAAAGTCTATCCAGTAACCTTCTCAGACAATCTGCAGGTCCCAAGCATCGGAGGACCATTTTTCCCACATGGGAAAATAATTCTGGAGAAGGCCCCCCACAGGCCCACAGTAATTGTTAGTGCTTCAGATGACTCTCCGTTAGCTTCAGACCCCGGTGCCTGGAAGGAAGCACCTGGAGCGATGAAAAGGGCCATGCCTACCCCCAGAAACCCCTGCCCCAAGGCGCCTCTCTCGGAGAATGCCAAACCTGAGGAGCCGGCTTACACCATTGTCAGCTTGCTTGTCAGCCAGGGAACCTGGTGAACATTGTCTTCCAGAGAGTCCCTGAAAAGCTTACCACCCATAAAGGGAAGCCTAAGAGTGGCAGCCTTCTGGGATTTGTCAGATTTCCAATTCCTCAAATGAAGCTGACGACAAGCAGATACACAATCACCCATGGCAATGGCAGTGCCCCTGAGGCCATCATGAGAAAGATCTGAAAAGAGTTGGACTTGGCACTACATATCATCAAGCAGAGGTGCGCAGTCTGATCCATCTTCCATTGCCTTAATGAGAAGCCGAAAGCCCCCAGAATGGTCCCTTACGTACATGAACCTTTGACAATGGCCTTCAGTGTTCGATGTGAACCCACATGAGCCTTCTTCAGTGCAGCATTCACCTTACGGTCCACCGGGTCCCGATGGGCAGCATCCTCCACAGCCATGGAGGAACGGCCCACCAAACTTGACAGAATATCATCGACAGCCACTGTGTCCGGGAGAAAGTCCTCAGCCCATTTCAAAATATAGAGACGTGCCATGAAGCACAGTATGGAGACTTGTCCGGGGTCCTTCCATTCATGGAGCACCTTCATTTTTAAATCTTATATCAGGGGATGCCCCAGCTTTAGAGTGTGCTTGTATTGCTGTAGCTTAGGTTTATCAGAGCACTCCCCCTACACGGGGACAAGAAAATACATGGAGTCCCAAACCTGGGATATCTCAGTCTCCACTTCATCCCAGGAGAGGTATTTTCCTTTGGCCTCATCATCTGACCTGGACCCCATTGAATAATGGATAGAAGCAGAGGAGGGTGAGGGGGACAAAGAGGAAGACGAAGCTGAAAAGGAGGGGCTGGCCCTATGCCTGCGCCTTCCCCTAGAACTCTCATGCTCTTCAATAAGGACTTTGAACTCTTTCTGTGACAAAAGGCTTCATCACTAATTGGGCGGCATCCCAGCGTTAATACCGACCAACTGTAATCTCGTTAGCACCAGCCGGTCTGGCATTATTAGCGCAGGATCACGGTTTAGGCATAAATGGTAAATCCCCATTCCCCATTGGGTCTATTGGACCTAATGGGGCATTTTCGGCACAAATACTGCTGGCGTTATTACCGTGGAGTAATTGCACTGAAAATTCCCCATTGGGTCCAAAGGACCCAAATGGGAATGGGGACTAACAGTTAGGGCTTCAACCTGTGATCCGGCGGTAATACCGCCGGATGGGTGAACGCTAACGCTAATAAAGTTGGGCGGTAAGCAGCTGGGATACCGCCCAACTCGTGATCAGGCCCAGAATATTTAGAATGCAGAGAATGCCGCTAGGTATTCACTACAATCAGACTTTTCGATTGGTTGAGAGGCGGTCACAATTGTCTAACATGCTAATTGTAAATGAGTATCATGAAAAGAATACCTCATATATAGATTCAGCATGATGACTTAAACCTTTTACTAACCCGATTGGAATGTCATGCACTCAAATTGTAGCACGCCACCGTAGATGCTGCTCTTTAAAAACTGCACTCTAACATTAGAAGGTCTCTGAACGATTCTAGTCTTCCTCCAAACAGCAACCACCACAGTCTGCAGCCGAGATTGCCTAGCAACCTTCACAGAAAGCTGAATTACTCAGCACACCTAGACTGTCTTACAGGCTTCACTCAGGAAGTGGTGTAGTTAGGGAGGGAAATGATGTTAAGGCCTCCTCCTGGAACCATTAATTCCCCAACCCTGCTCCAACACACTCACCTTCCTTCTGGAGATAGTTGGTGTCCATATTGGTTCTACAATCACAACATTCACACCATCGTTTTGCGTCCATACAGCCAGATATTGCTATAGCAAGCTCCTGCTTCCAAACCTCTTTGGCACTGGTAACCCTAATGAGTCATGAGGTAACATATAGCATGGACCATAATGCTTTTCTGCAAGTCAAATGCGTGGGCTACTACATTAAGCTTCAAATCATGCCACAATAGATGAGGTCCTTTTCTCAAGTCTAGGGTCAAGGAGTTGTCAATGTATCCTCCTCCATTTACATTGTTTAAGGAACTTAACCTCTTGTTTACCTAGGGGAACAGTGCCATCTTTGAGCATAGGGTGAATTCTGTACTCCTGCTCTTGGTTGATAAACCTATTGAAGAATTGAAACGTAAACCAAGCAAGCCTACTCCCAACTAAATTCCTTTGTCGAAGTCAACAGTCTCCTGGACCCTGCACAGTCAGGCTTCAGAGCCCGTACCGGAACTGAAACCACCCTAATCTCAATCTGGGATGACCTTAAAATGACGGCAGACTCCAAGATGCGCCGCATTAATCCTTCTAGACCTATCCGCCGCCTTCGACACAATCACTCAATCCTCCTTGACCGCCTCCACTCCCTAGGAATTCGTAAAACCGCTCTTAAATGGATAGCTTCATTCCTCAAAGATACTCTCCACCTATTCCTCCCAAGCCCGACCATGCGACACAGGAGTCCCACAAGGAGCATGCCTATCTGCCCTCCTGTTCAATCTCTACTTGATCACCCTCCCACCAATAATTTGTGCACACAACATCCTGTGTTACAACTATGCTGATGACACTCAACTAATTCTAAAACTCCTGAACTCAAAACCCAACTGCTGACCTGACCTCGCCTCCTGCCTCCTTGACATAGAGCTCTGGATGACCCAAAGCCACCGCTTGTTAAACCCTTCCAAAACTGAAATCATGATATGTGGCAACTCCGAACTTCTTCCACACCCATTACCATGGCCATCCGTCATGGGCAACTCACTGACCCCCTCTAACTCAGTGAAAAACCTTGGATGCACCCTAGACTCTGACCTAACACTCTCACGCCAAGTCAACAACATCTCAAAGTCCTGCCACTACCACCTTAAAACCCTTAGGCGCATCTTTCCATATCTCTCTTTTCCCAACAGACTCGCCGCGGTCAAATCAATTGTTATATCAAGACTGGACTACGCAAACCCCCTCTACCTCGGAGTCCACGCTTATCAACTGAATAAACTTCAAAGGGCACAAAATGCTTCAGCCAAACTGCTACTTGTGCTTGGCCCAAGAGACCACATCTCCCCAGCCCTTAAGACTCTGCACTGGCTTCCAGTGGCCAGAAGGGTGACTTTTAAAACCTTATGCATCTCCCATCGAGCATTGCATAAAACCGGACCTCAATATCTTCAAGACAAGCTAAAACCCTATCACCCTCCACGCACCCTAAGATCAAGCTCAGCCGGCCTCCTAGTCATTCCTAAGACAAACTCAGTCAGGTTAGGCGGATCATCATTCTCATCCTTGGCCCCATGCTGTGGAACACACTCCTACCCCACATCCACCTAAATGATGATCTATTGTCCTTCCGCAAACTACTAAAAACCTGTCTCTTTCCCTAAAATTCAACCCATATGCAAACTAACCCAAACAGAATAACAGCATCTCAATGACACCAATCCAACAAAATACTAGATGCGAGAAATTGACATCTAATAACCGCTAATATAAAATAAAAGGACAAACAGAATAGAATGAGTAAAGTAGATCAAACCAGTGAAGTGGATAATAAGAATAAATCGTACGGAAACAGTAATGAGATTTAAATTAATGAAATGGATGAAATGCATGATGAATGAACAAAATTAATGAAGTGGATGAAATCGTTAGAATGGATGAAGCATGCAGAACGGATGAATATGCTAAGCAGATGAATGCGTTGAGCAGATAAGTGTGTAGATCGGATGAGTGTATAGATCAGATGAGTCTATAGAACGGATGAGTATGTTGAGCGGACGAGTGTGTAGAGCGGATGAGTGCGTAAGTGGAGTGAAGTGTGTAGAACGCAGGAGTGCGTAGAGCAAATGAATGTGCAGAACGGATGAGTATAGAGCGGATGAGTGTGCATACCGGGTGAGGGTGTAGAGCAGATGGGTGTATAGAGCGGATGAATGTATAGAGCGGATGAATGTATAGAGCGGATAACTGCGTATGAGCGAACGACTTTGTAGAACTGATGAATGCATATAGCAGATAAACGCATGGAAAGAACAAATGCATAGAGCGGATGAGTGCGGGGATTGGATGAGTACGGGGAGCGGATGAGTGCAGGGAGCATGTTGGGCGAACAGAGCGTGTTGGGCGAACAGAGTGGAAGAGTGCACAGAATGGAAGAGTGCACCGAGCGGAAGAGTGCGCAGAGCGGAGTAGTGTGTGAATGGAGGAGTATGTAGAGCGGATCATTGTGTAGAACAGACTAGTGGGTAGAGCTGACGAGTGTATGGAGCAGATGAGTGCATACGAGCGAATGAGTGCATAAGAAAGAAGAGGTGCGTAAGAGCGGGTGAGTGCGTAGAGTGGGTGAGTGCGTAGAGTGGGTGAGTGCGTAGAGCGGGTGAGTGCGTAGAGCAGGTGAATACATAGAGCATGCGAAAGCATGTGAGTGCCTAGAGTGGACGAGTTGCGTAGAGCGGACGAGTTGCATAGAGCGGATGAGTTGCGTAGAGCGGTGAATGCGGAGTGCATGTAGGGTGTAGAACGGATGAGTGCGGAGTGCATGTTGAGCGGATGAAGGCCAAGAGCGAAAGAATGTGTAGAGCAAATGATCGCGTAGAGCAGATGTGTACGTAGAGCAGAATGCGTAGAGTGGATGGAACGGGTGAAGTATGTGGATGGAATGTGTAACATATATGGATAGAACGAGTGAGGTATGTGAATAGAACGAATGTCGTATGTGGATCGAAGGGGCGACGTATGTGGATGAAACGGGTGACGTATGTGAATGGAACGTGTGAAATATGTGAATGGAACGGACGAAGTACGTAGGTGGTATGGGTGAAATATGTGGACAAAGTGCATAAAACAACTTAGAATACACGGAACGGATCAGAGTACATAGAACAGATTTGAATGCATGAAACAGATTGGTGTGCGTGGGGCGGATTGGAGTGTGTGGGGCGAATTGGAGTGCATGGAATTGCGTGACATACACGGAATGGTTTGAAGTGCATGGAACGTTTGAAAGAGCATGTAACCCATCATATCACATCACCACGCTTACTCTCTTCTTTACGCCACCATTCAACTAGAACACAGAGATACTATGACACCATTCGGTATAGCTGTTCTCATACCAACATCTGCCGCATACTCCCCATCACTCTATGTAAACACTGCTGGTTACACACCCACCAGCCAGGCGTTTCTCCTCAGGCCTAACGCAGCCACATTCGGTCTGGACAAATCCTGCCAGAACCAACACATACTCCTGATCTCTCAACCACCACACCTACCGCTAAGAAGCAGCTATTACATGAATGCCACACCAACTGCACACATTTCCGGTGCTCACACGCACCTTTGATTCTCTCTACTCTCTCAACTGACTTGAACTCCGGTTCCCAAGGGCGTTCAACCTACCAGCGCCTTCAGACCATACCAATGGTACATAAGGCGCTATATAAATGCAAAATAACATAACATAACATAACTTTGAGGCTGATTGGATTAGTAATAGGGAGAAGCGTGTGTCCTATAAGATATCTGATCATTTTCTAATGGACATCAAACCTTATAATGCTCCACAGCAATGTTTGATAAGACATGCTTCTCCTTTCCTCAGAGCGCTCGGGTTGCGGATTAAATTAAATCTCCTGCTAACCAACGTTGTTATAGGAAGTGTTCTGGAGTGCCTCATGCCGACCGCATATGCTGCTGCTGTAGGTTGGGAGTTCAGACATAAAAACATGTATTTGTCGATTGCCTATATCAGATCTTTGCAAAGAGAGTTTTAAGGGATATTTTAGCACTCAACCGTTTTAATCCCGGTATCATTTATGGTGTACGTTTTTAACTTTCTTAAGCTGCTTTTGTCTTTATATGATATTAATTCGATTTAGTGGAATGTTAACTACTGTTGATGAACTGATCAAATTTGTGTAAAGTTTCATTTGAACTAAGTCACACAACAAATAAATAAAATAAAGTTGTCTACACCTTATTCCATTCCAGACGTTTGACCTTCAAACAGATTGTCTGTCTCCTCTTGTTTCCCCCCCACCATGCCTCGTCGCGCCATGAAACACGTGTGTATAGGCACGTTACAAATGCCATATGATATCATATCATTGCTTTGGGTTCAGTTGAGACAAGGCCTTCCGCAATAAAAATGACTTTTTTTTAATCAATCAGTAGCTACATAAATCTTCCCATGAAGAAAAGAACAGGGGCTCTGTCTCAAGTGAATTTGGGACTTTTGGAGAAAATGTAATCATACAGCATCTCTATTGCACTTGCTTTCAATGACAGAGGACACAGTTCGGGAAGAGGAACCGCCACTATCTGAGGCACAAACCAAAGAAGGGATGATACCACCTCAGCAGCAAACTGACCAATCCACAGATATCGAACAAGAGGTGATTCTGGAACGTTCCCTGTCTCTGTTCTTTTGGGAAACGGCAACCAAGAATACGACAAAGATTATTTTCTGTTTCCTAATGCAAGATTGAGGCTCAGACAGCACTTCTTCAGTGATACTGCAGATACCGAAAATTATAAGGTAGAAAAGGAGACAGAACAAGAGGGTGCGGGCATTCACAAAGTCATGTAATTGTGACGTGCACTGACAGAGTACAGGAAGCAAGCACCACATACTCCCCCAGACAGCAATGACCAGGCTTGGTCCGAAAATCTGCTAGTGGTAGTATAGATTTGAGGTCAGTCACATCAAAAATGTGGACCTGCATCACCCCTAAAACAAAATCAGGAGGGCCGAGTTATGCCACATCAGATATTAACGGGACATTTCGAAACACTATCTTTACTTACGGAACCCACACAACGCAGACAATTGACTTCACCCTCAATGTCCAAACCCGTCATTTTTGAGGCTTTGTCATGTGCTATAAACTGGACCACTATGACGGTAAGCGAGGTCACTAGACAATGGACGTATTGACTGGTACTAAAGGATCAGCTTTCATGTCCATCACCAGATACTGGTTGTGGCACATTGGCTCACTCCCTATGGTTACAAGTAGGATGTGTGGCTGCTGACAAACGGTCTAATGTTCTAGATGCTCTGAGGATAGGCAAAGCCACCACGTATGTGAATTGGGTTGCCCATGTCCACCAATTGGCGGCAACCCTCATACGACAATACTTGCCGCTCAATGAGATAAGGGTGACCCAGAAGGTTTGCACCACTTTAGCCGCTCCTACAGTACCGGAAATATATCATAAAAGCTGCAGTCATGCCACCACCTCTTTTAGAAGAAGGTGAAAAGAGCCATGATGACTTAGTAGAATCAGACCTCTATATAAAGAAGTATCTACTGGAACAGTGAAACAGAGTAGAACCACTACGGCACTAGCAAGGCCGGCAACTGAAGTATGCCTACCTAACACCTACACTGGCACAGTGCCAAATGTTTGAGAATGTGTACTCTTTACTGCAGCCTTTTGAAAAGGCCACCACCCAGCAAGTTAGGCTTAACACTATGTCACTCAGAAAGATGGTGGCACTAGTGTGCCTGTTGAATTTAGAACTGTCCAAGATAATTAATGAGCATGACGTGTTGCCAATGCAGAACCAGGGCCACTGACCATGAAACTGCTCTCAACCTTCCAACAGTAACCACATATGTTTGCAATGAAGGGGAGTATGTAGTGCCTCCTGGCATCGTTGGTTGAATAATAATCTAATGTCTAGGTGGCAATCGTTCAACAGCAAACTTCACAGTTCATGAGGATGAGGAACATGGAAGGCATTGCCATTTGCAAAAGCCATGTTATCCATGAGTGAAGATATACTAAAGAGATGTTTAAAAGCCCTGATGGAAAAAGAGGAGACAACCAAAGGTCAAAGATCAACAACCCAGGGCAACAACGGGTCTTGGACAGTACACACCATTCTCCTAATTTTCTGACATTAGTTCAGGGGGCGTCATGACACGCTTTTATACAATGGAAAACATTTTAGTCTGTGAGACAGGCTCCTGTCCCTGTCTGGCTGGTTGCATGCACCAGGAACACCACAAGAAGTCAGAAGTCTAATGCAGACCAGATAGTTGGTGCCCATTCTTCTTGAGCCACGCCAACTGGGTAGTGAGATCATTCGATCCACTGCACGTCTCGCTTGGCAAGCAGGCAGACCATGTGACAAGTGTGCCAGGCTTGGCTGGGATAGCCTTAGCAGGGTATGTAAGATGTTTGAGCTGGAACATAGTAATGGTATATGAGGGTCTCGGGCAACTGCTTGACTGATGATGAACTGGTGTTTTACCTGAAACTCTCTTGTCTCTATCGCTGCTGAAGGAGGGTCCTAAAGTAGCCTGATCTGTGGAACCTTATTTGTGCTTGCTGCACACATCATTGTGTCACACCTTACTGTGCTGCCGATCGCTGATGTGCCCCTGGTTTACCATGCATACCTGTTTTCTGGAAGAAGTTACATACCACAAAGAGTAGTTCCTCCGCCGACAGTCCTATCTCTGGCAAGCTGAATATATCCCTCAGCCATGGCCAGATGGGTGGTGTAATTGTAGAGATTGACTTTAAACCCACCTTCATCTTCACAAGAAAAACCTAAGCCTTCCTTGCCCAATCCGCCCACTCCACACCCGATGGTGCAGGAGCCCCAGTCTCCTTCTAATGAGACTTCTTCTTTGGACAATTTCCTGGCTCCTTGATTGGTGCTATTCTCCCCACTGCAGCAGCACCCCCATCTGTTCTCCTCATTGCATATTCGCCCCTCTGTGCTGCTGCCAGGGTACAACATACTCCCTAGTAACTCTAAGGACCATCCAACTGATCAAATTGTGCAGGGATATCCATGCAGCTGTCACACATTTACCCCTAGCACTCACTGCCTTGATCTGCCCCCTCCAAAGCTCTAGCTTCTTCAAACTTGCCCCTCCGTATTGTACATCTGCCTCCCCCACAGCCACTGTCCTCCCCATCTCACGCGCAATCGGCCTCTCCCCCTTCTGAAAACCTACCTATCCCTCCTGGCAGACTACCTCTGAAACAGATCTTTAGGAGTAGTCTCCCCCTTAAGGCATGCTGTCCAGACAAATCAAAAGAAGTGACTAAGACAACCAAATGGATTCACACAAGACTCACACAATGGGAAAGGGTTCTAAGAACACACACATAGCAGGAATGGTGACTGGCTAATAAACGGTTTGTGTCTAGTTGACCTAAAACATTTGACATAATCACATCTGATCAAATGTTTTTGACCTTTCTTTTTTTGGTCTATAATGCGGGGGGAGACCTCTGCAACCTCCCCCACTTTCCCTCAGCCTAATCAATACCCTTACCCACCTCATATATATATATATTTAATTAAATTTGACCAAAAGAAAGGTCAAAGAAATTCAATGAAATGTTTTAGGTCAAATGTTTTTAGGTCAATTATACTAATACCCTAATAAACAGCACAGGAAAGGTTTCTGAAGGAATCTGATGTGTACCCCTTCTTCAGAAATGCTATGCAAAGTATTCTACAAAAACAACACTGCACTGTATTTCTAAGTTTCCGTACATTGTTTCTATTTCATCTTAACCGTTGTATTGATCTTGTTGTAGACCATTGCTTTAAGGGATATATGTGATTTCGCCATGGAGGAATTGTTTGCAGGGAAATTGACTGAAGTCAATTTCGCCGTGAAACCAATTTTTTGCCGCCAGACCCCGCAATTGTTTCCCCCCTGGCTCCCACTTCACCCCTCGGGTCTTTTGTAGCCTGCAGGCATACTTACCGCACCTCTCACGAATCAGCTTCCACAGTCCTGATTGGGCTTAATTTTCCAGCTCTCCTAACCGTGCAGCGGCTTTTACATCGTTTGCCGCCACGCCGCAGGCATAACAGAGTTGCCTGTTCATGCCGGGAGTGTGCAGGGCATGCCACGCTGCCTTTTATAATATTCAACTCACCAGGTAAACCCTTTTCAGTGCCTTTACTTGTTTTTCTTTTTTCCGTATTTTGCTTCTACCTGGTCTTGTTTAGTCATACCATGACCAGCTCATCTCTTACAGCCTGGATGATAGTCAAATGCTTAGAATTAGCGACGTCAGACATGATCACTGTGAATCCTTCACAATTCACATGTTGATCATCATGTGTCTGGCTCCGAAGACTGTTAGCAATAATATGATTATGTTAAACAGAAGTGCAATGAAACGCTTCAGCCTAGAAAAGCTCTTGTAAAGTTACACCGTGGATTGTTACAACCTACAGGTACATGGTATGCATATGAAGGTGATATCACTCTGAACCCCAACCTCAGGAATCTCCTTTGCCAGCTCTCCCCAGGAACAAGAATGCTTCCCATCTTTCATCTGTCTATCACTTGGCCCCGATAGATTCACGCTCAATCCCTTGCCATGCAGGGGAAATACACGGTCTTATTCAATATAAAATAGTTTTTATTGCAATATTTGAGACCTGGCTTATACAGTCCCTATTCATGTAGTTTGTGTTGGCAGTGTGTCTTCATGGGGCAGTTTGTGTGTGGGCCCAGTATATTTGGGGCTATGTGTTGGGGATAGAAGTGTGTGAGGAGGGCAATGTGTGTTGTATGGTCATTGTTTGGGAAGTGTGTGTGTGTGTGTCTTTGTGGGTATGGGCAGTTAGTGTGTTCAGGCAATGTGTGCAGGGTGCAGGGGGAAGTGTTGGTGTGGCAATCAGTGTGTGGGGAGTCAATGTGCAGGTGGGTGCGTGGTGAGTGTGGGGGCAGTGTGTGCTGGGGCAGTGCATGTGTGAGGGGAGTGTGTTTATGGAAGTGGCTGTGTGTGGGGGGAATGGCAATGTGTGGTGGAGTGGGAATGTGTGGGAGAGTGGTAGTGTGTGTAGAGGAAGTGCTTGTGTGTCAGGGGGCCAGACAGTGTTAGTGTGTGAGCAGGTAGAGGGTTTGTGGGGAGGTGTGTGTGGTGGCACTGTGTAGGGTGTGTGTGTTGGGGAAGTGTCCTAGGGGCAGTGTGTGTGGGGACTAGTGGCTGGTTGGAGGGGACAGTGTTTTTGGGGGGATGTGTGTGTATGTATTAGATTTTCTAATGAGCTCATGGCTCCACTTGTGTCCTTGCTCTTCTACACAGTCCCCAGATGTGCTTAAAAAAGCTCTATCAGTTTAGAAAAAGTCCAAACTAACCTATCACGACAGAATAAGGCAAATAGGCTTAAAACACCTAACAGGATGAGCAAGTTAACAGGACTTTACCTGTTAGTGCAGGTTTGCAAGGATGGGTGGCAATGTGTGTGGACCTCCCAGAGGGTGCCAATGATAGACCTACTGTGAGTTCCCTCTTTACTTTCCTGTTTCCCCCTAAGGTTGATCATAGGTGCAACCGGTTTGGGTGGAGAGGGGCAGAGGTTGGGAGGAAAGTAACATAGGGTTTAACATGGTCATGGCCATTGACGCGGAAGACCAATAACCAAACAACATGTACAGGCTGTCTACCCACCTCAGATGCCAACTCCCCTATATCTAGCATTCCCATGTCAATAGTTTGGGCTTTATAGGAGGCTAACATCAGTTAATAGACACAATCTAAAAAGGGTGGGTTTGAGAGAGGGCATCTCAAACAGACAAAAGGTGTTCAAACATGGGTCAACAAGCACAACAATCTAGCAAATACCACAACTATTCTAAACTCTCCAAAACACAAAAACTCCTTCAAAACTATCACATTGTGAATCTGTCCTGACCACTCTTATCTAAACAGCCATGCAAAATCCATCCACCAAGGAGCACAGAAGTAATCTGGGGCTTTGAAAGTCCCCACAGGTTTGTTTTTTGGATGGCTCTAGAGTTGTCTGGAAGATGAAACACCAGGGGCGTTGCTAGGGGGGGGGGCTAAAGGGGCTATAGCCCCTGATATTTTGGTTGTAGCCCTGGATAGAATCTCAGGAGCTACAGCCAAAAGACTAGCTAGCCCCCAGTCCCAACAGTTCTGACATCAGTTTAGCCCCGGGTCTTTTCCAAACCTAGCAACTCCCCTGTGAAACATTCATTCTGCGTCTCTCAATTGATGCCTGGGCTCACTCAAGATCTACCTCAGATCCAGTACATACAACCTATTGGACATTTGGCGGGTATCCCACAGGGCAGATGAAACCTGCTCGGAAACACTCAAGCTCTGGTAGGCAATCGGCACCGCTATCTATGACTGTGGAGGTAAATGTACTTTCATTATTATACTCATAACCAGTGGACCCATCTGCCAACAGACTGATAACATAACCTGGGTGTTGGAAAACCATACCCTTTCCCCCCAGGTAATAACACAAACACATTGGTGAGTGTTGGCAATAAAAGGCTGTGGGAGTTTTATTGCACAGTTATGGTCATAACAAAACATAATCATAATTACAGTAACCATGATATGCTGTACTTTTGAGCATTGGGTCCCGAGGTTGCCCCTCTGGCCCGTGCCGCCATTCTTGTCCCATGACAGTGTAGTCACCGTACAGTGACCTGTTTTCTTTCTCTTTCTTCTGGCCCTTTTTCTAGGGTGGAAGGGTTCTGGGAAAAAGAAGATACTCTGCGTACGCAAAGTACTCTTTTGTTTGGGTCCCCGTGCAGGGACCCAAACTGGATCGCGGGTCCCGGTGCAGGGACCACAAACTGAGGTGCAGGTCCCGGTGCAGGGACCACAAACTGATTCTGGTTTTCTGCTGCAACAGTAGCTCCTTATAACAGACCCAGGGCTGCCCCTGGGTCTTTGTTGTGTCTGTGTGGGGGGCTGTGTAGCCATCCCCCCGGCCAGCTGACACCGACGGTAATTGCCCTTGTGGTGCCTAACACCAGTGGTCGAAGTGTACGAAAAGAAGTAGTGGAACTATGTTTCCTGCTGGCCTGCACCCACCCCCCACAAAAACCCATCATCACGTCCCCTCCCATGCACAATACACACCACCAAACACGTGCACCTGCTGTTTAAGGGAATGTTCAGTGCAGTGCACTGAAAGGGCAAGTTTCAACTTCTACCTACACATTTATTTTAAAACGAAACCATTCCAGGACGGTTTATTTTTAAAATAAAAGTATAGGAGCTGTAAAAGGTCATTTAAAGAAGTAGAGGCGCACCGCTCCTGACCACTCCCGCTCACTTCGACCACTGCCTAACACTGTTGCACCCTGTACACTTCCTGCCTTTCCTGTCACTGGTGCTTTGCACCCATTTGGGCGGAAGCCCTTCATTCTTATAGCTCTGGCTGGCAACGGTGATGTCTGCCTTTGCGGAAACGTGACGGAGGAGGGGGGAGAGAGGGGAGCAGGTGTGTGTGAAAGCTCCGTGCTACTGCTGCCCCTGCCCTCCCGCTTTGCTGGCAGCCATGAGGCACAGGTTACCTGCCCCCGCCAGTTACACTTCGGCGCTGGCCAAACTCTTAGCGTGCTATTTGTACTGGTGTATACCCCAACACTTCTTGCTGGCTGCATATGCTGCAATGCTCGCATAAATCGTGTAATGCTTAATTGTGCTTGCCCACTGCATGAGCTAGTGCTGCTTTACTCATTACTTCAGCTCTTTGCATGTACACTGCGAGTGGTTCCATGCAGTCATCAGCCGCCACCATTTCACAAACATCCCACTGTATTGCACACTGAACGTTCAGCTGAATGACCCTGATTTTAAAGTGTGGCCAGTGCGCATGGCTGCAGGATTCAGTGTGGTGAAGGTATGGCTGCCTCTCTCGGCGATGGAGGAGCCATCCGCTTACATATTACGCCATAGAGCTGGGATCCTCGTGGCACTTCGAGATATCCGGAGCCTTACAAATAAATGTTCAAAAAGAAATCATCGATTGTTGCTTACATTCCAAAAGACTTGCCGAGTTCATCACATAACCCTCCATGCTGAGTTTGCAACTTGAAGCCCTGCTGCAACGTTCAGAACTGATACCCGTGTATGGTGACCGCGGTGAAATTGACGCAATCTACCTCTTTCTACTGCCAGTGCTGCCAGACGGGCTGCTTTCAGGTCAGCTTCCCCCATTGTGGTGGCATGCCGTGTAGTCCACGATTCCTCCCTCGTCCTACAAGCAGCATTGGATTGCAGATTGCACATATCCTATTAAGAAGATTGTCTGCCATTTTGCAAGTACTCGAGACTGTACGTGTTGCTTTACGCCTCTGCTCATAAACTGTAATCACTGATGCTGCTGCTACATCCATTGCCCAAATGCTCGGTATCTTATAGCCCGGGGTCTGCAACATTTGGCTCTCCTGATATTTTTGAAATACAACTCCCATCAAACCTAGCCTAGTCACCGGTCCGGTGTCCGGGGAGATGTAGGTCAAAAGACCTTGACAGTCGCAGGTTGCCGCAACATTTGCTGGTTGTTGGAGATATCTGGCACTCCTTAAACTCTGCCTGGCATGCATAAAGTGCACGTTTCCCTTTTGCTATCTGGGCATAAGCTCTACCTCTCTAGACATGGCTGCTGCCACTGCTCACTGTACATTTTCCTTATAATCTATAAACAATGCCTCTTGTTGCTAATAATAAAAAAAATGTAGTAAGAGCAGCGACTTTGTTCTTTGGTTACTAACAAACATTTTTGGGATCAATTTCCTTTAATGGTGCCCGGCCACATTTTGACCTTAACCCGTAGTAGAATCAGTCTCCATCAAACATTGACTTTCAATTCTTTCATATGAATTAATTGCATAAAACAACATAAATGTGCCTTTTCTTAACAATGTTTGTCCTTGTTGTGTTTGGGGAAGATCTATATCCGACAGGACTTGGTGTTGGGAGAACAGTTGAGCTCAACGTGCTGTTTAATCATGGATGGCTTATATGTCCTCCTTTGTGCAAAGGTCGTTCATTGATGCTGTGAAGTCCAAAAGATTGTTTGAGCCACATGCTGTACACAGTGATGGCTGGCAGCTAGACAAATGAACTCCAGGCGCACTAGGCCCCAGGACAAGCCGTGCATGAAAGAGCACTCATACACACGAAGCTGCTCTCAGATGCTGTTAGTACAAGCATGTGGTAAAGATGTGAGAGTACGTTAGGAAAGGAGAGGTACCTTTTAATTTTGTGCACATATTTTTAAAAGGCAGAAAGGGTAAAACAGGGAATATTTTAGAAGGTGCTCTCAAACAGTCAAAGGGGGGTTCAGATATGGTCAACAAACACCACAAACCACTAGCAAATGCTAGCACAACTTTCCTAAACACTCGCAATCATGGCAAAACTGCTCAAGAATTACCAGTTTGTAAGTTTCTCCTGTCCATCCCTATCTCATCACACCTTTTTTTAGATGGCCCTAGACCTCTGATTGGTGTGCCCAACACCCATTCTGAGCTTCCCAATTGGATGGCAGGACTCAAACTCTGTCTCAAATCACATGTGTTTAATTAATCAGAAATCGAGCAGATATGCCATGTGGCAAAATAGTTCTAGCAAGTTCAGAACTAGTTACTTGTCGGCCGACCCCTCATCCCCACTCCTTTTGAGTATAGGGCAAACACAGTAGAGCGTGTAAAGTTGAAGTGGGATACACAACGCCCAAGGAAATGACAGCCTTAAAGCAGGCTGTGCTTTTCCCCTATGCTTTGTATTTGCATTTGGAAAATGTTGAAGCCATCCCTCTGGAAACCAGAGTAAAGCATTATCAGTAGGGGTCTGTCTGCGCGTCCTTGACGGCAACTATCACTCTAGGTTTCCCGGAATAAATCCCACACACGTTCGCTATAATTGCATGTATTTTTGTCCTGAAAACTGGTAGTCAATTTGGCTACGAAGACAATGCGCCGCTATTGGCAAAAAGACCCTTGCGGTTTCAAAGATTTTGCGATGCCTTGTTTCCATAAGCCAAAGTCATTCTTTGACATTGTATCCCAAAACAGATGTTCTGGTATGGAGAGAATGCAGATGTATTAATGCTTTGGATTGGAGGACACCAATATTCCTGTGAACAGATTTCTGTGGAGTTATGTGACTCCCCTTTCATCATTCGCTATGTAATGTGACTCCCCTTTCATCACTCACTATGTTACTGGATTGGGAACCCAATGCAATTCTCTTAGTGCAGCTATGAAAGAATGAGTTAACTCTTTCTGCAATCAGCTGTGTCCAGACATATTTTCATATGTGTTTATAATTGTCTAATGGGAATGGGGAAGGCGCTAATAACGGGCCCGCGAATAGCAGACCCATTATTAGTGCCCTGGTCCCTTAGCGGGACCCGTAAAGGACGTGTGGTCAGACCACACGTCCTTTACAGTTCCCGCTAAGGGACCTCGGAATTGGGCGGTAAGGGATTACGGCACTGGTCTCCTTACCGGTGCCCGGTATCCCTTACCGCCCACCTCGGAATGCGGCCCATGCTCTAGGAGTGTATATTTGCTGGATGTTGACACAGATGCAATAAGCCCGATTAGCATCTCATGCCTTCCAAAAAAGAAAAAAAAGAAAAAGTGTATTCTTCAGCCTCAGAGATAATGAAATAGTGCCTTTTTGAAAGTAGTACATGCTTACAATAATCTACAGTTTCAAACAGATTAGGAACATCAGAAGATGAACCCAGTTTGTAGTGTTAAAATATTGTCCCAGAGCCATGTCATTTTATTTCATTGCGATTGACATTCAAAGAACAAACAACGTAATTCCTAATGTTTCCAATGATTGGCGCTTGCGCCTTCTTTTGTTACAGTAAGAACTACTCTGATGTGATATTTACAGAGAAGGGGCTCGTATAACTGTACCCTCTAGTGTGTGCATCTTGTGTGTGGACTATGGCAAAGTTATAGGTCGACTATTTACAAGATGTACTAAGTTCTTTACCATGCTGTGTTAGACTATGAAGTGGACGTTTTCACCTCTGTCGGGATCCATGCAACATATCCAGGAGACCCAAAATACAACGTGAAGAGTACAATTTACACCAAACAATACACGTTTAAGGTGGGAGTTACACATTATCTACAATAGCGTGTTATTTGTACATCGATAGGACCTGTCTAATGCTCATCACAATGCTGGTTTGGAAAAGAGAACAAACATTAACTTTTATCCGGGCACCAAACACTGAATTACCTGCACTTGTCGAAGTGACCTCCATTACATACTACATGTGATACACATTTACATCTCATCTACTAGTGTTGTCCTACATATCATTAATAAGGTCCTGCGCTGTGAACTTTGATGTCGACAGTGTGGTCTACTTTCCAGTGATATCATTAAGGATGTCAAAAGTAATGTCATACATGGTTTCATATGTGCTGTCATTAGGGATGTCATCTGTGAGGTCATCATTGTTCTCGTTCTAATGCACTGTGTAAAACGGAGGCATGGAGCTAAGGTGCCATAGCTTCCATGCATATTGATAAGTTTGAGTACCACAATGGGAAAGAAGGTAGCTCAGTGTGTTAAGAACTGATTGCAGTGATTAGTGTTCATATGCCAGATCACAGTACCAAGTACTGCCAATGCCGACACAGCTTTTCTTCTATCTGAGGTTGATAAACTTCAGACTATAAACTTTGGTTATAGTAACATCTCCTTTGAAATAAAACATCATACCTGCATTAGAAAGAGCTTGTTATAAAAACTAACATAGCATCCGTATGGTGCAAGTCTTCCAATCAGTCTAGCCTAACATGGGTTGTAGCTCGAGATGTGGTGAAAATGGAAACTTTGGAACCAGAGTGTTACATCTCTCATAGCGATTCCACCAATTCCCGTTATTCGGCTCCTTCGGAATTCCCCCAGTATGGCAGGACCCAGAACTAACACCAGCAGTCTATCGTCTCTACCCACTCGAAATGAGCTGGTGGCCATGACCCCAACATCCCGGACCGCATATCCGGGTACTCAGCCGTTGAATCATTGCGTTGCTACTTTATCCAGAGTTCCGCTACGCTCCGTAAGTACGCTTACCAAATCTACCTTATCTTCTGCTATCCAATCTACTAGCTACAAAGCTTTTCATAGGACTTTACTTCTTGGACTCCCTCTTTTGTTTTCCTTCCCACAGTGATTAGATACACGATTCCCATCAAGAAGCAGACAGCCGGGTTGCACATTGCTCAGAGGTTCCCTCTGGGCCTTTACCCGGAGACCAGTTCGATCGTAACCCCCACAAGATAATGGAGTTTCTTGATGCCTGTGCAGTACAGTTTTCATTCAAGAGTGCCTTCTTTCATACCGATCGCGATCGAGTCGGTTACATGATATCACAAATGGTGGCACCTGCTTTGGCCTGGGCAACTCCTTTGGTCACGACCAATAATCTCATACTCGATTCCCATACTGCCTTTTGTAATAGTGTTAGGCCCATGTTCGGAAGGCAGGAGATAGTTATAGCTGCACATGAACATCTATTAGACTTAAGGCAAGGGAATCGAGACATTTTAACATATATCACTAGGTTCAAGCAAATAGCTAGTGAATCTACATGGTCAGATGATGCACAGGTGAATCTATTCCGAAGGGGCTTGTCAGAAGACTTGAAGGACAAGGTTTCTAGGGTACCTCACCCCACTTCTTTAGCAGAATTCATAGCACTGGTTTTGCAAATTGATTATAGAATGAAAGAACAGATTAGTGAAAGACGCAAGGGGAAAGTGACCCGTACGTTTGCCACGTCCCCACCAATGCTTAGAGGAAACACTACTGAGGAACCAATGCAGATGGGGACAACAACTAGAGGCCCTTTATCTCCAGAGGAGAGAACACGCAGAAGGACACAAGGGTTGTATATGTATTGTGGTTTAAATACCCATAAATCCTCCTCGACAGCCGGGAAACACCAACATCAGGTCGTAGGAGGAACCGCGATCCGGGATCCTGCGTTGACATCAGGTTCCTCCCCTCACATACATAATTCCCAAGGAAGCAATCCATCCTACACTCAGAAGCTGGTATTGCGCATCACCCTAAGGTTTGTAAACCAGGTCCTTCCTGAGGTTTCAGCTTTAGTAGACAGTGGGGCTGCTGGGAATTTCATTGATGACTGTTGGGCTAATCAAAACCATATACCCCGGTCTCCTAAAGCAGGAGCCATATCAGTCGAGAGTGTTGATGGTAGTCCTCTAACTTCAGGTCCAATAGTGAACCAAACCTGCCCGTTGTTCATGGCAGTAGCTACTCATCAAGAGATCATTACTATGGACATAATACGGGCTGCACATTACCCAATCATCATAGGTTTACCTTGGTTACAAAGGCATAATCCTTTCATTAATTGGTCAGCAGGATCATTCTTTCTGGGTTCCGAATTTTGTTTAACCCATTGTCTCGGTCATACTGAGAAGATGGATCATCCGAAATTAGAAGACTCCAGACAGGTTACCACAATCAATTCAGTTGCTGGGCTCCCTGCAAGATACCAGGAATTTGCTGAGGTATTCTCCACTTCAGAATACACACAGTTACCACCTCACCATAGGGATGATTGTGCAATTGACCTTAGCCCGGAACAGCCCTTACCTTTTGGGAGAATGTATATTCTCTCTACGTCAGAAAAAGAAGTCCTTCGAGACTATTTCGACATGAACCAAAAAAACGGATTAATCACAGAATCCACAACACCAGCTGCAGCGTCTTTGTCCTCCGTCCACAAAAAGTATTCCTGATTTTGGAAGCAGTAAAGGGAGCCTACATGAAACTTGATCTTAAGGGTGCATACCATCTTATCAGGATTAAAAAAGGAGACGAGTTGAAAAACCGCATTCAGGACGCCCTTTGGACACTTGCAATACCAGGTGATGCCATTTGGTCTGTCCAATGCCCCTTCAATGTTCCAGAGGTCCATGGATCATTTGTTCTCTGATCTATTATTACACTCTGTCATCGTATACCTAGATGACATTCTGGTATTTTCCAAATCAGCTCCAGAACATGAGTCTCATGTCAGAGAATTATTGCACAGGCTACAGGGAAATCATTTATATTGCAACATGGAAAAACGTTGTTTCATCAGCCCAAAGTGATGTATTTGGGATATATTTTATTCACCCAGGGCATTGCCATGGATCCTGACAAGGTAAAGGCAGTTGTAAACTGGCCAATTCCCAGATCTTCCAAAGAGATTCAACGCTTTATTGGCTTTTCAAACTTCTACCGTCGGTTCATTCCGAATTGTTCTACTCTCACCCAACCCCTACCCAATCTGCTGAAAAAAGGAGTTCCATATGTCTGGGATAAAATGACACAAAGGGTTTTCGACACTCTCAAGAAAAGGTTCACAACAGCACCAATACTTATGACCCCTGGTCAGTCCCGACGATTTATCATCGAGACTGATGCCTCTCAGTACGCATTGGGAGCCGTACTTTTGCAGGATGATGAGCAAGGGTCAGAACGTCCCATAGCATATCTGTCCAAGACTCTCTCTCCTGCAGAATTGAATTATACAGTTCTTGAGAAAGAGCTATTGGCAATTAAGAGATCATTTGAAGAATAGAGAAACTTGCTATTGGGAGCTCAACATCCAGTCGAAGCACGGACAGATCATCAGAATTTAAGGATCCTTCAATATGCGCAGACATGCAACAGCCGACAGGCAAGATGGGTACACTTCTTTTCACCTTTCAGGATTGTGTTTACTTTCATACCTGGAAGGAATAATTTACAGGCAGATGCCTTGTCCCGTAAAGAGATCACTCACCACATTACCGTGAAATCCAAACCAATATTTCCCTGTTTTGCTCTAAGTGTTTCAAAACGCCTCAAAACCCTGACTTCCTTAGGCATCTGGAGCAAAGTTCAGGACCCTCTGTACTGAAAGGTCTAACGAAAAAAGAACAAAACAACCTGGCTAAAAAAGAAGGATGTTATTTCCATGGCCGGCAAGTCTATATACCAACCAAAGCACTACAAAAACAGGTACTTGGCATGTGTCATGACTCCAAATCTGAAGGACATCGGGGTCACGTCAATACTCGTGAACTTATATCCCAGTATTTCTGGTGGCCATCAGTGAAGTGCGACATTTGTAGGTATGTGGAGTCATACCTACAAATCATGTCCAGTCTGCCTACAGAACAAAAGTCCAAGACAATCACTCTTTGGGACAATGGTCAAGATACCTTTACCATCATGCCCATGGCAAATCATTTCCACTGATTTTATAGGGGATCTTCCAGCTTCGGGAGGATGTTCTATTATTATGGTGGTCATCAACTCGTTTACAAAACTGGCTCATTTCATACCGCTCGCAAGTCTTCCCTCTACAGCCCAGATGGCTCGGAAATTCATATCCCGGATCTTCTCTCTACACGGCTTACCCGAGACTGTAATCTCAGACAGAGGTTCTCAGTACACCCTGAGATACTGGAAACACCTTTGTCAAATTCTGGGAATCACTCGAGCCTTGAGCTCTGGTTACCATCCACAAACAAATGGTCATACCGAGAGGTTAAATCAAATGCTGGAGGGTTATTTAAGGAGTTACATCTCTGCTGCACAAGACAATTGGTTAAGTTTGTTAGCAATCGCCAAACACGCCTACGACAATGCATACCATTCAGCTATCAGAACTTCTCCCGTCTACGGCTCATATGGGATTCATCCGGTGTCATTTGCTGACAAAAGACTTTCTGTTGACAAATTTCCAGATGTGAGATCGCTACTGGAACAAATCCACCATGGCCAGCTCATCGCTACAAGAGCGCTGAAAGAAGCACAGGAGAGAACAAAACGAATGGCTGACCGTTACCGAACCCCCGCTCCTAATATTCAACCAGGGGATTGGGTTTGGTTATCCTCCCGGTTTTTACCCAGACATCTCAAACCTTCTAAATTATCACCAAGATACATGGGGCCGTTCTGGGTGGTCGCGACAGTTGGTTTGGCGGCATTTAAACTTAAACTGTCCAAATCCTGGGCACGGATACATCCTGTATTCCACGTTTCCCAATTTAAGCCTGATGTATGAAGTATCTTCCATCCTGTAATCTCCTTGCGCCCGCCAAAAATCTCGCTTCACTCCGGTCCAGAATATGAAGTCTCTGTTATATGTGACTCTCGCATACATCGCGGGAAGTTACAGTACCTTGTAGACTCGAAAGGCTACACTCCTGCTGACCGGACTTAGGAACCTGATTCCGCCATTCATGCTCCACAATTGGTAAAGTGATTCCATAGGATACATCTGGGAAAACCAGTGGGTGGAGACCTTAAGAGGGGGCATCCTGTTACAACTCTCATAGTGATTCCACCAATTCACGTTATTCTGCTCCTTCGGAATTCCCCCTGTATGGCAGAACTAACAGCAGCGGTCTAGCATCTCTACCCACTCGAAATGGGCTGGTAGCCACACCCCCAACTTCCCGGACCGCATATCCGGGTACTCAGCAGTTGAATCCTCGCGTTGCTACTCTATCCAGAGTTCCGCTACGCTCCGTAGGTATGCTTACCAAATCTACCTTATCTTCTGCTTTCCAATCTACTACCTACGAAGATTTACCTAGGACTTCACTTCTTGGACTCCCTCTTTTGTTTTCCTTCCCACAGTGATTAGATACGCGGTTCCCATCCTGCTGTTTACAAGACTTCCCTGAGCATTGTCCGGCAACCAGCCTTTTCTCGAAAGCAGTACTTGGCAGCTTGTATAATTACTCAGCGTGCTTATGTATTTCCGTGTTTAATAGTCTTATGATCTAACGTTAGGCATCATCCACCGGATAAACAAGGATCTTTCACCGTGCTTAATCCAAAGTCTCTGTTCTTCCAAAAAGCTGCAGAGTCACGAATTGTCCGGTAAGGATAAGCCACAAGCTTTACCGCTCATCTGTGTCTTTGCATCTCGCTTCGAATGCTGAATCCTGTTTTACCATTGTTTGTCTTTGAAGTCATAACAGTTATAACACAGAGTGTGGAGGCTCACATTCCGCATTTGCCAGGGGACGATGCTGTGAGCGTAGACAGATCATCTTATCTCCCTCTGTAGTAATGTGCCTTTCTTCGGTGAAAGGTTTTGCCTTCACAAATTCCTGTGACCTTTTTCAGCATATTGACTGTTCTTTCTTTTCATGTAGGCCATTTGAGTGGAAGGGGCACTCGGCAGGAGAAATCCCTCCAAAATTCCACAGGCCACTGCCAAATGTATTTTGAGGTCTTCGTAATAATTGTCGCAAAAAAGTGACTTGCTTCATTCTAAAAACAAAATGCTCTTCTTCACATCATAAATAACAATTGGCATACCTGTGTCAAACAATGACTATAAGCAAGTAACCTTATGAGTTTCAAGTGTTGGGTGTATTCAGATCTTGAAACTTCAGTAATAAAATCCAGATGAGATTCATTAGTTTAACATCAATTATTATTTTGGTTCAAAACCCTTCCATTTATGATGGAGAAGATAAAACCCTCATCTCGCTCGTTAAGAATAACAAGCTACTAATCTGAGTTTTATATCTATGCTGTGGTATGTGTACCTTTTTCAAAAGGCTACTGATCTGTGTCCTGCCTCTATGTTACTGTCTGTATTCCTGCCTCAATGATGTTTGCATTTGTATGTATTTATTTGTTTAGAGCTTTACATCAAAGCGCTGAGCAGAATAAAATTAAACATGGTACATCACAGGCATTAGTAATATATTCAGGGATAAAAAGTGAAAACATAGCAGTTAATTGGGAAGCTGAGATAGGCAGTAGGTCTTCAGATTAGTTCGAAAGCTATGGAGAGAGGTAGAGGAACAAATAGAAGGAGAGGTACAACGCTTAGGGACAAGCAATGAGAAGGACCAAAAACGTGAAGAAGAGACAAGTGGTTTGGGGACAGAAAGGAGGAATTGGTGCTGGGAGCCTAACACATGGGCAGAGGAGTAGAGAGTTATTAATGAAGGTAGGTAGAGCGGGTCGAGACTATGGATACACTTGAAAACAATAGAGATAAAATAGAAGAGAAGACACAATTCAAGGTAAAGAAGAAAAAAGGAACGTAAAGAGGAAGAGATAGAAGAATGAGTAGGAAGGGAGAAAAGAAGACGAACAGATGAGTTATACACAGATTGAAGAGAGGTAAGGTGAGAAGCTGGGGGGGCAAGAAGAAGAGCAGCACTGTAGTCACTGCAAGAAAAGACCAGGCAGAAAAGAAGAAGCTTAGTAGCATGAAAGGAGAATTAAGGATGGGCAAGTCAGATGTTGAAGAGAGTTTAGTGGCAGGAGTGAGCAGTAGAAGAAATGTGAAGGGAAAACGAGCGCAAATGGTCAAAAATGAAATTTAAGGTTATGGACAGATGGGGAAAAAGGGAACACAGAGGGAGGAAAGGAATGAGAGGGAGGAGGAAGAGAGGGGAAATAGAGGTAACAGGGAAGGAAAGTACCTCTGTTTTTGAGGGATTAAGATGAAACAAAGGGGCCAAATGGAACGACATCCAAGAATGGACTACAGCCAGACAGTTAGAGACAGTAGAGTGTAATGTAAAAGAGAGGAAAAGGAGGCAGAGATTCAGGTGCCATCAGCATAAAGATGGAAAGAGAGATTATAAGAAGAAATGAGGGCAGAAAGCAGGATGGGTTAGAGAGAGAAAAGTAGAGGACCTAGGACAGACCAATGAGGGACACCGAAGTGGAGGGGAAAAGATGGAGAAGTTTGCCCAGCCCAGGTAGCAGAGTAAGAACGGTTCAAGTGATAGGAGTGGAACCACTTGAGAACAGATCCAGAAAAGCCGCGAGAAGAGGGGGTGGAAAGAAGAAGTGAGTGATCAATGGTATCAAATGCTGCAGAAAGATCAAGGAGAATGAGAACAGCAGAAAGCTTAGAGTGCCGAGCGGGGAGACACGAGTTGGAAACATGTATAAGGAATGTCTCGATGGGGTGCAAAGGATGGAAACCAGATTAAAGTAGAGGCAGAATTGAGTGAAAGCTGAGATGTGTGGCAACCTGCCAGTATACAGCACATTCTAGGAATTAAGGGAGAAAAGGAAGAACAGAAGTAGGGTGGAAATTGGCTGGTAAAGAAGTATTAAGGGATGGTTTTTCAAGATGGGAATAATAAATGCATATTTGAAAAGGGATGGAAAGCAAGAATGAAGAAGAGAACTGTTGATAAGGTAATTGAGATAAGGGATGAGGATAGATTTAATTTTATTATTAATGTGTTATAGCTTAATATAAGCTTTTCACATAACATAAAAAATTACATTTACAAACAGTTAATCATTAAAACAGATAAATAAAGAGATTAGTATAGTAAAAAAAAAAAAAGAGTGGATAGATATGAAAGAAAAAGAAAAAAGAAAAATGAGAATAAGAAAAAAAAAAGCAAGAAAAATACAAATTCAAAATTAAGAATGTTTATGTCTAAAAAGAAAAATATGTACATAAGTCCTTAAGACCACCAATAGATGAGTGTTAGTTCTTTTATGAATCAGATCTTCAAGCCCAGAAAGCGATTGCTGATGGTAAATTAGTAAACTATTTTTTCCCTAAAAATAGCATTCCCATGGAAAACATCCCTGAATTAGCAGTTTGCTATATGTTTATGCCCAATAATTTCTCAATATTCGTCCAGACATTATACATTGCAGTGTTTAATTTCATTCCTTTTCCCTTTGCATTAACGGCTCTTTGCCAGAATTCGTTACTGCCAACATGTTCCAAGTTATGGACGTAATCTGCGTAGAATATTGTATAGACCTTTATCATAGCAACACATCTAGTAAGGACATGTTTGCCCGTTTCAGATTCCATTCTGTCCTTGCACAACCTGCAGTAGCGTTCAGGTAGGGGAAGATTATTCTTAATCCCACTTATAGCCAGTACAGGTAACTGGTCAATCCTTAGCAGAAGAATGAATCGTCGTAGACGTGGCGAGGGGCATAGATTCAGATATGGTAGTGGTTTCTTGAAAGTGTAGTTCATGAATTGCACAAATATATAGCGCTTTAGGTCTTCCAAATGCGCAAAGTTGCTGATCCAATCGTGTAGTTCAGTTTTCTTGGCTAGGGCTCTGAGCAAAGGAGTGGAGACCACTAGTTGTTTTTGGGTCCAGCCAATCGCTTCAAGATAGTTGATGATGTTCTTTTTCATAAGAAAGTATGAAGACGCTTTGTTGATTTCACAATGAATCGCTGCTAACAATAGATTGGCTGTATCAGATGTTGCTTTTAGATATAATTCAGCTCTTTTCCTAAGTACTAGAGACTTCCAGGAGATGAGGCCGAGCTCTAGTCTAAGGATGGCCATTGGAATACAGCCCGGGAGACCCAGTATTTTTTTCCAGAATTTTCCTTCAAGGATTTGAAGCCAGTCAAGGTCTATCAGTTGCAATGCCTCAAGGCCGTAGATTATCATTGGCGTTAAGATAGTATAACCACAGTGGGATGTAGAAAAACAATGGATAAGTGCTGTGACTTGGGCCGCTCTTGTGATTCTGGTTTGTTTGCATATAGTGTAGTGCCCCTTGGGCTCAAGCTCGACACCCAAGTATCTATAATATGGGGTATAGTTAATTGCCGTCCCATATATGTTTAGACCGACTCGTGCTGTCTTCTTGGAACTGAACATTACCATCTGGGTTTTGTTCAGATTGATTACCAGGCCATTGGTTTGAGTATAGGACCATAGTGCCTCTGCTGATCTTCGGATACCGCTAATAGTGTGGTCCAGGATGACTAAGTCATCAGCATATGCTAGTACCACACAGTGAGCAGATCCAATCTTGGGGGGGCAGTTATTTTCCAATGATAGCATTTTGGGAATATCATGGACAAACAGGTTGTACAGTATTGGTGCCGTAACACATCCTTGTTTCACGCCACAATTTTGATTGATCTTGTTGGTCATGTTCCCTTTAGCATCTAACTTCAGGGAAACTGTGGTATTGTGGTGCAATAGCTTGAGATAATATAGTATTCCTTTAGGACATCCCAAGTTTTCAAGTTTGGCCCACAGTAATTCCCTTGGAACTAGATCGAAGCGGACTTGAAATCTATGAACAAGGCGTATAAAGGTGGATTGCCTGGTGTTCTAGCCTTGTTACAGAGAATATCCATTACTACCAGGTTATGTGTGGTAGAATATCCGCTTCTAAATCCGCATTGGAAACGGTCAAAGATCTTTTCTCTGTCTGCCCATGTTTGGAGTTCTTGTAGTAAGTATTTTGCAAATAACTTGCCCGTGCAGTCCAGCATAGAAAGTAAACGGTAATTACCAGGATCTGTACGGTCGCCTCTCTTATATACAGGAATCAGGATTGCTGTCTGCCAGGATTCAGGGATTTTACCCTCCTTCAGAATCTTTTCAAAAAGGATCTTGAGTACCTCTGCCCAGTATTCCGGATTGCTCTTTAATACGGCGTTTGCTAGGCCATTGGGTCCCGGAGCTCTTGATGATTTGAGCTTTTTTATCCTAATTGTCAAAGATTCAGCTGACACTATAAAAGGGACCATAGGTCGATCCCGGAGAATCCTCTCCTGTGGCTTTGCCTGATCCGTGCCATTCCGGGTTTTCAGGAATTCCTCCCATTGACTAATACCGATTGAGTTGGTTAAGGGAATACTGGTATCACCGCGGGCCGTGCTCAGTAGTCGCCATATAGTTCGGGAGTTCCCAGTACATAGTGTTTGGACTGTTGTTTGCCATTTAAGCAATTTTGTTGCATAGCGTTTCTGCTTAAGCCATGTTCTATAGGCATTTTTCAGCTTCTTGCTTAAATTCAAATAGTTGTATAATGTAATGGAAGCTTTACGTAGTTTCCTCAGGTCAGCTCTTATAGTTCGTTTGGCGTCTCTAATTTCAATGTCGAATATATTAGTGGTCTTAGCCTCAGGGGCCCGCATATTTGTTTTAACCATTGCAAAGGATTTTGAGAATGCTGCGATCCAATCTTCGATCTCCTTGCTGGTCATGGCTAAGAGCTCTATGCGACACAAATTGGGAGTGTTGTTTGTGTATTCTGTGGCTCGTTTAATGTTGTTATCAGACCACCGAATCTTGGTTAGAGCATGATTCGTCTTCAACTCTCCAATGGATCTATGTGATGTATGCTGTGTAATATAATTGAAAGAGAGTGTGAGAGTGGCGTGGTCACTCCACTCATTATCCTTAATCTTCATATCTGTGACCCAGGTGGTCATAGTGGGGCTTACGTATATATAGTCCAATGTACTACTGGATATAGAGTTTCCCCATGTTGGTTTTCCCGGATAATCGCTGATGGTTCTGCCATTTAATATTTCGAAGTTCCATGACTTAAAGAAGTTAAGCCATAACAGTCCCTCCGTATTTGCGCTTCCATGTTTCAGTTTACCTATTTTCTTCAGCAGGGGGTTGTTACTAGTGCTCGTCTCACCAATTAAGTGGCAATTAAAGTCTCCAACAAAAATTACCATATTTTTCTTCGGCTCCGTCAGCCAATTGATCAACAAATCATGGCAAGCTTCCTGTATCAACTCACTCTGAGAAGATTCAGGTGGATTATATATATTAACCAGGAGAACATATTCCGTTTTATCTTTGCCAGGAAGCTCCAATTCTACTGCTAACACAAATTCGTCCGTATTCGTGTAGATGCGGGTAGATCTTAGCGGATGCAAAATGCCAATTAATAGGCCTCCATATGGTCTTCCCCTTTGTCCCTTTTTTGCCAGTTCCTGGTGTATGGTATATCCATTTAGCAGGGCTCGGGAGGTAAGCCACGTCTCTTGTAAACATATGCAAGTATGGCCTATTAATAAGGGGATAGAGCCACCAGAAGATAGTAGATGGCTGAATCCCCGGCAGTTCCAAGATATTATGGTTTGATCTCATTGGTTTGATGTTGTTCCCGGTAGAGACTCTATTAACCATTTGAGAACCTTCTGTATATCTGCCAACTGTACAGAATCAACTTTAGGTAACTGTGCTATGGTCCTTTCTTCCGTAATTAGGCTTGGCATCTGGATCGGCCACTGGGGATCAGTGGTATTAGGGTCGACATCTATTTCCAGGTCAACTTCCCTCAAGTTGGTTTTAAAGTTGCGCAGCAGTTCTGTAGTGGCTAAGAATTTACAGTGGAGGGCCGATGTGCTTGAATTCATGACTTCTAATGGTTCAACGAATTCAAAGTCCTCAGATCGTAATACTCTCAGCTGCGGAATGGAATGCAGTCTGGTCATTAATGCTGATCTGGTGATCCAGTCATGGTTACTAGATTGGTAGAGATTTTTAATCAGGCAAGTTCTTCCGCCTCTAGGTACTATATAGTTGCCATTATCCTCAGCTGGTGCTGCTGTTGGTAATTGAGGCTCGTTGGTCGGGAGTATTGAGATGACTGATAGATTATTTGTGTCATTCTGGGGTACATTTGTATCCTGTTCTTCTTCACATAGAGATGGTTCTAGTTCTTGTGGCACTGCTGATTGGGAGGGATTACGTTTATCATTAATAAGCCAGCTTGTGAGCTTCCCCTCTTTTCCTGCAGTACGTTTACGTGCACGTGCCGCTCTCCGTTTAGCTTTCCTCTGTCCCTTTTTGGGCGTGCTGCCTACTGTTGGTCTAGAGATTTCCTCCACTAACTCTGCTGTGTCTGGTAGTATAATTGTTGCCGTTTGACGCTTTCTTCTTCCCATCGCTTTTTTAGTCAGGCGTCTCTGTTTACGTGAGAGGTAGATTTCCGAATTGTTGGTAGTGTTTGGGTCCTGGGTCCCAAAGTCAGAGCCATCGTGCGTATTAATATTAATGAGTTCCGGCTCGGGCTCCTTTGGAATATTTTTCTCCGTATCGCTTGATGCGATTGCGAGGGTGACGTCTAGTATCTTCCCACACATCTTCAATAATATGTTTAATGCAAATTGTAAAGATGCAACAGACGCTTGCAAATCACCCAGGCTCGTACTGCCTTCTCCGTGTTCGCTGTTATTTTCTGGTTCCTGCGAGTCTAAATGAACGTCAAGATTAGGGGAAGCGGATAGTCTATCTAGCGCTTCCCGTTGTGAGGTTATCATCTGGTGTTGGTAACTATTGATTCGGTTGCTCGTGTTGCTACGCGGCACCGGGGTCATGGCTCTCTGCATGGACAGGCAGAGGTCTAGCAATGAGTTATTGTCAATTACACTTTCCCCTAGACCCACTGAATTGTTCGTCCTGCTGTGAAGGCTCGGCTCCTTCTCCTCACTTGTACTTGTGGGATTTGGAATGATCGGAGGTGGAAAGAAGTCAATAATAGTACCTCTTTCCTTCGGAGCAGGTTTCGTACCCTTACTCTTATTCAGCCCTGTGGTAGAGGCCCTGCCCTTCTGATTCCGAAGGTTGTACCTCGTGGCAGAGCACTTCTTGACAGTTAGCATAGTGGATCTATTCCTTCACTTCCGTAAGGGATCAAGGTGAGAAGGGAAAGAACCGTGGGAGAAATATCCAGCACGATCGCCTTTTGCTGGTAATGTATATTGCTCCCTTCTGCCCTTTCAGACGTTGGAAATCACGTACAGGGTATCTACGGGATGTTTTAAACAAATCCTCAGGTGTTTAGCGCAGTTGTTACAAGGGCAAAATTAGTACTGCAATCAGTGGGCACAGGAATTGTGTCCTAGGCTCAGTTAAATAGCCTAAAATTTCCCTGATCCATAGTATGTATGAATAACTGAAACCCACGTTTATAAATTGCACCTTTCCTTGCCTCTGGCTAACATGCCGTTGTTCCGAGCACGGGAAGACAGGTAAGGGAGCGTGGGGGGTGCAGAAAGGTTCCAGGCAGCTGTGCTGAGTGCAATAGCACAGCGGATGTGCCTGATAGCAGGAGTAGAAGTCGAAAGGCAGGGGGAGAAGGGGGAAGGAAGAGGGAGGGGGAGGGAGCGCTATGGCCCGGGCTCACTTGGCAAAGGGGCGGCGCGAGAGGAGCCGGGGGCAAGGAGAATATTGATTCAATCCCCCGAGTCACCACTCGCTGTGCCTCACCTTTGCCGCGTTCGTCAGCGTTCCTGCAAGGTAGCTGCAGATAATTTGGAGGAGCTGTCCAGGCCTCGACTCGGCTCGGCATGGCTCCACTCCTCAACTCTCTCAGCTCTCCGCAGCTTTCACGCTAATGCAGCGTTCACCTTGGCTTCCACCGCTGCGCCTTGCCTCGTCTCGGCTGAGGATAGATTTGAGGAATGAGGGTAAAGCAGAGAGGGTCAGAAGGGGAAGTAGTTGGACAGGCACGTACAAGAAGGACAGAGGTATCAAAATCCAAAAGAGGGGTGAAGGAAGATTACAAGTGTGGCGGTCCGGTAACAACGGTGCCGGTAACCATACGGGCACCGTAGTTACCGGACCAGCACACTCCGTGTCTGTGGCCGACTCCTGTCCCGCCCTCCAGGCCTGTCCTGGTGGGTGAAACGGCAGCCGCCCTCAGACTATCACGGAAGCACCACACCGTTATTAACGGTGCCAGTGCCTCCGGCATCCACATTCCCATTGAGTCCTGTAGGACTCAAACGAAAATGGGGATTAATGATTTTCCGGGGTAATCCCTGAGTGTTCCCGTGAAGCCAGGCGCCAGAAAAATTCACTTGGCTGGCGGCAGCCTGCTGGTTTTGGAATGAGTCACAAGGAGTGGGGAGGCAAAGGGGAGGGAGAAAAATGGGGAGGCATAACAGTAGGGGTAAAGGAGGAGAGAAGAGTGACAACTTTAGAAATAAAGTAATTGGCAAAATCAGAGGACGAGACAGATGAGATAGGAGCAGGGTCAGAAGTTCGAAATGACAGGATTGTGTGGAGGAGCTTGAAGAGACGGCGAGGTGACGGAAAGAGAGAGCGTGAGTTCAGAGAAGTACTATATTTTAGCAATGAGCAAAACTTGGTCGTAGGCCGAGTGCAGAGAGGAGAGGGCAGAAAGGTCAGAGAGGGACTGGGATTTTTCCAATGCCTTTCAGCCCTGCAAAGACTGAGGCAGAGGGTGGTGACAACAGGAGTAAGCCGAGGCTGGGGGGGTCAGCAGGATGGGGAGAAGGGATGAGAGGGGTGACGACTACAATCAAGAGTAGATGAGAGGGAAGAGTGAAGGGTGTTTGCAGAATCATCTGGAGAGAGAGTCGAAAAGACAGAAATAGAGGGAAGAGAAGAATAGAGAGAGGACAAAAAAGTAGAAGAGTAATAAAACTGAAAGTGGGGGTAGGGAACAAGGAGGGGGGTAGAGAAAGGGAAAGTAAAAAGTGATCAGATGAATGAATAGGATAGGCAGTAATAGTTCCAGGGGAAGGGAGTGAAGAGAAGATAAGTCAAAATCAGGACCTACATCGTCCAGTGGTGAAGGAAGAAGATTTCAATGGTAAGAGAAGAGGAGAATGGATATACGCAGTAAGAAGAAGAAGACTAAAGTCACCAAGAAGAAAAAAGGAGAAGGAGAAGGAGAAGGAAGAAGAAAGGAAAGCAGGCTGTCAAGGTGGTCAGCAAAATCAGTAGAAGAACCAGGAGGTCAATACATCAAAAGAAAGGAAACAGGAAAAGGTTTGGAAAAAGAAGAGAAAGAAGGATGATCAGAAGGAGGGGGGTTAGAGTCCAAGATGAATTATAGAGAATTCCTGTATCTCCACCACGACCAGAGGAACCAGGGGTGTTGGAAAAGTTAGTGGAGGAAGTAACAAAACTTGCAGGAGTGGAGGTATTTCAATGCGTGATTCAGGACTCACATGAGACCATGGATTTAGTCCTGGGGGCGGGAGGGTGCAGGGGAGGTCCCGGCGGCGGATGCCCCGATGGTCTGGACACCTCAGGCGACAACCCTCATTCTGCGTAGGAGGGCATCAGCAGGGAACACCAGCAGGTAGGTCCAGAGGCAACAGCTTCTGCGATCAGGTCCTAGGCACTCACATGATCACTCATGTGAGACCACAGATGTAGTCCTGGGTGGAACGGTGCATGGGAGATCCTGGCGACAGATGCAGCGATGTCTGGGGTCCTCAGGCAGCGGCCCTCGTCCTGTGTGGTGTGGCAGCAGCTGGGAACACGCAGGGAGGTCCAGAGGCAACAGTCTCAGCGATCAGGTGCTGTTGTAGTTAAAGTGTGTCCTGACTCTATGATACATCACATTTCCCACTTGGTGTGGACAACTAATGTTGCCCTTGAAATGCTACGTGTTTGTTATTCTAATTCCAGCTTGGATGAAGCAGGTAGAGGGGCTTCATGGGAGCTCCCGTGCTAATTGGGATTGCTGCCTGTCATGCAATTGGTTATTACCAGGATGATCCATGTCCTGATAGAATGCAGGACCAATCAGTTCATTGAGTACTTCTTTTTGATTCCCACACCGATTCATTAACACCACCGAGCCTTTTTATTATCATGCTTGCCGACTTTGTTTCCCATGCAGGTGATTGCTTTCCCCCAGAACATCTAATATTAGGCTTTATTTTCGATTTAATGAAAGGTTTCACGTTGTTTCTGACACCTCTGAGACTATTTTCGTCGACATCATAATTGCTGATGTTATGGTGTCTGCCTGGAGCAAGCATCTAGCAGGGAGCGGAAGGGTAGAAGTATTCTAGAGTGAAATGTGAGTTTCAACTTCTTTCAGAGGTTCATACAATAAATGAGTCTGGCGAAGGCATTCTGAGAGACGCAAGGTTTTAGTTGAGGATGTGGAATAGGGAAAATACTTCAACTGGATTGAAATAATAATTGTAATGCAATTAGCAATCATTTCTACTTCAAATTTTAGTAGAGTTAAACTTTGAATATTATTTCTTTATTAATTAGCCAGAAAGTGCTGTGGAAGCATGACACAAACGCCCACACAAATGCAAATGTGAATATGAGTTTCTTTGTGATACGCACGCACACACACACACACATCACACTACCCTCATGCACACTGGCACACAATCCACCACAAACCTTTCACATATACACATCCACAAATCCCCGCACAGACACACAAACTACCTGCCCCCACACTCAACGTCCACACATGCACTGACCCATCACACACACTCACACTGCCCCCTACACACACACTGTCCACTAACAAGCACACTGCCCCCACATTTATGCTGACCCCGCACACACATATGTTGACACACACAAACCGGTCTCCAAACCCTGACTCCTTACACACACACACTCACAAACATTGCCCCCACACACTGCACCCACACAACCACCCACTGCCCCTCCTCATTCATTCCACACATGCACTGACATCACACACTGCCCCACTCTAACACACAGAGCCTCCACATACTGCCCCCCCACACACTGCTCCACACACACTGACCTCTACACACAGTACCTCCAGATACAGCACCATCACACACACTTTTCCAAACAAAAACACATACTCTGCCTTCCCCACATACTGTAACCAGCTGGATTTTGCCCGGCATAAGTAAAAGAATTAGCAGAGGCTAAAGCGCCTACTCAGCCCTCACACTTCTACAAACCATGAGGAATTACAATCATAACGGTAAAACAGGCACAGTTAAGAGATATACCTCCTTGGCCTTTTGTGCTAATGAGGGCCATGAGAAGGCTAAACTCGCAAGAGGGGTGTGAAAGTGGTTCGGTAGCAACCCAAACAGCGAAGTATAACATTCCAAAGTACAGGAATGTCCAATTAAGGTTCTATAAAACTATATATACTTTAATCCAACACGCCATGTACAGTATTAACTAACTATAACACATTAAACAAACCTGCCCCTTTAGCCGGGACGTCATTTCACCAAAATTCCAGGGGTAGCGGAAGTGACATCACATGACCCTTGGCCTCTGATGACATCACAGGAAGTGATGTAATTTGACCTTTGAGGGCTCTCACAAAGCATCAGGCACTGTTCCACTGATTGACGGAGTGCCAAACGGCATTCACATCAATTTGTGATGTATTTCAGAGGCTGCAAATATGGCATACTTTGACGTTGAGAGAGAGAGACAGAGTTAACCGTGGATGCCAGTCCAGTGGGCCTGGGTGCCTTTGTGGCACAAAAGGCACAAGACATTTCGCAACAAAGGCACATCATCTCCTATGCCAGTAGAAGCCTGTCGAAAACTGAACAAGGATACTCCCAGGCTGAGAAAGAAAGTCTGATCGTTGTCTGGACATGTGAACATTATTATTTGTTTCTCTGCGGTAAGCCATTTACAATAACCACAGATCACTAGGCATTATTGTTTCTGTAGGCAAACCCCAAGCGAAAATACCAACCCGACTAGCTCAGTGGGGCATCTGGCTGCAAAACTATGCCTTCGACATAATCCACCGGCAAGGAAAGGAGGACACTTCACCTGATTTTCTATCCCGTCACCCGAGGACAGCTGAAGCACTGGAACCCTCAGTGGCATATCGATACATCAGGTACATTGTACAGTCAGCAGTACCATAAGGAATGGATCCCGTGAAGCTGGCTCAGGAAGCAGAAAGAGATGTGGCCATGAAAATCATCATAGAAGAGTTAAAATTGGGGACATGGAGAAGAGCAAAGGAGAGATGCTTTCTCGAGTCGTAAGAGGTGGGGCGGGAAGTGGACAGTCTCCTGCTGGTGAAAGGTGAACTGTCCATATTAGATGAGGTACTGTTGCACAAGGGCAACATGCTAGTGGTGCCCACACACATGAGGAGGTAGGTGGTGGAGATGGTGTATGTGGGACAATGAGGGATCGTATCAACTAAGAGGATGCTACAGCAGAAAGTATGGTTTCCGAGATTGGACATGATGTTAAAGGAACTAACTACATGTAGTCTGATCGCATCGATGAAATATCACAGACCACCAAAAATTACAGAGCTCTCTAAAGGGTTGTTGGGGGAAGTGGCAGTCAACTTCTTTGGACCCATTGACAGGGGGAAATATGTACTAGCAGTGATGAATGAATACTCACGATTCCCAGAAGCACAAATAGTGTCTTCAACGGCAGCACACCATGTGATACCAGTGCTGGAAAGAATATTCATGGCCTATGGCATACCCAGACATGTAATGTCAGATAATGGGTCTCCATTTAAAAGCCGAGACTTTAAGGCATTCACAGAATACATGGGGTTCAGCCACAGAAAGATAAGCTCTCTTATGGCTCCATGTGACCAGGACGATTGAGTGATTCATGATGAATATGAAAATAGCACTTCAAATGTCTAATCTGACGGGACAACTTCATGAACCGGCGCTGCACGAGCTGCTTCAAGATTACCAGAGCACACCACATAGCTCCACAGGAAAATCCCCTGCAGAGTTTATGCTGGATGCAGTGTTCGCACTCAGCTACCCCAACACACAAGGGAGTCTGAGAAATACACTGAGGACAACACCATGAGGGTGAAGGATGAAGCAGCAATAGAAAAAATTAAGCGATATGCGGATACCAAACGAAGGTCAAAGGAATCATCACTGATGCTTGGGGACGTGGTTGTCATGAAGCAACCAAAGGCCAACAAGCACACTGCCACGTTTAACGAGGCACAGCTGATTATAAGAGGGAAGATGGGCTCCATGATCACGGTGGAAAGAGACCAACGCCAGGCAGCACGAAATTTGTCACACTTCAAGAAGCTGCCACTGACTCTCTAAAGACTGAGCAGTGGAACTCATGTGCAAGAGATCATACAGTCTTCGGATTAGTCCTATCAGGGTGATGGTGAGACTGGGTTAATCAGGCTGGCTCTGAATCTGTGTTCCGATCTGGACAATTTGAGGTGAGATATGAACGACCTCAAAGGCCCAAGAGATTCATTGAATAAATCGAGTAAATGTGACACAGTTGGTGTGTTGGGTGTCCTGACCCACGTTTAAGCTATCATGCTGCAACATTTGGTGCTGTGGGCTTAGAAAATTCAAGATGGCGGAAAACCCACATGTGCGCTGAAATCTAGGAAAGCTGCGCAGTTTGTGCGCACACTAAAATGGTTGCCTCACTTGCCACCCACCAGTGCGAGAATGAAAGGCTGGGTTGCCATGAGGGAAATGGGTTGCCAAAGGAAAAACAGTAGCGCCGGTTAGCTTCAAAGCGCTTTAAAACCACCATTGGACTACCCGCACAGTAGTCTGAAACCATTGGGAGTGGCAATGCTGATTGCCAAAAGCAAACCCATAACTGTTGGGAATTCATTTTCTTAAATCCCAAAAATGGGTGCAGTACCAGTACTCACCACTATCCAAAAGCCGGCAGTTTAAAACCACCCTGTGTTTCTCTGAAGGCAGGCTCAAACTGTCTATTTTAAACATTGCAACACATCTAAAAACTCACTGGACACCAGCAGACATTTGGTAGAATGGAGTGTTGTGTGCCTACAAAATCTGGGAAATGAAGAGCCCAAAACAATGCTTATAACAAAACTGCTATGGAGTCAGCAGTTTAAGTTGCACTGGATTGAAAGACACTAAAATCGAAAATGTTAGATTAAATGAGTGACCTATGTTTGATATCACATGCCTTTGTAACTGTTGAAATGTCATAGTTTTGCACTTAGACTCAGCATCCTAGCTGCATGTGTAAAATTGCAAGTTAAGTTAAAAAGCAACAAAAAAACCTGCCAGTTAGCTGAAGGTCTGGCTTAAGGAACTGAATTTTGCCTGGCAACTACCCCCATCAGGAGTGAAATTTGAGTCACAGCTGTGTTCCCAGGCAACCTTCCTTTTGCTGCCCACACTAAGGATATGCCATCTATCTGATAATTGAATTACCTGTGCTCTGCAGGAGAGTGAACAAAGCCCTCTTCACTCAGGCAAAGGTTTTTATTACCGCAGTCGTAAAATGTAGCTTCCTCTTGGCAGGAGCTGGGAGGAGCACTGCCTGTGAGAGCAAGCTGGCTTGGCAGAAACTGGAAAGACTGGTTTCTATACCATGTGACCTGGGAAACCACACCCCTTTGGAGCCAGAACATAACTTTAAAAAGATGAATAACTCATAGAGCGGACATGTGAAAATTTTATAAATGATACCATAATTCTTGTGATTTTTCTGCCCACATTTTAAGAGGTTTTTCGACCCAGTGGCATGTTCAGGGGGGTTTTAGCGGAAAAGTGGATATTACTCTAAATGTATGCATGTTAAAAATCTGAAACTTCATCAGTTAATGTCCCTACTCCCTGCACACATGTATGTAAAGTTGGGTCCATGTCAGAAATTGCAAAATCAGTTAAAAAGTGAAATATGTGCCAGTTCTGAATGCAAGCTCCCAGGAAGAGCAGAGTTTGAACAGGGGATACCTCCTGTAATGCATGATGGGTGCATATGATTTTAAAACAATATGTACCTCTGCAAATATGTATTTGTTTCAAATCTAGATTTGTGTGTAAGTTGACAGGAGGAGTGGACTTTCTGCAGGCTGTAAAATGACATCACTCTGACTCACAGTTCATTCCCCAATCAAATGATAAATGGAAGTTTGACCAATTAGAAGCTGAGAGAGAGGTAGGGTCAGTGATGCTAGAACACACCCACATTCTAAACACATAAAAGCAGACAGACAGGACAGATAGGGAACTTTCCAAATCCATCTGCAGCGGGACGCTCTGCCGGAAAAATCCATACTTACCTCCATCAACCTCCAGAAAGCCAAACTAGAGACTTCAATCTATCCAGAACTAAGAGAACCAGAGAGAAAGCAGTGCTGTACCCAGAGAGACCCAGACCAGCAGAGAGAGCTGACCCAGATCACTGTGAAGTGCAGAGGCCAGACCAGACCAGACCAGAGTCCAGTCTAAACCCCTGACCAGATCCGTGGCGAGGCCCATTTCACTCAAGAATATAGTGTGAGTACCTAGAAAACTGTGCAGAACCAATCTCTTAGTTAAAATAATATAATTCAATCCTATTTTAATCTAAGTAGAACTGTCTCCTAACTGTCACCTGTCACTTGTAAAGCTGTCACCTGTGATTTGCTAGTTGCAAGCTGCACTTGTCATTTTGAGCTTTTGAAATTTGCAAACCCAAAAACGACCTTTATTAAATCGCTCATATCTCCGCGACCGTTTGGGCTAGAGACTTGCAGTAACTTTCCTCTGATAGCTTAGAATCGTAGCTTTGAATCGCACCAAGAACCGCATTCCTACCCCTTATAGTTTTACCGCAATCGCGGAACACGCATTCGCGAATTTTACCGCGATTTGCAATTTCTTCACATGTAAAAACTGCTGCTGCTTGCCTTCCATTTGCCAGAAATTCGTTTAACCTGCTAACTATCCCTGCCTCATTGCTAGTGTGAGCCTGGACTAATATTAACTAGATACCACTCACCCTGAACCTCTGAAAGGGAATTAAAAGCATTTCCAGCATATTTCTCATCCATTGCTAGCACATATCAAAGCATTTGGGCCTGTGTTTTCAAAACTCCTATCTGTGTTTTCAAATTTCTGTGGTGTAAGCTTGCTGGGGTGAACTGATTACATTGATTGCATTTTTGAGAACTGCGTGCCTTCCTTCCATTTCCTTGCCTTGCATCAAGGGGGGGAGGGAATTGCCAGAGAAAAGTGATTACATTGTTTTGTTGAAATCATATTGAGTATTTTCTGTATTGCATTTTCATTCAACATTACATCCATTTGAACTCTATAAAGCATTTTCTACCACATTATACTTCTGTACCTATTTACCAGTGTGCTACCTTATCCATTTCATCTCAACTCCTTAGTAATTATAAAGAAGTGTGCTAGTGCCAGATTCTCCGTTGTTGATCTTTATCATATCAGATTAAGTGTGCTATTCAATTATTAATTTATTATAAAGCGTGATATATATATATCTATTTTAAATTATCAAATAAACCTTTTAAACTTGCAAAACAGAACTACTTCTTGGCTCAGTGGGGTCAGGGGGATTCCAAGAGAGGGGTGTTATACAGGGGTAGTCATCCAGAACGCATGAACTGGACCTAAAGATATATCAATAAGGGTTTTCCTTCAGTATTATAGACTAGGCGTTGACTTAGCTGTAGTGTTGAATTGAATCCTCTTACAAATTGGGGGCTCGAGCCGAGACGTTGGGTTAGATTTACCACTTGTGCAGCTTAATACAGTGTGCTAACTGACGGGATACATACATCCGGTCGGATCACCACGCTGCATTACGCTGTGAAGCATTCCTCAAAAGGGACACTCCAAGAAAAGTTCTGTTCTGCAAAAATAAAATACAAACTTCTGTAAGTCAGGACAGAGATCAATCTCTAGAATGACGACCTTAGTAGACATGAAAATAGCCAGAGAGCACCTCTTGCATAAGCTATTTGTGAGAGGTGAATGGACCGAACAGGGCCAGGAGGCGTGGTTGCAGGCCATCACACAACAGGTCACTGAAACAGGGTCAGATATATATAGAGATCAGGGTCCCTTACATGTGGCCCTGAGTGAACTATATATGGCTCCTAAAGCCAAAGATGAACACAATAAGATTGCCAGGGTAGCGGCGTATTTATATTTACATATGGGAGCCGTGCAGGACAAATGTGCTGAAGGCCAAGATCTGGCGAGTAGGCAACTGCTGGCATTACAGAAGGTCCAATCTGACCTGGTCTCTTCTGAGCAGAGGCTGCAGAGGAGCCAGGAGTCAGAAAATGACAGCAGACTGTACATCACTAAAATGAGGGAGGATATGGATGTGCTGCAAAAGGAAAAGTCAGAACAGGATACCAGATTTCTGGCCCTGCAGAAGGAGCACCAAGATAGTTTGGACTCCTTACTGCAGAGCCAGAAAAAGCTGGAGCAACAATTAGACTTTAACAGGGCATGCACGGAGCAGGTAGCCACCCTGCAAAGTCACCTAGATAGAGTGAAGGTAGAGAGCAACAAGCTGATCTTGAAAGACCTGGATACCCAGGCAGAGTTTGATGAGGAGCGCCAAAAAGCTGGTGCCCTTCAACGGCAAAGGGACGACCTGGCGGCACAAATGCAGGCTCTTAGTCAGGAAAGAGACGCCTTAGGCCAGGAAGTCTGCCATTTAAAAAGAAAAATGGAAGAAAATCACCTGGCCCACCAGGGACTGGGTGATCTCCAAAAAGAACACCAGAACTTGTTAGAGCACACCAGGAGGGTGGAGGATGCTCTAGCAAGAAAGGAGCAGGCCAATAGGGACACAGCTCAGGAGGTAACCCTCCTGCAGCAAAGACTGGCCCAGTTCTCCAGGACCAACCAGGAAGCACAGAGGGAAAACGAGGCCCTCTGTGAACACAATGATAGGCTCCAACAACAGGTAGCGATGCAGGAGAGACTGATAGAGTCCAGTAAGGCCTTAACTGAAGAACTGAAGGCACAAATGCAGGCTCTTGCATTGCAACAGGGAGCAGGGGCGGATAGAGATGAGGTTCGCTGGGAAAGGGAAACTCCGGAGCATAACCTCAGGAGCCCTAGTACCAGAGGCCCTCATACCTCTCAGTCCCTGGACTCTGCCACCCCCATGTTCCCTGGCGCACATGAGCACAGGGCCACAGGGATGGCAGATTACTATCCAGCTAAGAGTATGGGGCTCATAGGCCAGAACCACTCAGGAATGGAGGGGTGGGCATCCGGGTATGGGCACCCAAGTACAGTACAGTTCAATGGGGAACCCCAGGAGAGTAGGCCCATTAAGGGCATCCTGAAAACCTCTGCCCAGTTAGGTCAGTGGAGGGGGTACCCATCAAATCCTGGCAGCAAGGAGGAATCTGAAGACCCCTCTGAACTGCGCAGGACACAGGAGACCAGGTCCCCACATTCTGCCAGCCATTCCCAGGCTCGCAGAATCCGGGAAAACCTGGAAGAACAGACGGGAACCTCTGGGAGCAGTGCCTCTGAGTCCGAGGAAGAATGGACAAGGGTTACCCGAACCAAAAAGGCCAATAAGGCAAAAAGGGCCTTGCTTAAGGACCCTTTAAAGCAGATTAAGGCGATCAGGAGCGTCATCACGCCTTACCATAAGAACGCTAAGTATTCTGTTTGGGAGCACTTAGAGTTGTTTGAGCAAATGATGGAGACTTTCCATATGAAGGACAGCCAAAGCTGTATTCAATATGTAAAGTGGACCTTCTCCCCGGAATACTCCAGTTTCTTTGCGGGGCTGGAGGACCAAAATCATTTAAGATGGTCCACATATAAGGCGGCCATCCTGAAACATTTTTCTGTTCACAGAAATCCTCAAGAGGCTCGCAAGGCGGCCTACAATTTGCAATGCGGGGAGGATCAGGCCCCACGAGAATTTGTGCAGGAGTTAAAGCGTGCTTTTGCGCAAACCACCAGAAGGGTGCGCACAGATAGTAGAGAGTTTGTCAATACATTTTTCCATGCCTTGCCCAAATATATCATGACCCAGCTTGTGAGGGATTTTCATGAGAAAAGATCTTTAGACTGGGTCATTGAACAGGCTACCCGGATCTATGAGGTGCAGAAGCCCATAGAAAATAAAAGCAATGCCCAGAAAAACCCCAAAGCCAACAGCACCCCTGCTGCTGCCAAGGTGGCAGAGGTAAAGGTCACCCCCGTTTTGGATTTGGAGATGGGGGGGCCTAAAAACCTACCTGCACCTAATAATGCTAGGCCCAGAAGGTCCTCGGGCCAGTCACAGACAGGGAGCCAGGGAGGCAGCCCCACAAATGGGGTCCCTCGCTCTCCTGATTATGTAAGTCCACGTTACAAGGGAAATCGACCCATCCTGGGTTATGTGTGGACTCCTCCAGCCCAAGGGGGGGGATCCAGCCAAGCACCTAACCCAGGGAACTTCCCTCCAAACTTCCCACAGGAGGGCAGAAATTTACCAAACCCTGGGCAGAACTTTTTCCCCAGATATCCTCCCGACTTTCAGCCCCAAAACCATCCATCCTTCTTTCCCCAATTCCCTGAGCCCAGACCACTGAATCCGGGAGAGGGGAGGCCAAGGGTGGAGGGGTACCCAACTCTTCCCAACCAGGGGTACTACCAAAGAAGGGACAGCTACCCTTCCCGGGATCAGCCCAGGGGAGAAAACAGGGCCCCGTATCAGCCTGAGCGGGTTTCCCAGTTAGAGCGCCAGGTTCAAAACATGGCGCGGGATCTGGGTCACATACTGAGGGCTCAGCAGAATCCTCAGATGGGCGTGCCGGCGCAGAACGCACCCAACTCTGGACCTGGTGCTCCAGAACAATGACGGGGGCAGCACCCCGATAACTCACCGGTTCCCAGGGAGGAGGCACAAAGGGAAGGGGGGTGTAAAGCCTTGGAGGAAGCTTCCTTCCTCACTTGTAAACAGCCTCTGGAAACCCCGGAACCGGAAACAAAATCTCTTGCCCCTGAAAGTCTGCCTCCTAAGGAGCAGAGGGGGGGTAGGAGAAACAAAAGACCCAAACAGACTCAGTTTGAGGAGGAGGTACAGATCTTCCAATTTGAGGGAGAGGGATCCTCAGAGGATCCTGAGAAAAGGATCTTCTCCTTCAGAGAGGGGGGAACTCCTCCCAAAGAAAAATGGGTCCCTAGGAATGCAAATCCAGACTGGGGAGATGTGGAGACTGAGCTACCGCCGCCCACCATCTCATCCCAGAACCAACAGCAAGAAAATCCCCGGGTTCAAACCCATACTGGGGACTGCCTCCAAAAAGGGGGGGGCGGCCCAGAACCGGAACCAGGGGAACCCACAATGGCTCTGATCTCCAGTTGCCAAATTTTTCTTTCAGATTCCCAAGGCTCTCCACAGAATTCTGCCCAAATCTCTTCGCTAGCGATGTCCAAAACCAGAAAATTAGCCCACCAGTTGTCCAAAAATGTACATTATCTGTGCCCCCTTGAGGAGAAGGAGGGAAGATATTATGCCCCGGTACAAGTACAGGGACAGGGTACAATTTTGGCACTGGTGGACACTGGATCTCAAGCTACCCTTCTGTCCAGAAGGGCCTTTGATGAACTGAATGCAGGAAGGGGAGAGAATTACCAAATTCCTCTCACCTCTCTTCCTGGACAACTCCAGAACTTTGACGGGAAGGAAATTCCCGTTGAGGGGACTGCAGATTTGGACATTAAGATCGGGCGACACAAGTTGAAACACCCGGTCATAGTTGTGACCCCAGAGGGCACCCCTTGTTTACTAGGGAATGACCTCCTGAGAAGGTTGTCACCCCTAATAGATTGCGTAAACAAGGTCCTCTGGACCCAGACTAGCCGACCCATAAAATTAAAACAGAGTGTCAACCATGTTAGTTTAAATGGCACATGCCACATGGTTGAACAAAAATCAGACCAAGTAGAATTCCACTTCCAGAACAACCAAATTCCAGACGTGACAGTAATAGCAGTAGGACAACAGACTGGTGATGGGGGGTCCTCTCTATTTCTGAAAATCAACCTTCCTTCCAGTTTAAGGTGGTATTCCACGCTGGAAGGAAACACTCTGAAATTCTATACTAATCCACAATCAGAAACTCCCACTCCTATAGTCCAGAAAGATGAGAAATCAGCTCAGAGCCTGGCTGATATTCAGCAAATTGAAGAGCAGTTGTTCATCCCTGTTCAGTTAAATGATGGGAAGGACTCTGTTCTCGCTCGAGTGTGTGTGAACAACGGTAAGAGCTTCATCAGCGAAGCCATGTTTCGCCAACTCCCAAAAGATCCAGCCATTCCCACCTTCAAACTGATAGACAAATGGGAAATGGACCTGGAAGCACCTAATTCCAAACATCTCCTGCCAAGCAGGTGTATGCTCAAAATCTCCATTGGCAACAAGAGCATAGTCCACAATTGTTGGGTCGTGCGAGACGTCCCTGCCGCCTTTTACTTAGGCAGTGACATTCTCAATCGCTTTGCCATTAGTTTGGACCTAATAAACTTCAAAGCTTGGTCCCGATTAGCGGATAATCCCATGGGCTTTGATGATCCAGAAAAAGCATTTAGGTCAGCTCAATTACTACCTTATGCAGTTGAAATTCAGATTAAAGAGGAAGTCACCATCCCAGAAAGGACCCGACAATTCTCCCTGGAAGTGAAAGTTAAAAGGGGACAAGAGTTGAAAAACCCTGATGCTTACATACATCTAAATGCTTCTCTCCAACAGCAAGGGTTGGGGGTAAACCCAACACCATTAGTCAACATAGAACATGACACCATTCCAATAGAGGTGGATAACGGCGACTTAAAGAGTATTACTCTAGCCGCAGGCACCATTATTGGAATGGCGGTTGATGACCGACATTTTTCCATCGACTTAGTAAATGAACTGTTAGGACCAATCCCCAAGGACTGTTTTGACAGTGACAGTGATGACAATACAACACCAGACAGGATCTTTACTCGGCATGGGGGGAACTTCCTGGTGTACACTTCCTGCCCCTATGGTAAGGAAGATGTGACTTGTGACTTCAGGAGGGATGAGGTGATTTTCCAGGTCCATGAGGGCTGCCTTTCCCACCTGAAGCCTCCGGTCCAAATCAGCACTCTGACCAGGGACTTCTCCACCCAGCTGGAGGAGGCCGCTGAAATAGCCAAACCAGAAGTCTTTCCAGGCTTCAGGCAGATGGTGGAAGAGAGAGTCAACCTAGCTGATGCCTGTGTGACTCTGGAACAAAAGCAAAAGTTGAAACAAGTTTTCTTGGATTTCCAAGATCTCTTTGCGGTAGACTCATATGACTGTGGTCGCACTGACATCCACACAACAACAATCCCCACGGACCCTGGCATGACTCCTGTGTTTGTGAAGCAATATCGCTTGCCTCTCGCATCAATGGAGTCCCTTACCGAAATAATTAAGAACCTTGAGTCCCGGGGAATAATCCGTCCAGTCCACAGCACCTTCAATAATCCGGTGCTGGGAATATTGAAGCCAAACGGCCAGTGGAGACTCTGCGCCGACCTCAGGGAGCTCAACAAACGGGTCCATACTTCCCGATGGCCTCTGCCCTACATTGACCAAGGGCTGGCCCAGATCCAGGGGTCACAGGTATTCACTGCAATAGACCTGACCAATGGGTACTGGACCGTGCCTGTCAGTAGGGAGGACCAATACAAACTGGCTTTTACCTTTGGGGGCCAGCAGTACACATGGACCCGGACTCCCTTCGGATACCTTAACTCCGGTAATGAGTTCAATATTTTCCTACATAAGGCCATGCCCGACCTGGGTGCAAGGGGTAACCTGGCTTATGTAGATGATGTCCTCATCAAAAGTTCATCTGTGGAGGAACATATAGCGGAGATCCGTTATGTTCTGACACAGTTGAGGGCCGCCGGAGCAAAACTTTCCTTTCAGAAAGCACAGTGGTGTAGAACCCGTGTTAATTTCTTGGGGCATGAGATTACTCCTCAGGGTCTTTGTCCCCAGGAAAAGAAAGTGGAAGCACTTCAGAAACTGAAAGACCCCACAACCCTGCGGGAACTAAGGAGCCTCCTTGGACTGACTAATTACAGCAGAAAGTTCATTGAGGGCTACGCAGAGATCACCAGACCCCTGATTCATCTCCTGAAGGGGGGGGTCAAGTGGGAATGGGGTCCAGAACAAGCCGAGGCAGTAAAACAACTCAAGAGAAGCCTCTCACAAGCGCCTTGCCTAGCTTACCCTGTCAGAAACAAGGAGTTCTTCCTGGAGACAGGGTTCTCTAATACGTGCTTGACGGCAGTATTATACCAAAAGCATGACAAGGTCAATAAAGTAATCTCCTATGCGAGCAAAACTTTATCCTCTGTGGAGGAAAAATTCAACGATTGTGAGAAGGCACTCCTGGCAACGGTGTGGGCATTGAAGAATTACCGCCCGTTTATCCAGGGGGAACACATCATAGTGGAGACTCCACACCAGCCTCTGCAATATCTCCAAAGTGACAGAATCCGGGCCGGAAATGTGAGTAATTCCCGAATTACTTCCTGGATTCTGTCAATGCAAGGCTTTCCTGTGGAGGTCAGATATGGCCAAAACAAGAAGAGTCCCCTCGCGCAAGGTCTGGCTGACTTGCATGATTGTGCCAGAGAAAACTGTCTCGAGGACGAAAGTCTAAAAATCAAGGACAACATGGAGGCATACCTTAATTCCCCACACAAAGTCTTTGAAGAGGACAAGTGTGAGGGAATGCCCACTGTCTATGTGGATGGATGCTCTTACCATGTTGACAACGACGGGGAGAAAGAACTGGTGGCCGGCGTAGGGAATGCATGGGTGAATGAGTCCCCAGAACCCTCCGCTGGATACAAAATTGGTCCCCGAAGTAGTCAGGTGGCAGAATTGATGGCTGTGCATCAGGCCATCCTCACTGCTATCCAGCACCAACTCCACGAACTGGTCATAATCACAGATTCGGATTATGTACGGAACGGGTTCGTGGAGCACCTGGTTAATTGGAAAACCAGAGGCATGTTATGTGCTAACAACAAACCCTTGAAACATGGGAAGTTGATCCAAAACATTGATGATTTGGTCACCTCGAATGAGATGACCATCTATTGGAAAAAGATCAAGGGTCATTCCAAAGTAGAGGGACCAGACAAAACTGGAAATGACTTAGCTGATCAGCTGGCCAAAACCGGGGCCATCCAAGGGGATCTAATTGAGATGGAGTCCCTATTGGGGGAAATCCAGGTCACTGCTATCACTAGGTCCCAGACCAATGCTCACAACGACCTTTCAATTGCACAATGGAGTAAGGAGACCCCTGATGCTGATTAGATTACCGCTCAGAAGGGGGATCCAATAATTGGTAAATTTTACCAGCACCTTGAGGACCCTGAGAACTTTCCCCTGACGGATACCGATTACATTGGGAAAGAGGACCTAAGAGTGTTGATGAAATGTCCAAAAATGTTCCGGATCCAAGACGGTTTGCTGGTAAGGAAATCCAAAGCTGGCCACGATCAGTGGGTGGTTCCTACCTCATTCCGAAGCCTGATGTTAAGTCACGCCCATGATGCGGCCACCGCCGGTCATAGGGGGTTTCACACAACATTGGAAAACTTAAGAGAGGTTGCATACTGGCCACACATGGGCCAGGACCTCAACCAATATTTGAAGGGTTGTCTTGTGTGTGCACAATTTCAGCCGACATCCCTCACACACCGGGCGCCTTTACAAAAGAGGGGGATGACCCTGCCATGGTCAGATTTACAAATCGACTTTGTAGGCCCTGTGATTCGCTCGGCTAGGGGGAATAAGTACATGTTGACCGTCACATGCTTGTTTACCAAGTGGGTGGAATGTCTCCCAGCCCCAAATTGCAAGGCAGAAACTGCAGCTGCCTTGATGATTAACCACATCTTTTCCCGTTTTGGTCTACCTCAAAGGATTGAGTCAGACAGAGGTAGCCACTTCACCAGTGAAGTAATGACAAAGATGTGGGAGATACTGGGGGTCAAAAGGAAGTTGCATATTGCTTATCGGCCACCTTCTTCTGGGGCAGTAGAGAGATATAACCGGACAATTGTGAGCATATTAAAGAAGTTTGTGGCAGATTCTGGGCCAAGTTGGGATATCCGATTACCTCTGGTCCTAATGGCTATCAGATCTACCCCTTCATCTGCAACCAAAATGTCACCATTTGAGTTGATGACTGGGCGCAAGATGGTGCTTCCTCAGCATTTGCTCTACAGGACCCAAGAGCAGACACTGATAAATGCCTCCACTACTCATGAGTATGTAGAGAATTTAACGAAACACCTCCAACATGCTTTTGCTTATGCTCAGCGGAATCTAGAAAGATCAGCTGATAGCATGAAGACCCACTATGACCTGAAAACTTCCAGGAAGGAATATCAGGTGGGGGACCGGGTCTATCTATACAACTTCCAAAGGAACCAGGCCAAGCAGCGCAAATTGCCTACATGGAAAGGACCCTTTGAGATCGTCGATAAGATCTCCCCTGTGGCCTACAAGATCCGCATCCCCAAAGGCGGTTCGGCAGAGGGGGAAGACAAGTGGGTCCACATAAACCAGTTGAAATGTTGCCATCCCAGGCACACTCTGCAACAACTGGAGGAATCCTCTGGAATCCTAGCGGGTACTGTCTCAGACTAATTCAGTTCCAATCATAAAACATACCACATCTAGTCTCTAAAATATTGTGATTTGCATGAAACTGTCTCTTAGTTATACTGTTTTTTTTTATCAAAGTAAGAATGTAATGTTTCGTCATGATGAAATGCATATGCTGTCCCACCATCTCAACAGTGGTGGAAAAACGTCTATGAGTAGGTATTGCCGCTCTTCCTTTGTCGTCCTAGGAGAAAGAAGACCTTGAGACTGGCCAAGGAGGATGATCCGGAGACCGGGAACGAAGATCCAATGGGCCCAGTGGACCGCCCAATACTCCCATCAGGACTGGCGAGGAGAACCGATCGATCAGTACCGGATGGAGAAGAAGATGCTGAACTGTGCCATCTACAGAAGAGGAAGAAGATTATGCGGACAGACCGGTGCGTGGGTCAAAACCCATGGGCACGCGACTCCCCATCGACTCAAATTCAAAGTGCAGTCGCGTGGGGGGGCTTGTTGGGTGTCCTGACCCACGTTTAAGCTATCATGCTGCAACATTTGGTGCTGTGGGCTTAGAAAATTCAAGATGGCGGAAAACCCACATGTGCGCTGAAATCCAGGAAAGCTGCGCAGTTTGTGCGCACACTAAAATGGTTGCCTCACTTGCCACCCACCAGTGCGAGAATGAAAGGCTGGGTTGCCATGAGGGAAATGGGTTGCCAAAGGAAAAACAGTAGCGCCGGTTAGCTTCAAAGCGCTTTAAAACCACCATTGGACTACCCGCACAGTAGTCTGAAACCATTGGGAGTGGCAATGCTGATTGCCAAAAGCAAACCCATAACTGTTGGGAATTCATTTTCTTAAATCCCAAAAATGGGTGCAGTACCAGTACTCACCACTATCCAAAAGCCGGCAGTTTAAAACCACCCTGTGTTTCTCTGAAGGCAGGCTCAAACTGTCTATTTTAAACATTGCAACACATCTAAAAACTCACTGGACACCAGCAGACATTTGGTAGAATGGAGTGTTGTGTGCCTACAAAATCTGGGAAATGAAGAGCCCAAAACAATGCTTATAACAAAACTGCTATGGAGTCAGCAGTTTAAGTTGCACTGGATTGAAAGACACTAAAATCGAAAATGTTAGATTAAATGAGTGACCTATGTTTGATATCACATGCCTTTGTAACTGTTGAAATGTCATAGTTTTGCACTTAGACTCAGCATCCTAGCTGCATGTGTAAAATTGCAAGTTAAGTTAAAAAGCAACAAAAAAACCTGCCAGTTAGCTGAAGGTCTGGCTTAAGGAACTGAATTTTGCCTGGCAACTACCCCCATCAGGAGTGAAATTTGAGTCACAGCTGTGTTCCCAGGCAACCTTCCTTTTGCTGCCCACACTAAGGATATGCCATCTATCTGATAATTGAATTACCTGTGCTCTGCAGGAGAGTGAACAAAGCCCTCTTCACTCAGGCAAAGGTTTTTATTACCGCAGTCGTAAAATGTAGCTTCCTCTTGGCAGGAGCTGGGAGGAGCACTGCCTGTGAGAGCAAGCTGGCTTGGCAGAAACTGGAAAGACTGGTTTCTATACCATGTGACCTGGGAAACCACACCCCTTTGGAGCCAGAACATAACTTTAAAAAGATGAATAACTCATAGAGCGGACATGTGAAAATTTTATAAATGATACCATAATTCTTGTGATTTTTCTGCCCACATTTTAAGAGGTTTTTCGACCCGGTGGCATGTTCAGGGGGGTTTTAGCGGAAAAGTGGATATTACTCTAAATGTATGCATGTTAAAAATCTGAAACTTCATCAGTTAATGTCCCTACTCCCTGCACACATGTATGTAAAGTTGGGTCCATGTCAGAAATTGCAAAATCAGTTAAAAAGTGAAATATGTGCCAGTTCTGAATGCAAGCTCCCAGGAAGAGCAGAGTTTGAACAGGGGATACCTCCTGTAATGCATGATGGGTGCATATGATTTTAAAACAATATGTACCTCTGCAAATATGTATTTGTTTCAAATCTAGATTTGTGTGTAAGTTGACAGGAGGAGTGGACTTTCTGCAGGCTGTAAAATGACATCACTCTGACTCACAGTTCATTCCCCAATCAAATGATAAATGGAAGTTTGACCAATTAGAAGCTGAGAGAGAGGTAGGGTCAGTGATGCTAGAACACACCCACATTCTAAACACATAAAAGCAGACAGACAGGACAGATAGGGAACTTTCCAAATCCATCTGCAGCGGGACGCTCTGCCGGAAAAATCCATGCTTACCTCCATCAACCTCCAGAAAGCCAAACTAGAGACTTCAATCTATCCAGAACTAAGAGAACCAGAGAGAAAGCAGTGCTGTACCCAGAGAGACCCAGACCAGCAGAGAGAGCTGACCCAGATCACTGTGAAGTGCAGAGGCCAGACCAGACCAGACCAGAGTCCAGTCTAAAACCCTGACCAGATCCGTGGCGAGGCCCATTTCACTCAAGAATATAGTGTGAGTACCTAGAAAACTGTGCAGAACCAATCTCTTAGTTAAAATAATATAATTCAATCCTATTTTAATCTAAGTAGAACTGTCTCCTAACTGTCACCTGTCACTTGTAAAGCTGTCACCTGTGATTTGCTAGTTGCAAGCTGCACTTGTCATTTTGAGCTTTTGAAATTTGCAAACCCAAAAACGACCTTTATTAAATCGCTCATATCTCTGCGACCGTTTGGGCTAGAGACTTGCAGTAACTTTCCTCTGATAGCTTAGAATCGTAGCTTTGAATCGCACCAAGAACCGCATTCCTACCCCTTATAGTTTTACCGCAATCGCGGAACACGCATTCGCGAATTTTACCGCGATTTGCAATTTCTTCACATGTAAAAACTGCTGCTGCTTGCCTTCCATTTGCCAGAAATTCGTTTAACCTGCTAACTATCCCTGCCTCATTGCTAGTGTGAGCCTGGACTAATATTAACTAGATACCACTCACCCTGAACCTCTGAAAGGGAATTAAAAGCATTTCCAGCATATTTCTCATCCATTGCTAGCACATATCAAAGCATTTGGGCCTGTGTTTTCAAAACTCCTATCTGTGTTTTCAAATTTCTGTGGTGTAAGCTTGCTGGGGTGAACTGATTACATTGATTGCATTTTTGAGAACTGCGTGCCTTCCTTCCATTTCCTTGCCTTGCATCAAGGGGGGGAGGGAATTGCCAGAGAAAAGTGATTACATTGTTTTGTTGAAATCATATTGAGTATTTTCTGTATTGCATTTTCATTCAACATTACATCCATTTGAACTCTATAAAGCATTTTCTACCACATTATACTTCTGTACCTATTTACCAGTGTGCTACCTTATCCATTTCATCTCAACTCCTTAGTAATTATAAAGAAGTGTGCTAGTGCCAGATTCTCCGTTGTTGATCTTTATCATATCAGATTAAGTGTGCTATTCAATTATTAATTTATTATAAAGCGTGATATATATATATCTATTTTAAATTATCAAATAAACCTTTTAAACTTGCAAAACAGAACTACTTCTTGGCTCAGTGGGGTCAGGGGGATTCCAAGAGAGGGGTGTTATACAGGGGTAGTCATCCAGAACGCATGAACTGGACCTAAAGATATATCAATAAGGGTTTTCCTTCAGTATTATAGACTAGGCGTTGACTTAGCTGTAGTGTTGAATTGAATCCTCTTACAGGTGTTTGAATTGGGGAGTGGGGGTTGTGGCATCGGGAGTTATGAGGTCTAGTGTTTGCACAGGGGTGGGACCTGGGGAGCGGGGCCATTGGGAAGTGACACAGGGGAAAGGGGAATTTCAGTACATGGAAGGCGAGATGCATTAAAGGCTGTTTCATGGTGCCGCTCAAGTCTGTGTCTTTTATGCCTGATGCAGTGTGGTCAATTTGAGCTCTGGGCAGTCCCTTTGACATAGAAGGCATCAGGTGAGTTTGTGGCAATGTTTTTTTAAGAGGGTGATTAGACTTTTACTTGAGATGTACCCATTTCGCATGCGGAGTGCTTGGTATATCTGCATGATGACTGAGCAAGTGCGACACAGGGTTCTCAGCCACTGAAGCCACCACCTACCTTTAACTTAACGCTCCTTCTCAACAGCGAGGCTCCCATGAGGGTCTTATGACGGCAGCCGTTCAGTGTACTAGGAATCGGATCATAGAAAGTCATCCTCTTGCATGGTCGGTCATCTCCTGCACGCACGTGACAGCATGAACCAATATGCTCAGTCTGGGCTCAACACCCCCAACCCTGGCACAACACATTTTAAAAAATTTTCATTGGCTAAAAAAACAGCCAATGGAATTTGAACTTGTGCATGACTGACAGCAGACTCTGTTTTAAGACTGGCCAAGGTCTGCTGTCTGTCCCAGAAGGCTACTGTTGCAATGATCTTGCACTATTTTCATAAAGCCATAGAGACTGCGGCGCAGTGCAACAAAACAGGAGAGAGTCTCATTAGCGTGAGAAGTGCCCTCGAACAGGTCACGTCAGCTCCCTGCCCGAGCTTCAAAGCATGCACGATGCAGCTAAAGATTGTTGCATTTACACACTGTGCCACAGCTGACTGTAATAGCGCTAGGTGAAAGATGTCAGTATTTTTTTATCAAAAGGTACATTTTTCACCTAGCGCCAAAGCAATGAGGGCGATGCCCTTGTGCCCAATGATACCAGCCACCACTGGCCGAACCCAAGCTGCAACTGACCCAGAACAAGCTTCCTGAATCCCAAAGAGACCCGGACCAAAGGGAACACTACCAAAAAGGTAACTTAGTAGAGAGGTACTTTAAAAAAACAAAAACAAAACATATATATTGCATGGGCTGTGGTTGCAGCCATGTAGTTATGGTTCAGTTGCTAATCCTATAGGAAGAGCACTTTTTGGACGGCTTATAACTCCGCTCCCCCAGGACGAATCCTCACCAAACTTTGCAAAAACAAGTATATGGCCCACTCTGAATTTTTTTGCAAAGTTTGGTGAGATTTGGTCCAGGGGGGCAAGGTTATTAGGGGGGTCCCAAAATTTATTTTTTTCCCATAGACATAATGGAAAGAAACTTTGCTCACGCCTACAGCCCGAACCGCTTGACGGATTTTCACCAAATTTGCGTCAGGAGAGGCGGCTTGCTCCCAAAAGCGTGCTTTTGTTAATTTGGTGAAAATCTGTCCAGTAGTTTATTTTTTAAATGACAAAAAAAGTGAGGCTAAAAAATGTGTGATATCTATGTCCGCTCTGCGGACTCACTTCCCTGTTCGGCCTCTGATTGGCCAGAAAATGTGCAGACTTTTGCAGGGTCTGCGGACATCGGGACATATTTTTACTAATAGACACAAAACATAAATAGAATACAATGCATACGAATATGGGGCTTATGTATGGAGAGCAAAGTAAGCAAACAAGAGGCAGCATTATTAACAACCGTGTATAATCTACATGATTGTATTCACGCACAAAAATGATCGCTGTGTTTCAGGCCTGCTTCTTCCTCTATGTATGCACATCATAAGATGCAATTAAATTCTAAGGAAAGTAGTGTAAGAACATGTCAGAATAGCAATATCTATATGTAATACCTTTTGAAAGTTAAGTTTCTGACTGCCAGTAAATAAAACCACCTGGCCGAGATATGGCAGTGAACAAAAAAGAAGGGGCTAGACATGTGATGTGATGTTATCAGTGATGTCATCAATGATATTTGTGATGTAATCTTTGATGTCCTGGGTGTTAGTCTTAGCAGTGCACTGTGATGGCGCCAGTTATGGTTGCTTAGCTTACCATAACTGGTGAATTTCAGTGGGTTTTCGATTTTACTTGTAACCATAACGTACTTTTAACAACGTTTTTTTACGGAATTTCATAGGTTTTTATGGTTGCAACTTAACCATAACGTCCCCTTAACAACATTTTTTCATTGAATTTCATAGATTTTTATTAGTCAAACTTAGCCATAACGTCCCTTTAACAAGGTTTTTTCATTGAATATATATATATATACACACGAGAAAAGGAGGAAATCAAGCCGCACTCCAGGCGAGGTAAAAATATCTCCATAGCAATGGACCCTCAACAGATTTACCTCTGATCAAAACATTGATTAAGAGTTTTATTTCAAAGTAAAAATCATTGTCGCACAGTAACAATACAACAGAGGCAGGACGTGAGTGGGCACGTCCTACTAGACAACGCATTTATATATATATATTCACTGAAAAACACGTTGTGAAAGGGATGGTATGGTTAAGTTGCACTAATAAAAAGCTATCAAATTCAATGAAAAAAATCTTTGTTAAAGGGATATTGTGGTTACAAGTAAAGTCGAAAACCCCCAGCAATTTGAAAGATAACGTAAGCTAAGCAACCATAACTTGCGCCACCCACGTGCACTGCCAAGACAAACACCCAGTACGTGAAAGATGACATCACAAAAAGTCCTGGGTGTTACTCTTGGCAGTGCACGATGGTGGCACGAGTTGTGGTTGCTTTGTTTACCATAACTGGTAACAAAGTTATTTCAGTGAATTTCATGGGTTGGTGTTAGTGCTACTTAACCATAACGTCCCTTTTAACAAAGTTTTTCAGTAACTTTCATAGGTTGTTCTAGTGCCCCTTTAATCTGCTAGACGTTACTTACATTATATGCCCTGCCACCAATATGTCAGATATGGAGTCTGCGGACAGCGCCGTAGTCTGTGGATGTCGGGCGGCATTTCAATACTCAAAATCATAGCGGAAACCCAAAAAATATGTGCCCATCAACCAACAAGCAGATGTACATAAAATCACAACTTATGTTTATAACATGCAAATATACCTTTTTGTACAAAAACATATGTTAAAAAATTGAATTATTTATTTATTTAGAACACATTACAATGGAATGCACCAATCACAAACCATAACTGTGCACTTCATATAATCTCCGCACTACAACTCTCCATACAGATGGAGAAACACCAGGTGCTTATTGGACAACACATTCTCACTTAATAGTAAGTGCATTGTATCTATTTCTCTGTTATTAGCTTTCACTATATAAACATTAGTTATAAGTTAGAAGCCCCTATTTTCTCACAGAAATGGCAAGCACACTTGAATCGATAGAGGAGAACTTCACAAAAGAAGAAATGAGCGATGATAACATCTCCAATGGTATACAATAGATATTTTAATGTAAACAAATAATGTACTTTGTACACACCATACTAAAATAATACATTCTATTTTGCTTACAGTACATAGTTTTCAAGTAGACACCATGCCCTCTTTAATTATACCCAATCACCAGAATCATAAACAGAAGCCCTATACCCAACTGTAAATAATGCGATCATCAACTTGTCCACCAAATTAGATGAACTCAGTAATGATTGTATTGTACGTTTTTACCGCATCCAAAAGTTTGCTTGGACAAAAAGTTACAAAAATGCTACCACCAAAGGTTCAAACGGTATTGTAGGTAAGTATAAAAAAAAGACTGCAGGGGCTGTGGGGGTGTCCCCCGCAACACCCTGCTCACTATACTGTGTGGTACAGTGAGCGGGGGTTGCAGGGGAAAGCCCTGCAACCCTCGTAAGAAAAAAAAGGAAAAAAAGGGCCCTGCAGCGCCGGTTCCCGATCACGCAAGTGAAAGGGAACTGGCGCCGCAGGGACTCAGCGTAAAGAAAAAGGTAAGTAGGGTATGTTTATGTTGGGGTGTGGGTGGCTATGTGTTGAGGGTGTGGGGTGTGTTATAGGTGTGTTGTGGGTGTGGATGGGGGTATGGGTATGTAGGGGTTGTGTACATGTGTTCGCATGGGAAATGTGCAAACTTTTGGTGGTTCGCACATTTCTCATGTGAACTTTCCGGCCGCGGGAAAATCAGCCGCTGTCAGATCACGTAGATCCGCAATGATTTCAAAGCACTTTTACAGTATGTGAAAAATCATGTGATAATACATGTTTCCTATCACTGTCCTTCTTGCACCTGCTCCCCTCGTCTGCAGCAATCATCCCCAGTAAATTCAAAACATTTTAATTAAACACGCTTTGATAAAACCTCACTCCCTTCCTCCCCTCATAATTATTGTACAAAAGTTCCTGATGCTCCTATTTATGTTTCCCATTCCGATATCTCATCACTTTTTGGAATAAATATATTTTTGTACAAAAAATATGTTTTTTTTATTGTAGTGTGATTTCTTTAAAAACTCCCATTAGGAGTCTGTGGACACTAAGACTGTCCGCGGTGCCTGGGCTCAAAATGGCATGATGTCCGAAAATGTCTGTTTTTACGTGACACACTTTAAATTAGATTGCGGACACCGCGCCTGTTCTACGGACACCCAGCGCATTCACCCTGCGATTCCCGCATCGCTGGGTGTCTAGGAGCGGCTGTCAAGGCCACAGACGGCAGTGGATGTCATCATGTGACCGCACCCATGTGGTGTGACGGTGGTGTCAACAAACGGTGGCCGTGGACAGTTTAAATGTGCTTTTCCAGCCAATCTAGGGTGTTTCAAGCAGAAACTTTACCCTTGCACATCACCCAGACCCATTCCACTTTGATCTGGCAACTTTTTACAACTTTTTAATGCCCATTTTTGACTTGGTAGTCCGTGGACAGCACACTGTCCACGGATGGTTCCTCAGAAGGGATCCACTCATTACATTTCCTCATTATCAATCTGGCTATCAAGGTGAGAGCACCTGTTTCACTGCTGGACAAATCTCCTTTGCCAACCTTGATCTTGGAGACCATGGCATCTCTTATGGCCATTGCTTCTTCCCAGCCACCCCTACCACCATCATCATTTGGAGGGCCTGGAGAGGGGAACAGGTGCAGTGATACAGAAGAGGAGGATCAAGAAGAAGAAGAGGATGAAGTGGGGGATGTCCCTCTCACCAGTACTCAGAATGAGTCCTGGGTGTGGGAGTTTTTCACAACCATTGTAAATGTTCCATAGGCTCGTGCAAGCAAGGTTCAATGCACTGAGTACAACGTTGTACTCAGTCGTGGGAAACCTGGCTCATATGCCTACAGGACTACTTCCATGAGGCACCACACCAAAATAACCCATATCACTGCTCTGAGAAAGGTGATACCTTTCTCAGGTAAGAACAGGTTGACTTCCTAAACCCCATCATCTTCATCTGCTCAGGTCACCACAGAGGATACTCCTTTGAGGCAGAGGATCCTAGCAGTGGCTCTACAGGCCATACAGAATGCTGTTGACCCTTACCTTTCAAGGGTCACAGTGCTATGTATGTACTTTGAAGCACTGATCTGTAGGGGGAATAGTTACCGAGTGCTTTCGAGGCTGTGGTCAAGGAGCATGAGAAACACTGTCACCTACCTGATTAAAGCCAACCCAGCATCTTCCTCTCATCACCTGCCCCTTCATACCTGTGGTTGGTGCCCCTTTCCTCCCCTACCTTGCCTCTCCTGAAAGAAATGCCAAAATAAATACAAAATTGAAAAAAACACAAAAAAGGGTTCTTTAGGAGCCACCTTCCACAGTTAAAATAGAAGTGAGAAAAAAAGTCACAGACCCTGTGCAGCCTGCATAGTCCGCTGACAGCGTGGTAATCGTGGACATCTAAAACATTCCAGGTGTGGGGTGGGAGAATTAAAATCATTTTAATTGCTTTGTGTTCAAAGAGGATGGCTCTTTAAAGAACCCTGTTTGTGTTTTTGGCTTTTATATATATATATATATATATTTTTTTTTAAAATGTAAAACTTGAACTAAGGAAACATTTCACTGAATATAATTATGTCTTCTCACTGTCACAAAAACTGTTTCAAAGCATTTTGAATGTTGCACACAAAAATCTGAATTCCCACATTAGTTAGACACACTCCATCTCACCGAAAAATGTTGGCCCTATCAAATGTAATGTTCTCATTATGAAACGTTGTCATGCCAACATCTCGAACAAAAGCACACACAGATTTATTGGTGTTGCACCTTGCTTTTTCCGATTTGCAGACCAAAGGAACTGGAACTCATCCACATCTGTCTCTGAGCAATCGTGAAAACATAAATGTCCTTCAACTTTCTCAATTTCTCCTTCATTACAAACTAAAATTAAATTCCAGTCACGTTCCCCAAACTGTTCCCTCCACAATGAATAATAATAATGTCTGGATGTTTCAATACAAACATATTTGCACAAAATGGGAGAAAGTCCACCCACTTCATGCTACGCACTCCATACCAGAACACTTCCAGTACAGGGAATCGAACATATCTGGCTATCCCACAATGCTCAGCATACAATTTCAACCTATGAACCCAAAAGTCCCCCAAAATCCAAACACTCTGCATGCTGAAACACATTGCCATGGCCATGTTCAATCATCTCACAACTCCTACTAACATAACTCTTTCTACCCTCTCTTCCTGTACACCATACCCAGGAAACAAGATTGGCTGATCCTCCAATATCCGTGGACACCCATGACTGTCTGCGGACTCCGCAGTCCCCTTTCCATGTCAGACATTCTCAAAAGACACAGATGTGGCACACGCCGTCCACGGACTGCTGCGGTGTCCGCGGACGTCGCAGCCACTCAAAGGGGCAAAGGGGAACTTATTTCATCTTTAGTGGGGGCTTTGAAAAGAACCTTTTATGGAGGGGTACATGTTAACAAACTCCTTGTTTTCATTTTTTCGTTTTCCTGTACAGTAGTATTGTACACACTACAGCTTCCTTTTCAATTTTCTTACAGGAACCTTTTCAATGCATTCCTAACATTGTAAAGGAAAATTGCATTTCCAACATCTGGGAAGTGAACTCCATTTTGACAAAGAAAATTCACAACAACAGAACTTATATTGTCATTCTCAAAAGATGATATTCCTTTAGCAGGCAACGGTTGCATTAGGCTTTTAAAGAAATACTTCAGGGCAACCAACAAAGACACTGGAGTCACAAACGCCAAACTGTCCCCTCCACAATGCGCAGTCACAATTTCTGGACATTTGAAGTGAGACATACTCTCAGAGAATGAAAACAAGCTTGCACAGTTTAAGCTACACAGTGCCAGCAGCAAACCTTCACTTATGCCAATATTTCAAAGGATGCCATGATTTTCAGCATATACCTTCAATGACTGAATTGAAGAGTCCCCCATAATCCACACAGTCTGTCTTTGCAAACACATATCCATAACCATTGTCAGTGCTCTCATAACCCCTGCAAGCAAAACTCTTGTTACCCTCTCTTCCTGTACACCACACCCAGCTAACCTTATTGGCTAATCCCCACAGTCCCCTTTCAATAGCAGGCATCCACAAAAGGCCTGGATGTAGCATATGCAGTCCACGGACTACTGCAGAGTCCACGGACCCCGTAGCACGGGGGCAGCCCTTCTACCATTTCCACTTTCATGTTCCCAATACTCCCTCATTGGCTTGGTTCAAAGATTCACACATCCATCCGCCAATCACATCCAAAACCTCTACACCTAACCCTGTCATCTCACTTCAACACTCCAGATGCACACTTGAACTCTCAGAAAACATTTCTCCTGTTAATGAACGGCATCTGCATCAAAAACTACTGTGCAACTGTCCAAGATTTCTATTTCCAGATTCAGCAAGATCTTCATCTAACAAAACATAGTACAGGCCTGCTTATATTAAAAAAAATGTTTTCTTCAACTCTTTCTTAATATATATATATATATATATATATATATATATATATATATATATATATATATATATATATAGGGTTCCTGCTACTTACCCAGTAATACGCTTCTCAATAAGCATATTCTCTTTTTTAATCACTCTAGCAGATGCCATACATTGCATTATTCATCACCTGCTGACATGGAGCACCAAACAATTACAGTGCTCTGCACTTCAAAAATGTTCTATGTACAATAATTGTGATGAAAGTAAGAACATTGATATGTGCATGTATAGCAGCACTGTGTCACTATTTCATAAAGTAAAGGAAAACAGATAAAATAGACTTTTAGACCATTTTTAAGTAGCACTTAGTGTCTGCCGGTTTAATATGTTGGCATCACAGGCATAAATCCCAACATCACCCATTCCAATCTATAGGTGCTATTAAATCTTTATTTTTTCCTTTGCATTCTGTCACTTCCAATTAACTTCGGCCATTCTAAAACTCAAACTACAAGTCCCACAATGCAAAGAAAAAAATACGACTTAACTTTAATATTCAAAACTGTGACATGTATATCAAATAAACATATAAAATGCTGTGCTTTTCAAAATATTTATTTTTAAAGCATTTTTAAGAAAGTTCACAATTGCATATCTGCATTTACAGCAGCACTGTGTCACTTTTTCATGAAAAAAGGAAAAGGAGATAAAATAGATTTGTACACCATTTATAATTGGCATTCAGTGTGTGCCAGTTTAATATATTCACAGTAAATAGTTTATGGTCTTTCCATCAGACATTTTCCATCAAAGGTAAGTACCATTGAATCATTTCCAATGAAAAAATGTGCATCGAATGCATGTTATTTTTTTTTCTTTTGATGGGGCACCTCACAACCCCCCATTTTTAACCCATTTTAACCCTTAAAAATACACCCAAAACAATATGAACCCTTTACGCCCCAAAAATATGCATTTGATGCATATTTGTTCCTTGGAAAAAAATCAATGGACTTACCTTCGATGGAAATATATTCGATGGATAGACTAGATACCACAGTACATGTTTACTTCCTAGCAAAACCCATTCCAATCTTCAGCTGCTTATGCAGTCAGACTTTGTTCTATACATTCTGTAACTTGCACTCCAACTTTCACCGCGGGAAAAATTGAGCTACAAGGGCCAGAGCGCAAACAAAAAATCTAGGACTACATAAAGACCTACAGATTAGAATACATCATGTTGGCAAGTATGGATATACTCCTAATATATTAAACTTACACACACTAACCGCAAGTTAAAAGTGTACTAAAAACCTTTTCCAACTATTTTTTTTTCTTTTACAAAATGTTAGAGCTTCTACAAATACACACATGCATTTCTCAACTTTTATGAAAATGCTCCTAAAAGCAACCATTATTAAACATCAACCAATTGTATTAACTGTTTCCCCACCACTCCTCCTTACTTCAGACATATGAACCTTGCTTACTAAAAATACTTCGCCATTGCCACTTTTCCTCACTAACTTTCTTTACAGGAGAGAATCACATTACAGAAGACAACAACCGAAATGAAAATACCCTTTGCATCCAACAAAGTAAGCACATTAATGTAATTACAGGAGCACACTGCCACTACATATTACCCCAGACTACTCTTTTCAAACCAACATTTCTTTCACTGTAGTCCATTATATTTCTCCAGTCATACTCTGACTATTCCCATCTACACACTATTGTTGCAACACCGACTCTGTTGCTCAAAACAGCACAATCAGCCTACAGATTTCATCACCCCACCACTCCCTTAATCACAAACCCAACACCATCACATCTCTGCAGACTCTTACTCTCATTACCTTCCCAACTACACCTAATATACCACCTCACAATCAAACAGCACTCTATTAATCTCTACAAACACACCCACAAACCCAGTTACCATACATACATATATATTGAACAACTTTCCAACACAAACTTTCTCTCCCAACAGACACAACAAAATGCCTACTAAAAAGCAACTGTGTAGAAAAGAAAGAAAACATAGAGCAGATAAGAATAAAACTACACCATATATTCATCCACCTCTAAAACATTGTAGAGAAAACATTAAAACAAAAGAGCTAGTAACCTCACTCAAGAAAACTAAACCAGCTACGACTAAAAATGGTAAGGCATCTTCTTGCAAAAATGTAAACTGAAAGGATATGTACAAAGAAAAGCAGACCTACTAATGAACGTAACCCTCTGTCTACCAGTGTTTACAGAGTCACGGTAAAGCAATCCAAAAAATGTATGTTTTAGAGTGGCAGGGAGGCTGTTCCAGAGGGAGGCCCCAGCTGAAGACAGAGATCTACCCCCAGCTCGTTTCTTAGAAAAACGACTGACCCTGAGTGAGTTGGAGGTAGAGGTGCAAAGAGCTAGAGAGGGGAGGTATTTGCGGAGGGATAGCTGAAGGTATTTTGGACCCAGGCCCCAGAAAGCCTTGTGGACAATGTCGAGGGTTTTGATCTACCCTTAAAAACTGCCAGAGGAGGTTAATCCTGCAAGCTCTATTTGAAAGCACTTTTTTACTAAAGAGAACATTGTTTGTATTGAGTTTAAACAGAATGAAACCACTAACTAAATGAATCAATACATTATAAAAATGACTTCTAAACATGTGCAGTCTCTAAATACACACCTTTTTGAACTTCTGTAACAGTGAATGGATTCACATAAGCAGCAGAGAGCCATATTTCAAATAAGCAGCTTATAAACAAAACAAGAACAACAAAAAACAATTGCCATAGACAATAATGGTCCACTCTATGAAATGGTGGAACACACCATTGTGGCAAAAGAAACCCTTATAATAATAATAAAATCTCCAACGAACTTTGAACTAAATGCTCCTTTCCCCCAAACAAACCGTCCAGTGTACAAATGGACATGTAGCTCAATGTGTAATGCATGCCAGCAATCCTTTAAATCTTTATGACAATTTCACAACACCTATGTGAAAACAAAAGATAAAGGTAAAATGAAAACTTTACAAACCTTACCTCCAGTACACAGCCACACTGGTCTTCGAGTAAATTCATTAGCCTGCATTTTAGGAACTGCTTACAAAAGCACATTCAAGCACATCAAAATATTAGTGACACACCATTCTACTATATGGAATCTTGTGCATTGACTATACTATGCAAAAGGTCCTGCTCTACAATTGCAAAATTTAAATAACATTCTCCTAAAAGGAACAGCCAAAGAACTGCTTCAAGAAATAGAGAACATCCAATGAAAATACTTTGGAACTGAAGGTGACTTAGAAAATTCTGTACCTTCAGAAAACATTGCTGAAAACCTCATGAACACCAATGTCCTAATGAAGACATACAAAAAAGAAATAGCTAAGTTTCAAAACACATCTGCTAAAATACCAGGACAAATATGTGTCTGTTGTTGCAGAACGTTTTATAAAAAGAGCACAAAAATAATAGATCTAGACTAAAAAATAGAAGACAATGAAGAATCCCAAAGGTTCCAACTAGATTTATATCTAACAGCAGAAACTAAATACAAAATAACTGACCCCTCAAGAGTGTGCATGTACTGCAACACAAAGCTTGACAATAACCGAATGCCAGCACGAGCTACCGCTAATAACTTAACTTGTATGAGAGCATCATAATACAAATAGTGCCCCAATTTCAGGCTATAATACGCCCTTCAACCGAAATCAGCCAAATTACCTCCATCCGAGTTACTAAAGGGCATCCATGGCAAAGTTGTATATTTGCCATTAGATCTAAAAGAAAAGTTACAATCTCTAGGAGTACAACGACCAATAGATTGATCTTTGATTGTACTAGTTAATGGTGTGCCAATAAAAGACAAAAGTATTTGGCAACAACTAGTCAACTTAAACCAAGTTAGACCAGCCCTACAATATCTAAAATAAAACAATGAATACTGCAAAGATATAAACAAGAGGAAAACGTAAGAGAAACCACTCACATTATTCAAGCCTCACCAGCAGCTGGCCAATTTGAACGTGTAGGTCTTGTTTCTGCAGCAAACATTTTAGACCAGTGTACAATTTACCCAGTACATTCCAAAGACGTAATTGATGATGCATTCGAAACATGTCAAATGCATAAAGCCAAAGGATCCCCAATCAGCATATGTAAAAATGTGTTGAAGCATGTTCTTTTCCTCTACTCTTTCCTAAAGGAAAGGGATGAAGATATGGTGAAAGGTCCTTGCAAATGAGTGCATCACAATATCGATCTTTAAGAATGTATTCTGAAGATCCCACATTCAGACAAAATGTTGAATACATATTCCACCTCCTCTTCTAAAGTGAACTAGCAACTATATGTTATGGAGGAGCACACACATTAAAAGCAGGCTCTAACTTTTTAAACCTATCCACTACCCAACTGCTTAAAAAAATAAAAGACAAAGATGAAGTTTTGCAGTCAAGCATCACAAATATCTTGGCAAACATGCGTGGAACAAAAGAATACTGATTCATGGTGATGTATGTTGTATGCTAAGGAACCTAGGCCCACCCACATGGTTTGTTGCTTTAAGTTGTGCAGAGTATGCATGGGGTGACTTGCACGACTACTTACGCACTGCAAACCAAAAAAGAAACAGAATAGATGTAAAAACACCAGGAGAACTCTGTTCTCTTGACACTGTCAATGTATCAGTGTACTTTCACTGTTGCATCATTGCCATGCTGCATTTTATCTGCAATAAAACTACCCCTCCACTTGGAGAAGTGCACCAATTCCTTTAGAGAAAAAAATATCAATCCAGAGGAGCACCACACATCCACATGTGTTTGTGGGTAAGGGATGCTCCTAAATCTGCCCATGATAGTGATGCCACTGTTTTACAGTTTATTGAAAAATAAATTACCTACGGCATCCCTTCAGAAACCACAGATAGTGACCTACATGCACAGGTCTTACGCTTCCAAAAACATAAATGTGGCAAATTCTGCCGAGGTAGATCTAACAACAAAGGCAAATACTATACCAAATGCCACTTTGGCTTCCCTAGACCAGTTTGCAAAAAAAAGACAAGTAAATAGCTTGACGTCTTCTGTCAGACAGAGTATAAAAGGTAAACTCCCTAAAAATACATGCAACATTTATAGGGACGAAGCATCCAAGTACATCGATGATTACAATGCAATCATTGCTCTCTTGTGGAATGCAAACATAGACATGCAATATATTGCAGACAATTCCACTGCAGTTGCAAGATATGTCACAGCCTATCTCACCAAAGCTGAGATAACAGAGCTAACAGATCTCTGGGATGACATATCATTTGCCAAAAGACTATCACAAAAATTGTACAGCTTCAGTATAAAAATGCTATCCAATAGAGAATGCCGGTGCCATGATGCTGCATACCATTTAACAGGTACAACCTTATATGGCAAATCTGGGACCAGCTTCATCCCAAAAAAGAGTATTAAAATCCTACCAAGAGATAGAAAACAGAGCCACAAAGGATCCCAACAACCAGGAAATTAAAAAAAAAAAAAAATTGAATTGACATGTACTACCCAAACAGAAGTACTTCTTTGGAAAACATGTATATGTACGACATTTGTCAACACGACACCTACAAAAACAATGTCACACCAAATGACACAACTGGCAAATATTCAGTCTCAACTTGTGAAGGAAGCCTAGTAAAACTCACCAAACCCACTCTAATTGATCATATAAAGTTATCTTTTAAATCTCCACAACATAGAAAGCTGTATTACATGGCCATACTCCAACTTTTTAAACTTTGGAAAAAAGTAAAATAATTATTAGGCGACTATGACTCATTTGAAGCATCATTCAAAGCAAATGAAAGCAGTATAATAAATGTCAATTTCAAACAATACGAACAAATGTTGGACCATGAACACCAAAAGGAGGACGACATTGAAGCTCAACTAGACAAGAAACTCATGGGGGCAGTCAACCTTCACTTACAGAAAGCCAAGAACCACTTGGAGAACCAATTCTTCTAAATGAAGCAGAAATAGCCATGACTGAGGTGGAAAATACCTTCTATTAATATAAACAATCAGTGCTGGAATCACAGATAAATGATGAACAACTCACCATTTATCTAGAAGCCACTCAAGAAATTGAACATTGTTTTAAACATGAAACTAAAAGCTGTAGATGTAAAAATTATAAACCTATGCTCCGGTATGTAAGTGGTGAAGCTGGTTCTGGTAAAACAATCATCATTAAAATAATCGGAAAAGTTCTAAAAAACTTAACAAACAACAACCTTTCAGCCCCCACAGGTTCAGCTGCCTACATAGGAGGTGTACATTTACACCAACTACTGCTCCTCCCCGTAGACACCAAAACAAATTAGAATACTACACATTGTCAGCAGAAGCTGCTACTGAAGTATGCAGCATTCTAAAACAAATTAAAGGGATCCTGATAGATGAAGTAAGCATGGTTTCTAACCTCATGTTGGCTTTAATTCATCTCAGAATGCAAGAAGTCCTAAAAACCAACTACGAAGAACTGCTTGGAGGAAAATGTTATTGTTTTTGGAGACCTCCTACAGTTCAGTGAAAGGTTAACCTATTTTCAATACATTAGGACACAAACAATGGTGAAATACCCTCAGCAACATTGGAAATGTAAATCTCTGGCAAAATGTTTACTACAGAGAACCAACTCAAAACATGTGCCAGTCTGCAGACCTCACCTATGCTAACATTTCAAAAAGCAGTAGAACTGGTCTGGTTACTAAAGATGCAAAATCCATCTTAAATAGTAGACTAACCCATGAGCTAAATGGACGAAACACGTAAGCTCCTGATGTCATGGAACAATTAACTCAACAAAATCTGAAATGTATGTCCTTAATGCCAACCCATGCAAGCTGCAGTCAATTCAACAAGACAATGTTGAAAAAAGAAATGCAACCCATACTTCATATCAGCTCCACAGACAAACTAGAAGTGCATGGCATGACACTTCGTATGTGTCAACAAGCAAAAGCATGACTAAATAGCTTAGAAAAATGTATCTACAATACAGCTGGATTGGAGAAAATATTAAGTTTGTGTCTAAACTGCAGAGTAATTCTAAAACATAACCTTGATGTAGAACAAGGTTTAGTCAATGGAGCAACTGGTTCAGTTGTTGGCTTCCAAACATATCCACATGGCAACATTCAGTTTGTCAACATCCACTTTGCTAAATTTGCAGAAGTTAAAAAAATTGGCCGGACAATAGCATGTTTCCTTGTTTTCAAAGACATGTATCTATGCACGGAGCAATTTTCTCTATCTCTTGCACATGCTGTCACTATTCACAAATCACAAGGTCTAAGCCTAGATCAAACATTGATTGACATTGGCAGCAACGTCTTTAAAGAAGCTATGAGTTACGTAGCACTTTCATGTCTGTGTACACTCAATAGTCTATTCCTAGTTAACTTTGATGCAAACAAAGTCAACACTGACATTCCTTGCATCCTGGAATACAACAACTACCTCAAAAAAGGAAACCTTTAAAATGACAAGTAATACAAACAGAAGCTATAGCTGTTCTCCCAACAATACCACTAAAAACAATGACCAACTCCTTCTGCATCAAACAATACAACCACAAAACTGTCTAGTACAAAGTCAACTGCAGGTCCAAGAGAAAAGAAAGACACACATGTCTCTTCTCCAGAAAGATCTGCAGGCCCATTAAACGATCCACAAACAGAAGTCTCTGGTCCATTTAAAGTCAGCAACACAACTGGAGTAAATTGTTATATGCTAATGTGACAATTAGTCTTCTCTTTCAATTGCCACCAATTGTTCACAACATTTACTTAAACGGCTCAGACCAGTTGTGTTTCAAATGCTCGCCCTTCACAGAAGTGCCACAAATAATCATTACAACACCTACAGTGTCTCAGGTACAAGGCAGGAATTGGTCTTCTGTGCAGGAATGGTAAGATTTACCTTAAACACACAGTAAGTTCCATAATAATTCCTAATGTACTTACTACAAGTACTGGAAAACAAAAACATCCCAATATGGAAACATACATGCACTCTCTGCAACCATGTTTCACAAGACTGCATCCCTAATGAACAATCTGTATATGTATCCATACCAAATTCTGAATACATTCCATTTCATCAGCTTCTGCAGAATGCAAATCATGTCATATTATACCCTTTTTGCAATTCAGACAATTGTTCCACCATACAAATAAACTCACACAGCCAGTATGTCATACTAATGGTACAATGCAGATGGTACCAAAAATAACTGTAAGCTTACAGGCTTCACACACAGACAAGTATCTCTTGGAAAGAAAACCTTCACATCAGTAGGTATAGTATACCACACTGGTGCCACAACCACTTCAGGGCATTACGCTGCATATGTCAAAAAAATAAGTGGTTGGTATGAATGTAAGGATACCTCTGTTACTTCAAAATCTAGGTTACCAGCATATTGAACAATTGCCTACTTAATATTCCTTCAACGCAAATTTTGTCACTAAACTATAGCACAATTACAAGTTAGACTATGCCAGCAGGTATATAACTACTTCCATAATACTACAAAAGTACTATTGAAAGTCAATCTAATTAGAATTTGCCAACAGGTATGTAACTAGTGGAAAAATGGCCTTAATTCCAAAACACTTCAAATACGCCCTCTCAATTCCTATACAACAAAACATCTTCTAACCTCTAATGTAGTTAGAATACACCAACAGGTATCTAACTACATCAAGCATTCCCTTAAGCACAACATACTTCAAACAAACATACTATCACTCTTACACGCACGTAACTGTAATCAGGTTTTTTTTAATCCAGTAGGTATTATTTTTCACAATGACCTAATGATTATTTAATGTCAAAACAACAGTAGTGTGTCATACACTAATGTTGTACCATTTATGAGGGTATAAACAAAATGTATATGTAAAATTGTGTACAACTACAGCTTTTAAACTATCCTGCTTAACAAATTGTACTTTTTTTTACCAAAAAAACTCAGAGATTCCAGCTTCATAACGCTATAAAACTAAGTAACCATAGCAATTATAATCAAATACATATTCTATGAGCACTATCCTCAATTGTACTACAATCATAAGTACCATATACAGTTCAATTACATAATTCCTCCATATTACAAACACGTTGGCCCTCATTACGACCCTGACGTTGGGCCATGGTGCTAGCAGCACCATGGTCCATGCCGGTAACTTACCCATTCTGCCATGGCGGAATGGGGAATTACCGCCCCATTCCGAGGTTGGCGGGCGGTAATTCCCCATGCTGCCATGGCCCTTCCCCATTCCCATTTTTGCCCCATAGGGCTCAATGGGAATGGGGAAGGCGCTTATTACGGTGCCGCAAATTACGGCACCGTACTTAGCACCAAGGTCCCTTTGCGGGTTGGTTTTTAACGCCTGCAAAAAGCAGGCGTTAAAATCTCCGACCCGCAAAAGGACATCGTAATCAGGTGTTAAGGGGATAACAGCGCGGCCACCTTTTACAGCGCCGTTAACCTCTTAACGCCAGGGTTGTAATGAGGGCAGTTATGTTCCCTCCACATTACCCATAATTACTATACACATATTACTACTATGGTGATTCTGGCTATACTTCTACTACATTACAAATGATTACTATACACATATTACTACTGTGGTGGTTGTGGCTAGTGGACATATTCCCCCATGAAACTGTTGACTGACCTCAACCCACCACAGTACAATTAACTATGTAAGAAGTACGTACCATACCCCATCAAGTAATACAACTCACCCTCGCCCCCCTGCAATCAAAATGATGACCGCGGACACCGACATTGACAGCAGACTTGGTGGCATTTGCAAGCCCTTTTTTACCTATAAAAACAGCTCCACATTACCTTAATTCCACTTCCCTACCATTTTTATGCCTTCTTGCACCCATCAAATAACTCCAAATGTCTTTTCCAAGCTGCCCGTTCATGGCGCTGTCTGCAAACTACTGCGGTGTCAACGGACAATTACGACACCTGCCTGATTGTTTTCCACCTACAAGAATACCCCATATTATCTTTTTTCCACTCCCCCACCCTTCTCAGCCCCTCTTTCCACCACCAAATAATCCCAAATCTCTTTTCCAGACTTTTCGCCCACTGGGCTGTCCAACATGGCAGGCATTTCCAAAAATCTGACGCACCTAGTGCTTTTTGTGTGCGTCCGATGTCCGCAGACCTCACGTCGGCCCCTGGACCAATCGGGTGCTCGTCTGCTGACCAAACAGGGAAGTGAATCCACGGACCGAACCCAAATATCACACATTTTTTTAACCAAATTTTTGGCCGTTTAAAAAGAAAAAAACTGGATGGATTTACACCAAATTTACAAAACCACTCTATTCGGGACCAAGCCACTGCTCCTGTCGCAAATTAGGTGGAAATCCTCCAGGGGTATGGGATGTAGGAATGAGCAAAGTTTTTTTTGCATGAACCCTCACCAAACTTCGCAGGTTCAATTTGAGGGGAGGGGGTATATACTTTTTTTACAAGGTTTCGGGAGGATTCGTCCAGGGGGCGGAAGTTATAAACTGCCCGAAAAGTGCTCTTCCCAACATAACCATAACTACAGAGATGCTACCGCAGGCCCTGTAATATTGTCATGCCCCGGGTTTTTCCTTATCGTCAAGGAGGTACTCTCCGCAGTGCCTGCCCTTACCCTGGTGTTTATCACAATATGCATTTCACCGCCGACGTGGACGAGACCACGTTTCCCAGACACCTTAGCAGTCATGATCATGTGATCTTGACCGCGATGGCTGTAGGCATCCTGGAGGCGTGTCAGTATAATTCACAGTACTTGGGGGCGGTGCTCCTAAACCATTACCTTCGTTCTGGATAGAAGCACTCGTGTTCTCCTTGTGAATTCGGATATTCTCGTTACTAACTCGGACCGCTTTCCTGGCTTTTCTTTTGGAAATCCCTGTGTGTATTTGTTGATTGGATTGCCGAGCTCTGGCCACATAGCAAGTCACCTGGCGGCCGGCGGCTTCTGTGTTCACTGCGCTTTGCGCTCATGGCAACCTGCCTTGCTCAGTGCACGCCGCATTATATTTGGGCACATAGCGGCTAAGCACCCTTACAACTTTCACTTCCTTCCCTACATCTAGGCACTACGCGGTTGTCGCGCCTCATTTCTAGCCGCCCTCCCATATTCACAGCTTTCTCTTTTTCCCTAACTCCCCTTGGAGTCACTGTTAGCCCACTCTTTTTTATTTACCTAAAAGGACTATCTATCCTTATTTTTGACACTTTTTTGGGGATTTGTAACTGGTGATCTACTGGATGCTCTGCTGTACCTGCTGCACCTTTTGCTACAGATCACTGGGAAAGAATTATTGGACGCTCTGCTGTACTCTCTACGGGACGCTCTGCTGCACTTTTTGCTACAGATCACTGGGAAGGAATTATTGGACGCTCTGCTGTACTCTCTACTAGACGCTCTGCTGTACTCTTATCACTAGGAAAGGATTACTGGACGCTCTGCTGCATTTACACTTTTGGGTTTATCAAGACATTTAGATTGCGCCCTGTGCCGCCCGGGTCAGGGTTCTCTGGAACTGAACATTTCCTTTTGACACTCACATTTCTACTCTTGAACCACTGCTCTCAGAGGGAAATCATTTTGTACAAGTAGGTTGCCAGTACATTTATTCTTCACTACAGGTAAGAGTGGTGATCTGGAGCGGGGTGCGGCTGGGACTTGTGGATTGCTTTTTGGTATTCATGCTCCACTGTGTCTGTTTGTTTCTGTTCCTTAGCTCTGTTGCTGTTCCCACCTTTCCACTCAAGCCCCTAGTCTGACAGGTTATTTAAGATCATGCAGACTGCGCTCTTGGGGGGAAAGTCTTTTTGTCATTGCTAATAAAGACTTCCTGACCCCGTGGAAAAGGTCGACTAACAAGGGACCGGTTGTTATACGATCCCTGGGACACACCAAATATATATATATATATTCGATACTGGCGCCACATGGTTGGTGCCGGTATCGTAACGAGTCTGCCAATGTTTAATGGGGAATTACCACCCCATTCCAAGGTTGGCGGGGCGGTAATTCCCCATTCAACATTGGCCCTTCCCCATTCCCATTTTTGCCCCATAGGGCTCAATGGGACTGGGGAAGGCGCTGAGTATGGTACCGCAAACTGCGATACTGTACTTAGCACCAAGATCCCTTTGCGGGTCCCTACTTTAACGGCTGGTCTAGACCAGCTGTTCAGGTCGGGTCCCGCAAAGGGACCCGTAGTAAGGCGCTAATGGGTTAACGGCGCCGCAGCCTTTTACGGTGCCGTTAACCCATTAGCGCCAGGGTCGTAATGAGGCCCATAGTCTCTATTGAAGTGTATTTGTGCTTTTATAATGTGTATGTGTATGTGTGGGTGTGTGCATGTATATGCAACTGTGTGTGTGTGTGCAATGGAGTTTGAATGAGATGCCTGCATGGGAGTGAGTTTGTGGGCCTCATTATGGGGTCAGCGGTAAAACCCGCTGGCAGGCGGCTGGCTGCCACCGACCCCGTAACACCATTTACGCCACCTGCTATCCCAGTTACACCGGGATATCAATGAGCGGTGGCAGAATGCCTATTTACTAGTCCCCTGGAGTCCCGTAGGGACACAAAAGTGTGAGCGGATCACAGTGGGTTGTAGAAGCTGTGTGCAGAGTTGAACAGAACATGAAAAAAGTAGAGCAAGGAGTTAAAGAATGAATTGGAGAAAATTGAGCTAATCCAAACTGGAATCCTACTGATGGATACATGCTGCGTCATATGGTTGTGATTTGTTTACTTGTGACTCTGTCAATGAATCCTCAGAGGCACTCATAATCCGGGATAGTCATCCCTACACGGGCCCACATATCAAGTAAAAGAATTTTGCAACATGCATGACCATTAACGTGACATATTCCATCAAGTGCGCATTGTTTGCTTTTGGAGAAGCCAGAATTCAATGGATTGAGCAAAGATTGAACATCTGAATAATTGATATGAAGTCTCCTGTGGCCAGAAACTATATTTGGTTTTGTCAAAATGTAACTGAAATAAGATTTCAGATGTTCTAAATTGTAGAAAGACCACAGAGAAGTGGTAACACGGAAAGGTTACTTCCTCAAAGATAGGTGGAATGAGAATAGCATCCTGGAACATTAGCCCCAAAGGGCTTCAATTAAGATTTTAGTGTTTCTTATTTTCTATCATTTTGATTTATAGATTTTAGTTATTGATTCATGGTGTTTTTCCACAGTTGTATTTGAGTGTTATTCCACACGTTTTCAACAGTATAGTACAGTTCACAGATGCGTGCATCCCATAGGAGGGACCAGTCTCTTTGCCTCCCCATGCAACACTGGTTCACTCCCTTGTTTACCTTTTGCATACTTTTTTGTGGTGCTTCTTTTTTGTGGTTTGTTTTCTGTTTTCGTTTATCAAGGCTGTGTTCTCTGCCTCTAAGGTTGATTTTTACAAATATATTTTAGTTTTCTTGTTTGCTTTTTTTATTTTAATTGACACATATTTGGGATATGGTCAATGTGAAATGTGTTTTGATTTTGTTAGTCCCTTGTTACATCCATTTCCTACAGTATGTGTACCATTTCCTTTACCTTTACAGTGTTTTACCTGTACAGTATTTTTTCGGTCTTAATTTCCTTTATATTTATTTATCTTTACTGTGCACATAGTCTTTTTTTCTATACCAACTGTGTAATAGTCTTTATCAATTCTTTTGTCCTTATTCGCTTTTCTGTATTCATTGACTACATAGCCCATTTTCTTTTTCCATTGTAAACATGGTCATTATTCATTATCCTTTGCCAACAGAATCTTTTTCCATGTCCATTGGCCACATGACAGTGACATTGTACAAAATGGTCTCTGGGTTTGCGCCTAGCATTTTCCACTGGCAGTATAGCTACTGGCTCTACCAGTCAGCTCATCTCAGTAGTGAAGGAGAAGTGTGTTGATGCATATCCTAGAAAGTGTATTTCAGCACGCAAATTCTTGTTCGTTAACTTTTTTCATGAAGTAATAAAGGGTAGTTGATCACGCATTATTTTATTTTTGTTTACATCTCATTGCTGCTGAAGATGGTCATTTACATGACCGAAACACATTGAGTAGTATTGAAATTACTTTTTTAATTTAAATTACATCATGTATTTATCTTTTGTCTATAACAATTAAATACATCTATATTTTTGGATGTTGAAAAGAATTTGAATTGCATTGAAACCCTTTGAGCCAGATTTAGTGTATCACTTGCCAGGATTCCTCGGTTGTTACATGCTATCATTAAAAAATCCTCAGATAACATAATCAATTATATTTGACCTATTCTCACTGTATATATTAGTATTTTTCCTCTTCCGCATGCAAAAGGCTGGCAGCTAGAAATGGACACCTTGCATTAGTCATCTTCTTTCATTAATGGCAAAAACGGAAAGTATGTATTTGGCATGCTGGGGACGTATAGAACATGCATTATGGCACCAGCATATTCAATGTCAATATTACCTGGAATGAATAAAATAGACTCACAAAATGTAAGCACTTGGAGAGGATTTTCAGTTGTATTACACACCATATGGGCTAGTAACAATGATTGAAGGTCATACTTGGTTAATTCTACACATTTTCCACCTTGTGTCATTGATCGCTGGGACTGGTGGCATGCTTTCATAAAGAAACTGTTTAGATCTTTGGAATTTTGGAAAAGCACACAAACCAGTTAATGTCATAGAACATGGGAAATACATGAACGCATATTATTGTTGTTGAAACTCATGTCACGTGACCGGAGTGCCCAAAATATGTCATTTTTTAAGTGCTCCTTTCACAGTGAGAACTTAAAAAAAGCTGTGTGTGTACAACTGTGTACAACTGTGTGCCTTGTTGGAAAGTTGCTTGTAGAGCATGCACTCAGTGCACAACAGTGGTTGTAGAATAGCAGGTGCAGAACTCAACACTCAAATTAACTCATACTAATGGCATCTCTATTCAGTGAGACAGCCTCACTGCCTTCACTGTGCAGACTGGGAGTAATATGGTGACCGACTACTGGTGAGAGAGCTGCTCTAGAGTCCTTTTGAATTCCTGCTAGTCTCCTGAATGGTGTTGCTGGAAATGACACTTCCAAGGTGTGATACCCAACTTAGTCTCAGATGGCTCCCAGCGCACTATTTTATTGAAGAGAGTTCAGGTGGAGAGATGTTGTTGTTGCTTGTAGTATGAAAAATGTCTTCACTTTGGACTTTCTAGGAGGAGCAGGGATACGTGCTCTTCTGTGCAGTTCTGACAGCCTGTCTTTGGGCACTGCAAGGAGAGTGGACCATGAGCTAGTTGATAATGGGCCCATGGGTGGTTTGGGAGTGTCCCTGGTATGCTCTCCTGTTGTTCCAGTTATTTAACAGGAGATATTCACTCTCCAGACACCAAAACATTCCCACTAGGTAGGTTGGCCCTATCAATTCTTCCCTGAAGTGGTGCTTAGTGAGCCCCGCCCCCTCACCAGGAAACTGCAAATCCCCTTTTCCTAGGTTTCCCAAGTTTCACAGACCTGCCTGCATCTATGGACCTGTCTGTGGGATTTACAGGCCTGTCTGAACTGCTTACGAAGTCTACAGGTCTGAAAACATGCCGGATCGGTACAAACATCATGGTAAACATGGAAAGGACCGTCACAAACTCCCCCAGCACTCCAAGTCTAAACTTACCTGGCAAACACATGAATGCAGGCTCGTCCCAGCACATGAAGCTCTCCCTGACCAACCATACACGCAGCAGACCCATCAAGTGGGTAACCCCTTAACTATTTGTTGACAACTTCAAAGATCCTAAAGTATGCAGTAGATGTTCTAAATCTTTGATATGTAACTCAGCAAAATCCAGGATCATTTGGCCACAATTATGTGCTAGAAACTCAGATCTCCTAACAAAACAATGTCAGGTTTCACTCCAATCTTGCTCTCCTAGAAAGAATAAATAGAGCACTTGAGCATTGCTGGTGCAAAACCAAAGAGCCATACAATATATGTTCTGCTTGTGACAAATGAAAGTTTACCATGAAACCTTACTTCAGAAAAAAAAATACTTTTTACATGACATCATAGCTCAGTGCAATAACCCAACTACTGAACTTCTAAAGATCTAAACGGAACCCAGACCACCACTGCAATGCAATTTCACCTCTGTGCCTTTCCAAGCATTAGCTGAATGCTTAGCAGATTTTCTATGGTTCATTTCAGGTCTCATTATGTCCATGGCATCCTCAAACCCTAAAACTAATTCAGAAGACTTCTTCTATTTCTTCAAACCAGTCACCCAAATTGAATGCCTCCTCAGAGCACGACCACACTTGCTCTGCCATTACCATCAAAGAGACGATTTAGATGTGCTCGGCAAGAGCTCTATAGCTGCACATCTAAAAACCCTGCAATATCCTACATAGGGGCATGAGAAACATAGATAAAGAGTCCGGAGGGACCAGAGACCAAGGAGACCGAGTGGTAGCCTCAGGAGAGATGTGTTCTTCCGCCTGTCTTTCGATCTGAGCAGGAGCCGCAAGACCGGTGGCCATCTTGCCGAAAAGATACAAGAGAGTAAGGCGAGGGACTCTGGAACTGATGTGGCTGGATTACTGCACTGGCAGGAAGGAGTGGAATCCCCATGACCGGAGACACAGCAAGGTCCAAACTGGCGCAGGATTTGTGTGGAACAGCAATATCGGGAATTATAATTATAATTGTTCTTTTATAATGCGCTTAATACCAGTGAGTGGTTTCTAAGCGCGGGATTAGAATTCAAACCTCTATTGCGCTGCATTGTCTTGCCTACAAAAAAAACGCATAGCCCCTAACCTACCCTTCCTCAATGAAGAAACAGGTGGCTCTCACAGGAGTGGAGCTTTCCAGGTGGGGGTGTGCACAGGCCACAGCATGGTGTGAAGCATCGGTGGCCTGCCCCACAGATGCAGGTTCGGATGGCAGGTGCCCCAGGCGGATAAAAGGTGCGGATTGGAGGTGGATGGTGCTTGCGGAGCACCACCTGCAGAGCATAATTGGCAGGGGGATTATATGAAGTTACCTGCAAAGTTTTGTTCAATGCCAAGTGGCTTGGAGGTGGGAAGGTGGTGCTTGTATCTTCGGCAGTGCATTAATTGAGAGCAAAGTGAAATGTGAATGCATGATGGACACTGCTGGGATGTAGGCTTTTACCCTGACCGGTTGGTGCTGAGGGGTTCAGGCTGGGGGCTACATGATTTAGAAGAGGCTGCGACTGACCCACCCATCCCATGATGAGGAATCTAGATTTGATGCCTCCGTCTGAACTAGAGTTATTGTATTGATGGTAAATTCATGGTTGCTGGACGCTGTAAGCTATGGAATGGGCTGATTGGATTCTGACTGTAAGGTTACCAGCTCAAGAACATAAGAAGAGTCAGCTGGGTGTCAGACCCGAACACCATAGAACACCATAATGAAGGGACAACAGAAGATGGAGCATATGTTGGCTCCAAGAGTAAGCAGAGCAAGAGCCTATCCCTAACAACTATATGTTGGCTCCAAGAGTAAGTAGAGCAAGCACCCATCCCCAACGAAGGGTGATTCATCGGCAGCCACCAGTGGTACTGAAGAAGTCACCATGGAAGGTCTCATGGTTGCCATACGGGAGTCTAGGTCATCTTTGGAGAGCAGAGAGCAAACTTCAGGAGGTGGGCATGGACATTTCCCTCATGCAGGTCAACATGTGGAAGGTAACTGAGAGAGTCCTTGCCACAGAACAAAAGGTTAGCAATACTAGGCCTCTATTGTGAGAGAGAAAGTGGCTGATGCTGGGACCCATTGGGGAATGCAGGCCAGTTCCAAACTTTGACTTCCGATATAAGGCCTACCGAAAGAACATAAATGGCCCTCCCTCAACTTTGTGAAACTGGAAAGGCCTACTTGAAGAAGTGAACAATAATTTTTATTTAACTATCATATATGTGGAAGATTACCAAAAGTGAACTTGACCAGATGTGATACAAAAATGTCATGTTGAACATATCTTTTCAATTTAAAATTCTATCCTGTCAGAATTATGCATGTAACTGGCTGCTGCTTCTTCCCCCACTGAACTGCTGTGCATCTGGAACTGTGTCCTCCAGACCCTTGTGCTGATGCTCTTTAGGAGCAAAAGGTCTGGTTTTCAGTTTAAATGCTAAGAAATGCAGAGAATTAGATCAGAATTGTGGTTGTTGCCGGTAACAGAGCCAGCAGAAATTATCTTACGGTCAAACCCACCCCATTAACTGTCAATTAGCCTCAGACAGGGTCTTTTGAAGCCTAGGAGGGGCGGGGAGAACAACATGAGCCAGGCAGATGGTCCTGATCAGGTCGCAATGGAGAAATTAAACTTATGAATAGGTGTGCACTATTTTGAAATGGAGGGGCATGTGTGAAGCATTGGCTGATTAACATAGGATTACATTTTCCTTAATAAATCGAGCATCGTGTGTTCCAGTGAGCTCATCCCAGACTCATATTAAAGGGAATAAGAAGCCGTCGGGACCCTGCTAATGTGAATTATGTCTGAGGTATACAATGGAGGTCATTATGACCTTTGCGGTAAGGGCTTAACAGCACCGGTAAAGGTGCCGGAGCCGTCAACCCCTTACCGCCCCATTATGAGTCTGCTCGTGGGAACCCGCTAAGGACGCCTGGTAAAACCAGGCATCCTTTGCGAGTCCCGCGAGCAGACCAGGATGCTAACAATGGGCCCATTATTTACAGGCCCATTGTTAGCATCCTCCCTATTCCCATTGATCCCTATGGGGGCTCAAATGGGAATGGGGATGTACCGGGTCCGGGTTCCTTGAATGAGGAATTACCGGGCACACCAAGGTCAGAATCGCCCGGTAATTCATCATTCAAGGAACCCTGACCCAGTACCAGGTATGGGGGTAGCCATGCCGTTACCTCCATACTCGGAATGACCCCCAATGTGAGTTATGAAGAAAGTTATGATTCTGGACTTCTCATAATTCCAAGGAAATGAAATGTTGGTGAGGTGCTAGGAGGGGAAATTAATGTTTGAATCTTGAAGTGTTGGATTTTTTACTATTTTGGCTCGAAGAAAATGGTAGCTCCTCCCAGGAAGGATGTGCCGAAATCAAATTAGTAATATCCGACTCAAATATATGTGTATATATATATATATATATATACATATACATATATATATATATAAATATGTGCCAGCAGTTATCTGAAAATTTAAGAATGCTAAAAGTTAAACCTACTTGTCATTTTGGGATGATGAATCTTGCTCCTCCCTCAGCCACCATCATCCACACCTCCCTGTCAAATGAGAAATTATATTGTGCCTCCTATTGCAGTGAATATATGTATATTGGCCTACGCCAAGCTGCTTGTAAGTCACTTGCGAAGAAATCCGTATTGCAAGGTCCTGACCTTAAAATCAATGTAAGCCGCCATTTTAGGTCAATCCGCCATTTTAGGTTCGCTTTATAAAGTCACCCTGTGAGTTCAAATGGTGGATGATGTCATTCCGAAATACAACATGGCCATCTTGACCTCTGCATGTAGCTAATATGTAACTTGCCTGCAGGCCACTTGTTGAGGTCGTGAACTGAGACCTTGTCCTTCGTTGACCTGTGTGTAAAGAATTACTCGTGCAATGAAACTAATCCGCAAGCATATGTTGAGAACAATGTATTCAAATACTGAACGTAGAACACTTGTTTAACTACATTGTATTAATGTTTGAGAAGACCTGCATGGGAAATCCCAGAATGCACGGTTGCCGTGTAGGCTTGTTGATATATGTATTAAAAGCAAACCAGTTACATGTGGATATGCGAACTCGGCATGAACCCTAGATCAGTGATGTATTAGAAGAATATTAACCCGAAGTAGGGTTGGACATTGTGTTCGCAAATAGTATAAAAGAGCAATGAATTCTAATGTACAGCCTCTCTCACTGAATACACCGAACCACGCTGGAGTTCGCTGTGTTGCACTGAGGGCCGATAGCTATCTGATTTTGTTTTGTTCTTGGTAACTGAATTCAGTATAAATTAAAGTACTTTGTATGTTCCTTTGTAAGCTGTGTTCGGTGTATTTCCTTTTGGGGTACTCAGCCTCGATATTTTGATTTTGTTTTCACATCCCAACTCATTGTCTTATCAGCAGGCAATGGGCGGAAATTGGGGCGGGCTGAGGAAGTGAGCTAGCCAATCCATAACATGGGAATTATGATAACAGTGTCGCCAGCCCTATAAGTTATCAGTTTTCAATCTGAGAGGGACTTTTTGCTTGACTTTTCTACTGGAGGCAATCTACTTCGGGACTCATGCGAGGAACAACTAGCAGAGAGAAAAGGAGAGCTACCAAGGCCTTAAACATTGCATTGGAGACAGAGACTGGGAAATCGAAAAGCTAGCTGGGCCTGCCATTTGAGGACCCAGAGGAAGACTGGGTGCTGGGGGCTATCCTTGACCAAAGTCTTTGACCAGATCTGTGCTGTCCCCATAGGAGCCCTGCTGTTTCCCTGGATGCCCCATAACCAAGGCATCCCATATAAGTAGATTAATCCAAATGCCAACAAAAGAGTGGTTGGAATCTGCCAGACGTAATCTCCATCTTGCATAGAGGGTAGGGGGGTGGATCTGGGGAGACCCTGGGCACATTAGAAAACCACCCTATCCATTTAAATTGAATTGTGTGGGGAACTGCCTATCTTAATCATTTCCGTTAAATTATGGGTGAGGCAGTGAAATTGTGTAGATGCTTAGCGCATTGAATTAAAGTTAAATCAATTAATTCCCATATAGAAAAATCACAGGATGAGTGTTGTTGGAGTTCAAAACTAGCAAAGGTCCCACCCAGTGTATTAGAGCCAGTATAGACAATAAAGTACTTGGCTGGCACTACCTTTATGAAACCCCTGTCTTCCTTATCAAAGGGGGTTGTCCATACTCCCAAAATAAGTAACCTTAAAACTCTGCCATTCAAGTGAATGTAGAGTGTTCAAAACGAAATTTCCCATTTATTCACTTGCATCCCAAATCAGAATCCCAAGGCCCTGCATTTTATTTAAATAAAAAGCCCAAAATGATATTCTCATTGAGTTCCTTTCCCAAACTATGCCTTTCAAATAAAAAGCCCAAAACGATTTTCCCATTGAGTTCCTTTCGTAAACTTTACCTTTCAAATAAAAAGCCCTAAATGATTTTCCCATTTTGTTTATTTCGCCAAGCCCTGCCTTTCTAATAAAATGCCAAAACGATGATCCTACTTTATTTCCTACTGTATTTCAGCGCTTTGAAACACATTGGGGCCGATTCATGGAACAAAGGTGCGCCGAAAATCTACGCGCAAGCAGGCGCAAGCAGGCGCAAGCAGGCGCAAGCGGAAAAAAAGAGGCGCACGCGCACGCGTGCGATTCATGGAAGTCCCTGCGCGTGTCTTCCTCGGGATGTGCGCCAAACCCGTGAATGGCGCACACGTCACTGCAACATCGTGAAAGGCGTGCGCGACGCGCACAGTGAAAGCGCACAACCGCAGCGCACACACCAGAAAGTGGGCGGGACATGGGGCGTAACGCGCGGAATGGGGAACAACGCGCGAAAATAAGGGCGTAACTGGGGATGTACTGCAGGGAAGCAGACGGAAAGCCCACACGCACTCGAACCACACGTATTCATGGAATCGAATAGGGCAAAGCCACGCACAGCCAAAGACACGCACAAGCTGAAACATGGCCGCCACACGAAGGCAGGCGGTAGAGTCCCAGCGCATCAAAAAAGTGGCGCGCGGGAAGTTAAATACGCGATTGAGCGGGTACGTGGATTTCAGGGGTGCGCGAGAAATTCTACACGCGATTGGCCTGGGTACGTGTATTACAGGGGTGCGCGAGAAAATCTACACGCGATTGGGCTGGGTACGTGGATTTCAGGGGTGCGCGAGAAAATCTACACACGATTGGCCTGGGTACGTGTATTACAGGGGTGCGTGAGAAAATCTACACGCGATGGGCCTGGGTACGTGGATTTCAGGGGTGCGCGGGAAGTTCCACACGCGATTGAGCGAGGTACGTGTATTCCGGGGGTGCGCGGGAAGTTACACACGGGATTGAGCGGGGTACGTGTATTTCGGGGGTGCGCGGGAAGTCAAATATGCGATTGAGCGAGGTACGTGTATTCCGGGGGTGCGCGGGAAGTTCCACACGCGATTCGGCCGGGTACGTGGATTTCAGGGGTGCGCGGGAAGTTCCACACGCGATTTGGCCGGGTACGTGGATTTCAGGGGTGCGCGGGAAGTTCCACACGCGATTGAGCGAGGTACGTGTATTCCGGGGGTGCGCGGGAAGTTACACACGGGATTGAGCGGGGTACGTGTATTTTGGGGGTGCGCGGGAAGTCAAATATGCGATTGAGCGAGGTACGTGTATTCCGGGGGTGCGCGGGAAGTTACACACGCGATTCGGCCGGGTACGTGGATTTCAGGGGTGCGCGGGAAGTTCCACACGCGATTTGGCCGGGTACGTGGATTTCAGGGGTGCGCGGGAAGTTCCACACGCGATTGAGCGAGGTACGTGTATTCCGGGGGTGCGCGGGAAGTTACACACGGGATTGAGCGGGGTACGTGTATTTCGGGGGTGCGCGGGAAGTCAAATATGCGATTGAGCGAGGTACGTGTATTCCGGGGGTGCGCGGGAAGTTACACACGCGAATGAGCGGGTACGTGTATTTCGGGGGTGCGCAGGAAGTTCCACACGGGTACGTGGATTTCAGGGGTGCGCGGGAAGTTCCACACGCGATTTGGCCGGTACGTGGATTTCAGGGGTGCGCGGGAAGTTCCACACGCAATATGGCCGGGTACGTGGATTTCAGGGGTGCGCGGGAAGTTCCACACGCGATTGAGTGGGGTACGTGTATTCCGGGGGTGCGCGGGAAGTTCCACACGCGATTGAGCGGGGTATGTGTATTACAGGGGTGCGCGGGGAGCAGCACACGTGAATTGCACGTGTGGGTCCTCCCAGGTGTACCCTCTACACCCTCCACGGCCCCTGCAGGTGGCTCACACCACAGGGGCCTACCCAGCACATGTCCTGCAGGCACCCCATCCACCATGCCCATGCCCACCAGCCAACCCACATATCAACTAGCACTACTGCCCACCAACGCATGTCCCTCTGCACCCCCAGCCACCAGGGGCACCCTCCACCAGGCCCCCACCCATGTCTCCCACCACCCCCACCCACCAGCCACCAGGGGCAGCCTCCACCAGGCCCCCACCCATGTCTCCCACCACCCCCACCCACCAGCCACCAGGGGCAGCCTCCACCAGGCCCCCACCCATGTCCGACTCATGTCTCCCACCACCCCCACCCCCCAGCCACCAGGGGCAGCCTCCACCAGGCCCCCACCCATGTCTCCCAGCACCCCTACCCCCCAGCCACCAGGGGCAGCCTCCACCAGGCCCCCACCCATGTCTCCCACCACCCCCACCCCCCAGCCACCAGGGGCAGCCTCCACCAGGCCCCCACCCATGTCTCCCACCACCCCCACCCCCCAGCCACCAGGGGCAGCCTCCAGCAGGCCCCCACCCATGTCTCCCAGCACCCCCACCCCCCAGCCACCAGGGGCACCCTCCACCAGGCCCCCACCCATGTCTCCCACCACCCCCACCCCCCAGCAGTGCAGGGGCAGCCTCCACCAGGCCCCCACCCATGTCTCCCACCACCCCCACCCCCCAGCCACCAGGGGCAGCCTCCACCAGGCCCCCACCCATGTCTCCCACCACCCCCACCCCCCAGCCACCAGGGGCAGCCTCCACCAGGCCCCCACCCATGTCTCCCACCACCCCCACCCACCAGCCACCAGGGGCAGCCTCCACCAGGCCCCCACCCATGTCCGACTCATGTCTCCCACCACCCCCACACGCCAGCAGTGCAGGGGCAGCCTCCAGCAGGCCCCCACCCATGTCTCCCAGCACCCCCACCCCCCAGCAGTGCAGGGGCAGCCTCCACCAGGCCCCCACCCATGTCTCCCACCACCCCCACCCACCAGCCACCAGGGGCAGCCTCCACCAGGCCCCCACCCATGTCCGACTCATGTCTCCCACCACCCCCACCCACCAGCCACCAGGGGCAGCCTCCACCAGGCCCCCACCCATGTCTCCCACCACCCCCACCCCCCAGCCACCAGGGGCAGCCTCCACCAGGCCCCCACCCAGGTCTCCCAGCACCCCCACCCCCCAGCCACCAGGGGCAGCCTCCACCAGGCCCCCACCCATGTCTCCCAGCACCCCCACCCCCCAGCCACCAGGGGCAGCCTCCACCAGGCCCCCACCCATGTCTCCCAGCACCCCCACCCCCCAGGGGCACCCTCCAGCAGGCCCCCACCCATGTCTCCCAGCACCCCCACCCCCCAGCCACCAGGGGCACCCTCCAGCAGGCCCCCACCCATGTCTCCCACCACCCCCACCCACCAGCCACCAGGGGCAGCCTCCACCAGGCCCCCACCCATGTCTGACTCATGTCTCCCACCACCCCCACCCCCCAGCCACCAGGGGCAGCCTCCACCAGGCCCCCACCCATGTCTCCCACCACCCCCACCCCCTAGCCACCAGGGGCAGCCTCCAGCAGGCCCCCACCCATGTCTCCCAGCACCCCCACCCCCCAGCCACCAGGGGCACCCTCCACCAGGCCCCCACCCATGTCTCCCACCACCCCCACCCCCCAGCAGTGCAGGGGCAGCCTCCACCAGGCCCCCACCCATGTCTCCCACCACCCCCACCCCCCAGCCACCAGGGGCAGCCTCCACCAGGCCCCCACCCATGTCTCCCACCACCCCCACCCCCCAGCCACCAGGGGCAGCCTCCACCAGGCCCCCACCCATGTCTCCCACCACCCCCACCCACCAGCCACCAGGGGCAGCCTCCACCAGGCCCCCACCCATGTCCGACTCATGTCTCCCACCACCCCCACACGCCAGCAGCGCAGGGGCAGCCTCCAGCAGGCCCCCACCCATGTCTCCCAGCACCCCCACCCCCCAGCAGTGCAGGGGCAGCCTCCACCAGGCCCCCACCCATGTCTCCCACCACCCCCACCCACCAGCCACCAGGGGCAGCCTCCACCAGGCCCCCACCCATGTCCGACTCATGTCTCCCACCACCCCCACCCACCAGCCACCAGGGGCACCCTCCACCAGGCCCCCACCCATGTCCAACTCATGTTCCCCACCACCCCCACCCCCCAGCACTGTGGGGCACCTGCCAGCAGGCCCCCACCCATGTCCAACTCATGTCTCCCACCCCCCAGCACTGTGGGGCACCTGCCAGCAGGCCCCCACCCATGTCCAACTCATGTCTCCCACCACCCCCACCCCCCAGCACTGTGGGGCACCTGCCAGCAGGCCCCCACCCATGTCCAACTCATGTCTCCCACCCCCCAGCACTGTGGGGCACCTGCCAGCAGGCCCCCACCCATGTCCAACTCATGTCTCCCACCCCCCAGCACTGTGGGGCACCTGCCAGCAGGCCCCCACCCATGTCCAACTCATGTCTCCCACCCCCCAGCACTGTGGGGCACCTGCCAGCAGGCCCCCACCCATGTCCAACTCATTTTCCCCACCCAACATGTCATCACAGTCCAGATCCCTGGTCTCTATGGTCAGCCCCCAAATGCAAAACACCCACCCGAGTTTTGCATCCACCCACTCATATTTTGCAATTACATCACAGAACACCAATTGCAAGTTCCAAAACAAACACATGTCCCTCACATACAACCAATGGGTGTCAGTGATTCTCAAAACACATAACATGAAATGCATGAAAACAATGAGATACCACACATTGAAGTTCAACAAAAAAATAATGTATTAAAGGAAAGATGAATAGAAACAAAAATGAAGAAACAGAAATGTGAATGGAAAAAAATGAAAAGAAGCATGTCCGTTCAAAACTTAAAAAAATAAAGAATATAGAAATCCAAAGTAATGTAGTATAAAGTCAATGTCCACCAAACAAAATCCAATGTGAAATAAAAATAATAAGCCATTGATCCATGGAGAATGTTAAAAAAGAAAGTATGTACAAGTCCACAACTATGTACAATGCAAGAAGCCAGGGTCCATTATCCCAACAAAATAAAGGAAACCTAACTAACTACACTAACTAATAAAAAAAACTATATACAAAAATGTGGCCAATGTCCAAAAGGTCCAAATGAAATAAAAACAAAAATGAAACTTAACACTATCTACATAACTATGTACAAGGGCAGCGGGCTAGTTCCACGGCTCACTTCTGGATGTGCCGGGCCAGGGCATCATCGAACTCCTCCTCAATGTCCCGGAGGCGGTCCTCCTCCATGGCCCCGAGGGTCCGCAGGGCCGTCGACGTGTCCACCTCCAAAGCCCTGCGGATTGCCTCGAGGCACTCGACCCGCCTCAGGGCCCTCTGCATGGAGTTCTCCGCCCTGACCATAGAGAGCCGTGCCTCTTCCGCCCGCTGCCGCTCCGCATCTATGGCGTGGCCCAACCGCTGCCACACGGAAGACACATTTAGTCCTGGGTCCTCCTGCCCTCTGGCCGATGCCTGCCCCTCCGATGTCGAAGGCCCCGAGCCTTCATGGCTCCCACCATGGTGCTGCTGCTGCTGTGCCTCTGCCCCTGCACTGCCTCCTGCTGCCTGCACATCCTCCGCCGGCTGGGGTGCAGTCGTTGACGTGGCCACCCCTGCTGGACGTCCGACTCCCGACTGTGGCAGGGATGCCTCCTCCACCAGCCTGGCCGCACCGTCAGAGGCAGCTCCACAGGGCACCCAGGTGACTGATGGGTGGGAAGATGGCACAGAGTACGACTGGCGCGTAGGGGGTCCAGCTGAGGAGGGGGTCGTGGCAAGCCCCATCAGACAGAGGAATCCGGCCTGGGTGACCTGTCCCAGCAGGCTGACGTGGTCAACGAGCCATTCGAGATGACGTGCAGTCTCTTCATGAAAAGACTGCAGGTCACCTCGCATGGCCCGTTGATGCAACGCCACACCAGCCAGGACAGGCTCAACCCGGGCCTGGAAAGCCACGTCCGCAGGCAGAGGAAGGCCAGTTGACGTCAGCTCATCCCCTGCCTGAAAACTGGTCTGGACATAGGCATCCCTGCTGGTGCAAGATGATGCAGGGACAGGATCAGGGACAGGATTGCACACAGGCACCTCCGCGGCGGCCTGTGCTGCCTCCTGTCCCTGGTCCTGCACTGCACCACTAGCACCAGTGGGATCCCCACCCCCAGACCCCGTCTCCGGTGCTTGCACAGCCTCCTCCTCCACCAAACCCCCCACCAACCTGGATGACTCTGTGCCATCTTCCCCCGTTGGGCCCTGTGGGGTCCCAGCTGCCCCTTCTGCTGCCGAGGAGTCCAACTGCAACCTCCGCCTCTTGGACCTCCCCCCGGCAGCTGCGGCCTGGGACGCGGCACCGGACTCCTCACTCCCCGACGAGATGACAACATGGGAGGGGAGCCGGGCCTTGCGTCTCCGGCTGGCGGTGGGATCCCCGCCGCTGTGCTCCACAGCACCTTCTCCGCCCTCTTCATCAGTTGACGCTGCAGACAGGGAGAAACAAAACACACGCATCAGGGCACTGTACAATGGACACATACACACATGACAGTTGCACATGAGTGGCATTGGCAAACCTCAGACATGTCATCACGATCACCAACACACATGTCATTACAACTCGCACACACGAGCCATACCACAGCCATTTCGCAACTGCCAACACCATCCATACACATACAACATCATGAGCAGACAAAGGTGAGCCAGACATCACATGCAACACATGAAGTGCACCACACATGTACACACACCACCACACTTGCATGCATGTGTACACATCTGCCAAGTGTCGCAGTGTTCAGACGGGCATCCATGTCACATCTGCCCATCAGGCTTCCACTTAAAGCTGTCACATGCATCCATGTTGCATCACTGTTGCACCCTTGTCAAATACACACACATGCACATGTACACAGCGCTGATACATGCAGCTGAAAACAACATACATGCGTGACATCACGGACATGTCTACTCACATACACATTCATACAAACTTGTGTGCCCACACAACTGCATATGGCATGCAAGCCCACACACACAGGCACCATCCATGTCTCACACATTACAGCCCTCGCATGTGTCAGCCCCACAGCCCTGTACACCTGCACCCATACTCGACCCCATACAAACAGATGTGCAACCTGCACACTACTGAACAATCACCACACGCACTGCTCACAATCAGGATGCATGTACACTCACCGCTCGACTCCAGACGGGTCTGCCTCTCAAGGACCTGGACGTGGAGCGCTGGGGATATGCGTTCCAGACCCTCATCTGTTCTTCCGACAAGTGGCCCCGGCGCCCCTTGGCATCCGCTGCCTTCAAGAGGCGCCGGGCCTTGTTCAGGGTCCTGGACCTGAAGTCCTCCCAGCGCTTCTTGACATGTTGGAAGTCGCGGACTGCCACCCCCTCCGCGTTGATGGCAGTCACGATGTCAGTCCAGATCCGAGTCCGTCCTTCCTTGTCGGCGCGGGAACTTCCGAAGAGGGCATCATACTGCCCCAGGACTTGCTCCACCAGGACACCAACTTCGGTGGCACTGAAGCTGGTGCCCCTCTGCCTCTCTGGCCGGGGGTTGTCAGTGGTCACAGATGGAGTTTGCCCCGACATGACAACCCCAGAGGCAGGAGTGGGTGGGCAACTGGGTCCTGGGGCTGGGCTGTGGAGCGATGGAATCCCAGTCGGGAGTCTTTGGTTCCAGCAGGGGTGGTCACACCAACAGCACCCCTGGCTGATGTGCAGGCAGCAAATGGCAGGGCACGTGGGCAGCAGGCAGTCAGGCAGCAGCAGATGGCAGGTGGGAGCGTGCTCGGGGCTCTGGGGGGCAGTAGTTCGGCCTTCTGGGCAGGAGCGTGGTCTTCCGTGTGCTTACGCGTGGCCAGCTTGATACGGAGTGATTTGGCACGTGAAAATTCTGCACGTCAGCGTGTATTTCGAGGAAAGGCCCTTAGCGCGTAAGCGCGTCTGCACGCATACGCATTTTCATTGGACCAAAGGCCCTCAGCGCGTGAGCGCGTCTGTGACGTGACGTGCGAGGGAGTATCCCTCATTGCACGTGATGACAGTACACACGTGGATTCCAACCAATCGCGTGTGAAAGTTAACGGGACCCCGGAACACACGTACCCAGGCCAATGGCGTGTGGAAGTACCCGCGCACCCCGAAACACACGTACCCAGGCCAATGGCGTGTGGAACTACCCGCGCACCCCGAAACACACGCACCCAGGCCAATCGCGTGTGGAACTACCCGCGCACCCCGAAACACACGTACCCAGGCCAATGGCGTGTGGAACTACCCGCGCACCCCGAAACACACGTACCCAGGCCAGGCCCCTCCGATCACACGCGATGACACCCGAATACGGGAAACCAACGAGTCCGCCCACACGGAGGCGTCCCGCGCCCGCGCACAGCATAAAAGTGCGCGCAAACAACAAACGCGTATATACAGCGACGATGAATGCCCCATTTGTTGCTGCACTGATTGTGGGACACCGCAGGAGGAGGAGAATAGCCAGGGCACGCATTTTTGCACCACGGACAAGCCTTTTTGGGATGCCTGACGACCAGGTCTACGGCAGGTATAGGTTTCCACCACATATCATCCTAGACCTGGTCAGGGAGTGGGAAGATGACCTCACATCCCCCACCCTTTGCTCCCAAGCATTGAGCCCCTTGGAGAAGCTGCTCAATGTCTTGCATTTTTTGGCCACTGGGTCGTTTCAGCAGACCACTGCCATAGTGGGGGGGGTCTCACAGGCCACGCAGTCACGCTGCCTACACCAGGTACTGGCAATCATGACAGCGCGCCCCTCAGTCCGCAGGCACATATACATGCCCAGAACACCCGCAGAAAGGCAGGCCGTTGTCCTGGATTTTTTCAGGGTGGCACACTTCCCCAAAGTGCTCGGTGCCATAGATTGCAGCCATGTGGCCCTACGTCCACCTAGGGCCACTGAGCACATCTACCGAAACCGCAAGCACTGGCATTCCATCAATGTACAGGTGGTATGCGATGCAAAGGGAATCATCACCGCTGTCTATGCAAACTACCCTGGCTCCACCCATGACAGTTTCATATACAGAATGTCCGCCCTGAGCCGGGCCCTGGAAGCTGGGCAGCATGGCGACACATGGCTCCTAGGTGAGTACAAATGCCCTTGCACATGCATGCAAGTCACACACAGACAAATATACCAACCCTAATAATCTCAACAATTATCACCTCCCCAGGGGACAGTGCCTACCCTCTGGGCAACCACATGATGACGCCAATCCGGAACCCCACCACACCACCCCAGGTAAGATACAACGCTGCCCATATTGCAACCAGGGGCATAGTGGAGCGCACATTCGGAGTGCTCAAGTCACGTTTCCGCTCCCTTGACCGCTCTGGTGGGCAACTACTCTATGCACCACCAGTTGTGTGCAGGATTATTGTGGCAGCATGTGTCCTGCACAATGTTGCAACACGGCAGGGTGTCCCGGTGGACATGGTGGTGCCCCCACATCCCCAACCACAGGCACAGGCGCTGCCCATGGGAGGGGACAGGGCACGTGGCGAGGTAGCCCGGACCCAGCTTGTGGCCACATTTTTCACCTAAACTCCCACCCCTGCGGAGTGCACACAGGCCTGGCACATACCAGGTGACAATCGATGATGACAAAGTGACAGTCAACTGTCACAACCCTACCACCCTGAGATAGTTGCCATGGAAGTGCCACATCGTCTGCATCCCTAGCTACTTAAACACAAGCTATCCTGTGCAACCAAAATGCACACATATGACATGTGACATGACATGAGCCATACACAAGTATTCAAAGGCACAATGAGGCAGTGGGGGGGGAACAAGGGAACACAGAGAACGGTACTACTATGCCAGGTGTCATTGAGATTGTGCAAGTGCAGGGGTAGGGGGAAGGGAAAAGTGCAAGGGGAAGGGTGGGGGGGAGTCCAGTACAGGGGAAGTAGGCCAAAAAAATAATACATAGGTCGCCTGGTGGCAACTGCAAAGGTAAGTGCAGACAAGTGCTGTGAAGGGAGGGCTGTAGGGATAGAGAGACAGTCCCGCAGTGCAGGGGTTGCCAGGGTGGCAGTGCAAGTGAACAGTGGCTGGCCCAGGGACCGAGGTTGGTGAGAGTGTCCCAGTTGCAGCTCCTGTGCAGTTCCAGTGAAGAATTCTGCAAGGGAGAGGCAGAGAGTAAGCAGAAGCAAAGAGGAAGGTCTTGAGGTGCTTCCAGAACTGGAGATGGTTCCCCTCAAGTTCAAGTCAGGCAGGAAGTCTGTTCGAGGGGGAGGGCCCTGCTGCGGAGAGAAACCTACCCCCAGCTAGTTGCTCTGAGAAGCGGATGACCTGGACATGCAAGGTGTGCATCACACACACCTGCAAAACAGGCCATGGCCATCACTGTCATGTCAGTCAAACCCTCCCAAACATCAACATGACATGGCAAGCAATACCCATACACCGACCCAGTAACGATAAGGTACACATTGCCATGTCCTAAATGTACAGTGGCATCGGACAATGATGCCTGACCCGGAATCCGATGAAATGACAGACCAACAAAAAGTCCCACCCAAAATACGTCGATTCCAAATGCATTACAACAGTCGTAGACGTAACATCACAATGAATGCCTGTCAATATGCACATTATGCATTGCAAAATCAACACTGCAGCTCATGTGTGCAGTGTCCTACTCCTGCATCACACTGCTCAGCGCACAGCACAGTGAACAGCCATTGCGTGTGATGCACACCCTGAGCATCACATCTAAGTGACAGACTACATCAAACATCAAATTAGGCATGTACTGGAACCATAACCGGTCACAGAACATGTGCTGCCGGGACACAGTGGGCACCAGAAGGCAAACAGTGTACACGTGGATATGCAAGGGGGGGGAGTACATGGAGTGCATCCGAGTGCAAGTGTGTGGTTCTGCAAGGACATGCACTCCACATATGCATGTGCACTCAAGTAACCATCAGTGTTCCCTACACATCACATGTGAACATCCACCATGTGCACACCCCAGCATGTCAAACCACTACTATCCCCTCGCACCTGAAAGGAAAACACAACACATGAACAGGCATTGATCAGCAGAACACAACATGTACATAGGACAACAACATTACAATGTCAGAGTTCCCATCACACTGCAGGGCAACGCAACTATCAACAACAACCCCCCCCCCTCGCAATTGACCATGCCCACTGAACAACTGCACCTGGGTCATGGAGCCTCCAACCCTCATTCCCACCTGGCCACAGGATCACCTTTACCCTTCGTGTCCATCTCCCACCATGTGTGTAAAGAGATGCCTGAACCCTCAGAATCCACACTCATTTCCTAAATCACATAATCCAAGGCATGAAAAGGAACCCAAACACCCTCCAGTAGATGACTTGACGTAGCAGTACGTCTCAAAGGCCAAGTACTACCACAATGATGCAACAACCAAGGTAGCACAGCAAAACAATGTCACGACAGGATGTGAGACATGTGTGGTACATGACATAGGATGATGCACCATGAATGGATGTGTACTGTCACGGGTCCCCTGTACAGGCGCCGGAGTCTCATGAAACAACCACCCACACCATGTCCCGGGGGCCTGCAAGGTCAAACTCAGACAGGCCCCTGAGATTCTGGTGGGGAATGAGGTTCAGGGATATGCAGTCGGGACAGGTGTAGACACACTGGATGACTGGAATGCGTGGCAGGTGAGGGGAGTAGGAATGAAACATGAAACCAGGGAATGCACGAAAATGTACAACCTACATGAACACATGCACAATCCAAACAAACTTGGACATCATTGTCATGGCCTTCTGAAGTCCAGGCTCAGGAGTGGTACGAACCAACCACCCCCTCTAGGGTTTTGGCGCCTGCAAGTTCGGGGCTTACACAGGCATCCGCAACCCCAGTGGGGAAAGAGGGTCAGGGAACATTGCTTGGATAGGCATGGGAAGCAGGAACACCGGGTAGAGGGTACAGGTTTCAAAATTGCATAGGATCACGGGTGATTAGGGTAAAAAACATACCAAATAGGACCACACATACATCCATGCATCAGTACACTCCCCAGCAAGCCTATGCAGGGCAGTTTGTAAGAAAATACAACAAGACACTTAGCTCTGGTTTTGAGTGCTGGCCTCCTGCCTGCGCACTCTCAGGTCCGGTTACAGGAGCACTGCAATGCTGCAAAGAGAGACACAGTCAGCAACCTGTACGTGCCAATTACACAAAAACACAACACAAAACATGCCCCATAACAACATACAACTCTACAAACAGACAATCTGTGCTCCATGCTTCGTACCCATATATAACATCACCCCTGTGACGGGTCATTCACAGTCAATGCAGTAAGTCAGCCGCTGGTGGGTGCTTGGCAAATGGAACACCAATGTGTCACAATTCACACAACATGCAAGGTTCCCTGGGTAAGCAGACAGACCCATATGGCAAGCCATGTCTACAGAGCAAGTTGCGTACCACCATGACCAAAACAAAGTTGCCAGTGCATTTATCATGAAGTACGTGGAATAGACATGCACTGCACCCGAGTATCTCCCTTGCTGTATGTCCCTGTGAGCTGCCCCTTTCCATGTCTTGGAAGGCTACATGGTTGATACAAGTGCCTCAATGAACCTTGGTGTACCGCAGGCTATGTGCCACTGCCCCCGCATGTGTCCCAGACAACCCTACTATCAACAGCCATCAGTCCACAAACACATCTGAGCTGCATTGTGTGCTTCAACACCAATATTTGTCTAAGCTCACCCTCAGTGCTGTGACTAAGCCTGCACGTGCAACTCGCCTGGTGCAAGCTTTGCTGTCTCGTGGCCCCCCTGTGATGCTCACCTTGCCTGGAGTTCCTTGGAACATGTCAGCAGTTCTAGGATGTGGGTCTGCAATCACTGTGGCTCTGCTTGTGCACACATGTGCATGTGGGCACCAACAAACGGGTCCGGAATTACGTCGTCCAATGGGCCATGTCTGCTGGCAAAGGTGCTCTGGTGCCTCATCCCCCTGCAGAAAGTGCTTGAAACACATGATTAATGCATCAAAGTGATCTGTGTGTGTCTCATCAGGCATCTCATTACTTGACCATGTCAGAGAGTCACATCACAAATCACACCATCATTCCGTCTTTCACCTCCAAAGTGTGGAACACTATCTACAGCATGATTTGCAACAAGCACGTGTACAGGAAAGATATGAAACATAATACACAATGCATAGCAATCAATGTCCACATTAATCATGACACGCCCCATCTAGCAAAAGCTGAACAGTGGACAATTACACCTAAATCATCCCCACTAGGGGTGTCAACACAAGTCAAAAAGCACCAGACATGCCACAGATATGACAGTCCAAAGCCCTTGTGTAAAATTCTGTTACACCGAACCATCCTTGCGAGCCCATGGATAAGGGAGGCAGGAGTGGCATATGTGAGTCAAGGAACCCAAGCAGCAAACATATACACAAGACAACCATGAAGGGCCCAGCTGGAACAGACAGTGGATGCCTTCAAAAACCACAAGGCACCGCACTGTCACATGTAAGCACAATAGACTATAAATTTTAAACTAACTCAACTATTAACTAATTACACTAACTATGGAAAACCTACATTACCTATTTAAACTAACTATCAAACAGAAACTTAACTAACTAAACTAAAAGAAAAATCAAAAATGGCCACTTACGACCCGGGGGGGAGGGGAGGCACCCAGGAGGGGGGAGGTACAGGGTGCTGCTCAACATCCACATGCGATGATGCTGAGCCAAAAAAAAATACCTCCATGGGCTCAACGCCTTCACAGCACGACCTATGTGGGAGATAGATGGTCATCCGAGTCTGGCTCATCCTGGTAAGGAGGACGTGGCACAGTAGCCTGGCCACGCCTAGCCGCAGCTTGCCCCTCGTCGGCAGCAAGTCTGCCGGACAGGTGAGCCTGGTTCTCTGTGGCGATGTTACATAGGTCTGCATGCAGGACCTCACGTGATACACGTGCTTCCTCTTGCAAGGTAGCACGTGTAACACGGAGTTCCTCCTGCAAGGCCTGGCTGGACAACCGCTGCACCTCCCGGCAAGCCTGTAGCTCAGCCGAGATGGTGCGCTCAAGCTGTGCAAACCTCTCCTCTGCCCGCTGCCTCTGGGACATCATAAGGACACCCAGAGTGGATCTGAGGGAGGCATACTCCTCCCTCAGGGCATCCATGTGCGCCTCTGCGTGAGCAGCAATTGCTTGACGCAGAGACGACATTTCAGCCTGGCGTGCCCTGTCTGAGGCCGCCATGCCCAGCCTGAGTGAGCGGGCCGTGGACCGTGCCGCCTGCTGCTGGAGAAGCACCTGCCTAGCAGGGGGGAGCACAGATCGGGCCACACGCTCCATGCTGTCAGCGATGTTCTCCATTGCTGCCCCCTGCCGTTCTGAATTGGCAGTCATGTCTTGCTCCCACTCAGTATACAGCGGTTGCGCGCGGCGACCGCGTTGCCGGGCTTGACCCCTGCGGGACCCAAGGACCGGGGGTCCTCGCTGTGTTGGCACCGCCTGCGGCTGCACGACTACATGCCCCCGTCGACGTGATGTCCCAGGCACATCAGTGACTGGTGTGGAGGGTGACCCTGCGTCCAGATCCACCACGGGCGGAGGAACCAAGACTGTCTGATCCCTCAGTGCAGGGGTCGCAGACAGAGGAGTGTCCACATCAGAATCACTCACCCCTGACACATGGACTTGATGCTCATCCAACTCAACATGGACGTCAGAGTCGTCATCAAGGCTGGACTCATAGGCAGCCAGAGACAGGATGGACTGCAGCACTTGGGGGTTTTCATGGCCTACCACCCCACGACCCCCACTAGTGCCGGGTTGATGTGGTCTTACCAACCCTGTGTCTGGCATGACAACACCATCCTCTGCATCCATTGCGTCATCACCTGAAAAATAGAGAGGAAAAGGTCAGTACACATGTCAGAAGCACACAACACACACACACACACACCGACAGCAAAGGCATCCGGCAGACATGTGACACACAACATATGACCTTGCATGCATGCTGGGTCTACTTAGAATAGCTTCTGTGATCAGACCTGTCGAAAGGTGGCAGTTTGCATGGAAGTGGGTCTATGCAGTGCAGAAAATGTGTACGCCACTCACTACCTACATGTACAAGCACTCCATGGTGTGTGCCAGGAAATGTGAAGGCAGTGCAATGTCAAAATCAGACATCACGTGCATTGTGTATTCAATGTGTACCATGTCTAGAAGGCAAGCACCCCTCCACCCCAGTACCAAAGCAGGGATGCCTAGCATGGTATCAAAAGGCTGACCATACACCTGTGTATTGACAAGCAGTGTTGACTGGCATCAACAGCTTAATGTGATTGAAATTACAACACTGCAAATGATGCTGGGACAGTGGGCAGGACACATGATGGAAGATCCGGAGGCCGGCCACGTGTGAAGAAGACACAACAAGAGTTGGACAGAGTCATTGGCCATTGAACAGGCTGAGGCCTGTGAGCCACACAGATTGTCAGAGCCTAAACATGTGTGCAACGCAGGACTGAGCCACAGTTGACATGGGGAGGCCGATAATATGGCAGGCAATGTATGTAACCAAGGACTCATATTACAGTGATCATCCAGTCAAGGACACATAGGGGCATGCGTGCAATGCACATGGAGCATGAATGGGCACTCATGTCCCTGCGGGACATCTGACCCATGCACAGTACAAGTGGGATGCCCTGCATCGAGTACTAAGGCTGTACCACACGGCATATGTCTGGCACTTTCTAAGCTGGAAGTTAGCATCTACACAGGACACATGAACATGAAACTACACATTGGCAAGAATGTAGCAGACCAGTGCAAAGGTGGAACTGGGGTGCAGAGTGGCGGAGGAGGGGCAAGGGAGCATGGCCACATGGAGTCCCGCATGCAGGCAGAGGAGACATGCATGACGGTGGGATTGCATTACTTACACATCAGAACCATGTACACGTCACATGTAGCAGCAATCATGCACAACACATCCCACAAGTGAAACACACACGTCCTCAACAACTACGCATCAACACTCACTGGACTGGGCATCAAAGTCCAGCATCTCTCCCACACCTTCGACCAATTCTGGTGGTATGAACTCCGCAACGAGAGCCTCATGCGGAGTGAGTTCTTCCTCCTCTGGTGCAGGCCCACCGCCAGTCACCAGAGTCAAGTTGTAATTTGAGGCACGCTTGGCCTTAGTGCTGCACTTGATGTCATTCCAGCGCTTTTTGCACTCCTGCGCCGTGCGCACCTCATGGCCGAATGAACTGACACGTTCCGCCACATGCTTCCAGTGGGTGTTACGTTGGGCAGCCGTAGTCTGACTATTGGCACCCATTAGCATGTCACGGCTGTGTCCCCGCACGTAGTCCACGAGGAAGTCCAGTTCCTGCTTACAGAAAGGCTTCTTCCTCGACGTGCAGGAGGTCGTGGCTGTGTGTGGGGTCCCAGCCTGTGCTGCAGATGCAACCTTCCTCCTCTTGGACTGTGGCGCAGACCCTGGCTGGCTAATGCCGCCCCGACCAGTATGGCCAGTGGGTTGGGTGGATTGAGCCGAGGGAGTGGCAGGTGGAGGGATGACCAAAGGCCTGACTTGTGTCAGTGGCAGCTGGGTGCCCACTAATGGACCCTGCGCAGCAACATCAGCTGTGGCAGGGTCATTGACCGCAACGGTCCTGGTTGGCAGACTCACAACCGGGGTGCTGTTGGGTGCATCTGCCCCTGCACTTGCCAACACCCGGCTGTTCGGGGCAGCAGATGACATGACTGCCCCAGGGACACGTGTCTTGGTCTGAGCAGCCCGGCCTGCCCCAATGGTTTCCCCCCTGGCCTGTTGGAGATCTACCAAGGGCTCTTCAAGTGCCAACGCAGCCTGCGCTGGCAGACCCTGAGCCTGGGTGGCGGTGTCCACAGCTGCACCTGCAGCTACCGCTACCCTTGGGCCCGTGGCAGTCGATGAAACGGACTGCCGGGTCATACGGGTGCCAGTGCCAGATGCAGGAGCTGCATCCCCCTGAACCACAGGGGGTGGTGGCATGGCTGCACCAACACATGGCACAACATTGTGCTCAAGTGGCGCACCCCTGCCTCTTCCCCCTCTGTGGCTGCCCTGGACACCCTGGAGTCCCCCTACTCCCTGGTCACCACGGCCACGTCCCCGACCACGCCCGCCACGAGGAGGACGCCCAGCAGAGGCGCCCCTCACCTTTGGTAGCCTCCCTACCATGGCACAGATGTAATAGTGCTGGCACAGATGGAGTGGTGCCAATGGGAGGTGTACAGCACAATTGACCTGGGCAATTGGGGTGAAGGGGGTGGGAAGCAAGATGTTAACAGCGCCCCTGCACCTGCAAGGCTGTATGTGACCCCGGTGATGTGTTGACGGGTCACGCAACGCTCAGGCACCCCAAAACTGCAGTAAAACCGTGCACGCAACCCTGCAGCCTACGTGCGTGGATTAAACCTCCCGCAGTACGCGGTGGCACCCAGTAACACGTATAACGCGTACGCGTGGGACACGCAGGCTACGATGACATCGAAAATGGGTGCGATACACAGGGGCACCCGCAGTGGGAAAAGGAGCGTTTGCGACTCACCGTCTGACTAGCGCGATGCAGAAAAACACGCGTAGCCAATACCCCCGCCAAAAGAAGAGATACGTCCTTGAGAGCTGTGAAGTAGATGGCGCGCGAAACAACTGGAAGCAGCAACACACGTCGGTCTCCACGAAAGACACGTACAGCGAACTGCTGGGCCCGCTCACCTTTAACCCGTGCTGAGGGAAACGCACGCGCGCGTCACGTCACATGCGGACGTGCACTTTTTCACGTTTGATTACGCGCATTACACGCGGACGTGCAGTTTTTCACGCGCGCACGCTTATGCATGGGCCCTTTCCTCCTATTACACGCGGACGTGCAGTTTTTCACGCGCGCTTACGCGCATTACACGCAGCGTGCAGATTTTTCACGTGCCTAATCACTCCGTATGAAGCTGGCCACGCGAAAACACACGGAAGACCACGCTCCTGCCCAGAAGGCCAATTCACTGGCCCCCAGTGCCCCAAGAAGCCTCCCACATGCCATCTGCTGCTGCCTGCCTGCCTGCCTGCCTGCCTGCCTGCCTGCTGCCACCGTGCCCTGCCATTTGGTGCCTGCACATCAGCCATCTGCAGGGGTCCAGTTGCTGTGTCCACCCCTGCTGGTACAGAAGAGTCCCGACTCAAATGACATCGCTCCACAGCCCAGCCCCAGGACCCAGTTGGTCACCCACTCCTGCCCCTGGGGTTGCCATGTCGAGCACATCCACATCTGACACCAGTGGCAACCCCCGGCCAGAGGGGCAGAGGGGCACCAGCTTCACTGCCACCGAAGTTGGTGTCCTGGTGGAGCATGTCCTGGGGCAGTATGATGCCCTCTTCGGATCGTCCCGCGCCAAGAGGGAAGGACGGGAGAGGACGCAGAGGGGGTGGCAACCCGCACCATCCAGAAGGTCAAGAAGCGCTGGGAGGACTTGAGGTCCAGGACCCTCATGGAGGCCCGGCGCCTTGTGGAGGGGGGCCGGGGCCGCATGAGTTCCATCCAGTTGAGGGTCCTGGAACGCGCACACCCAGCGCTCCACAGCCAGGTCCTTGAGAGGGAGACCCGTCTGGAGTTGAGCGGTAAGTGGCCAAGCATTGCTGTGTGAGACAGGGCATGTTGCAGTGTGCTGGTTGTCTGATACTTGCCTGCATGTGTGACATAGGCCATGTACGCATGTATGTGTGCAGGGACATCATGGTAATGCATGTGCGACCTGTAATGTGTGAACCGCATGGTTGTTGCATGTGTTTGAATGTGACATGGGGAGCCCTGTGCAGATTGCACACATGACAGCATGGAAGTCTCTGTTCCTGGACATGGGTGGGGGCCTGGTGGAGGGTGCCCCTGGTGGCTGGGGGGTGGGGGTGCTGGGAGACATGGGTGGGGGCCTGGTGGAGGGTGCCCCTGGTGGCTGGGGGGTGGGGGTGCTGGGAGACATGGGTGGGGGCCTGGTGGAGGCTGCCCCTGGTGGCTGGGGGGTGGGGGTGCTGGGAGACATGGGTGGGGGCCTGGTGGAGGCTGCCCCTGGTGGCTGGGGGGGTGGGGGTGCTGGGAGACATGGGTGGGGGCCTGCTGGAGGGTGCCCCTGGTGGCTGGGGGGTGGGGGTGGTGGGAGACATGAGTCGGACATGGGTGGGGGCCTGGTGGAGGCTGCCCCTGGTGGCTGGGGGGTGGGGGTGCTGGGAGACATGGGTGGGGGCCTGGTGGAGGGTGCCCCTGGTGGCTGGGGGGTGGGGGTGCTGGGAGACATGGGTGGGGGCCTGGTGGAGGCTGCCCCTGGTGGCTGGGGGGTGGGGGTGCTGGGAGACATGGGTGGGGGCCTGGTGGAGGCTGCCCCTGGTGGCTGGGGGGCTGGGGGTGCTGGGAGACATGGGTGGGGGCCTGGTGGAGGGTGCCCCTGGTGGCTGGGGGGTGGGGGTGGTGGGAGACATGAGTCGGACATGGGTGGGGGCCTGGTGGAGGCTGCCCCTGGTGGCTGGGGGGTGAGGGTGCTGGGAGACATGGGTGGGGGCCTGGTGGAGGGTGCCCCTGGTGGCTGGGGGGTGGGGGTGCTGGGAGACATGGGTGGGGCCCTGGTGGAGGCTGCCCCTGGTGGCTGGGGGGTGGGGGTGCTGGGAGACATGAGTCGGACATGGGTGGGGGCCTGGTGGAGGCTGCCCCTGGTGGCTGGGGGGTGGGGGTGCTGGGAGACATGGGTGGGGGCCTGGTGGAGGCTGCCCCTGGTGGCTGGGGGGTGGGGGTGCTGGGAGACATGGGTGGGGGCCTGGTGGAGGCTGCCCCTGGTGGCTGGGGGGGTGGGGGTGCTGGGAGACATGAGTCGGACATGGGTGGGGGCCTGGTGGAGGCTGCCCCTGGTGGCTGGGGGGTGGGGGTGCTGGGAGACATGGGTGGGGGCCTGGTGGAGGGTGCCCCTGGTGGCTGGGCGGTGGGGGTGCTGGGAGACATGGGTGGGGGCCTGGTGGAGGCTGCCCCTGGTGGCTGGGGGGTGGGGGTGCTGGGAGACATGGGTGGGGGCCTGGTGGAGGGTGCCCCTGGTGGCTGGGGGGTGGGGGTGGTGGGAGACATGGGTGGGGGCCTGGTGGACGCTGCCCCTGGTGGCTGGGGGATGGGGGTGCTGGGAGACATGGGTGGGGGCCTGGTGGAGGCTGCCCCTGGTGGCTGGGGGGGGTGGGGGTGCTGGGAGACATGAGTCGGACATGGGTGGGGGCCTGGTGGAGGCTGCCCCTGGTGGCTGGGGGGTGGGGGTGCTGGGAGACATGGGTGGGGGCCTGGTGGAGGCTGCCCCTGGTGGCTGGGGGGGTGGGGGTGCTGGGAGACATGAGTCGGACATGGGTGGGGGCCTGTTGGAGGCTGCCCCTGGTGGCTGGGGGGTGGGGGTGCTGGGAGACATGGGTGGGGGCCTGGTGGAGGGTGCCCCTGGTGGCTGGGCGGTGGGGGTGCTGGGAGACATGGGTGGGGGGCTGGTGGAGGCTGCCCCTGGTGGCTGGGGGGTGGGGGTGCTGGGAGACATGGGTGGGGGCCTGGTGGAGGCTGCCCCTGGTGGCTGGGGAGGTGGGGGTGCTGGGAGACATGAGTCGGACATGGGTGGGGGCCTGGTGGAGGGTGCCCCTGGTGGCTGGGGGGTGGGGGTGGTGGGAGACATGGGTGGGGGCCTGGTGGAGGCTGCCCCTGGTGGCTGGTGGGTGGGGGTGCTGGGAGACATGGGTGGGGGCCTGGTGGAGGGTGCCCCTGGTGGCTGGGGGGTGGGGGTGCTGGGAGACATGGGTGGGGGCCTGCTGGCAGGTGCCCCACAGTGCTGGGGGGTGGGGGTGCAAGGGGACATGTGGCTTGGCTGGGGGGCATGGCCATGGTGGATGGGCTGCCTGTGGGACATGACATGGGGTGCAGGGTAGTCCCCTGTGGTGTGGGATGCCTGCAGAGGTCGTGGAGGGGGTAGAGGGGAGACCTGGGAGGACCCACACTGCCAATTCACGTCTTGAACTTCCCGCACACCCACCACCCGCGCACCCCTGAAATCCACGTACCCAGGCCAATCGCGTGTAGACTTTCTCGCGCACCCCTGAAATCCACGTACCCAGGCCAATCGCGTGTAGACTTTCTCGCGCACCCCTGAAATCCACGTACCCAGGCCAATCGCGTGTAGACTTTCTCGCGCACCCCTGAAATCCACGTACCCAGGCCAATCGTGTGTAGACTTTCTCGCGCACCCCTGAAATCCACGTACCCAGGCCAATCGCGTGTAGTTTTTCTCGCGCACCCCTGAAATCCACGTACCCAGGCCAATCGCGTGTAGACTTTCTCGCGCACCCCTGAAATCCACGTACCCAGGCCAATCGTGTGTAGACTTTCTCGCGCACCCCTGAAATCCACGTACCCAGGCCAATCGTGTGTAGTTTTTCTCGCGCACCCCTGAAATCCACGTACCCAGGCCAATCGCGTGTAGACTTTCTCGCGCACCCCTGAAATCCACGTACCCAGGCCAATCGCGTGTAGACTTTCTCGCGCACCCCTGAAATCCACGTACCCAGGCCAATCGCGTGTAGTCTTTCTCGCGCACCCCTGAAATCCACGTACCCAGGCCAATCGTGTGTAGACTTTCTCGCGCACCCCTGAAATCCACGTACCCAGGCCAATCGCGTGTAGTTTTTCTCGCGCACCCCTGAAATCCACGTACCCAGGCCAATCGCGTGTAGACTTTCTCGCGCACCCCTGAAATCCACGTACCCAGGCCAATCGCGTGTAGACTTTCTCGCACACCCCTGAAATCCACGTACCCAGGCCAATCGCGTGTAGTCTTTCTCGCGCACCCCTGAAATCCACGTACCCAGGCCAATCGTGTGTAGACTTTCTCGCGCACCCCTGAAATCCACGTACCCAGGCCAATCGCGTGTAGTCTTTCTCGCGCACCCCTGAAATCTACGTACCCAGGCCAATCGCGTGTAGACTTTCTCGCGCACCCCTGAAATACACGTACCCAGCCCAGCCGCGTATGGAAACACCCGCACACCCCTGGAATACACGCTCCCAGCTCTGCGTTTGCTGCTGCCCTTTGCGCTGGGTTGGGGATTTTGATGGCTTTTCCCTGCGCGAGAGGCGTTCTTGGAGGCGTAACTGGCGCTGCTGCAGGGTCGCTGCGCAACTGTGCGCCACGGCTGGTTTTGGTGGCTGGAATCCATGAATACGCTGTGCGCGGAAATGGATTTTAGCGCACGCGGCTGGCGCAGGGATTCGCACGCGCACACTGTGCGCCAGCCGCGTGCGCCACTTGTGCGCTGAATTCTATGAATCGGCCCCATTGTGTATAGGCGCAATATAAATAAACTATCATGACCCGTGAGGATAGCTCAGCGGCAACGTGCTCGCCCTGGAAACAAGATGACACAAAGCAATACAGGTTTGATCCCCGGGTCCGTGCTTAGAAACCTCCGGGTATTAAGCGCGTTACAAATACGCAACTAAGAGACATCCTGTAACAGCGCCTAGATGCCCCCTAGATGCTGGGTGAGCGATTTAAAAAAAAAATGCAAAATATCATATCATATAATTCCTACTCCCTGTACCTTGCCTTAAAAATCAAGGGCTCAGATATAATTGATGCCTGGTGGGGCACAGGCTTGCTGGAAGAATAGAGCTTCATAACAGACTAAGCTATCACTGTGTGAGTTACATTGTTTTGTCAGTTCAATTGCAAGAAATCTGATGTAAAGTTATGACTGCTCATCTCCACATTTTACCTGTGTGTTGCAGTATCTGAAGGTCCATTAGAAATATACATCAGTCAATTGTTGCAAGTAATTTGAAATAATGATATTGTGTAGTCCCACTATTGGTGGACCGTCTTGGTGACGGTCCTATCTTTGTCAAACCTTAAATAAATATATATTCTTACTATACACCAGCCTGGTTCCTAGTTCATTGGTGGTAAAGAGGATATTTGCTGTGTGGTGCAACATAGGTTGGAGGCATCACTAATGTTGAATCCACAAATCGTTTTGTTGTGCGCCACCTTGTTTGGCCGGGAATTGAATGCCCCGAGATGAGAGTGCCCGCCCAATAAATGGTGACAGCTATGGCTGCGAAAATGTTGGATTTCAGTGTGGCGATCTTAACGCTCCAATGTCCACGTGGTTGGGGTACCGGAGGAGGATGATCATTGCATGCAACTTTTCCTGAAGAAGTTTTTTCTGTGCTCCTTCCAGATTAGGGGGTACTCAAAAATGGTAGGGTACCAGGGAGACTCCACATCCAGGAGTCCCTCTGAGATCGATTGTGGCAACATTTCTCAATTTTCAGATGGAGATGCTCTGCTGCAGGAAGCCCAAAATAATTGATCATTTAAAATGGGCTCTGCTAATATCCTGATATTTCCAGACTTTGCGCAAGAGGTTCAGAAACTGAGAGGGTCTTACGACGTGGTGAGGAGAAGACTATGGGAAGGAAACATAAAATACATGATGTTTTTTCAGCAAAATTGAAAGTGATGGCCAATAGAAAATCCAGTTTTTTTCAGTCTCCAAAGGAGGTTTGTGAATGGCTGAAACCCGGATCATCAACGGATGGGGGTCAGGATATCTCAGCAGTGATCTCAGGGACTGTCCCGCTGGCACAGATTTAATTGTCTGCTGGAAAGGAGGTTTTGGTGATTTTGCATTATCAGGGATGCCCCTATCTGAAGATGATGTGGGTGTCCAGATTCCTGGCTTCCCCCAGTTATGCGGTCCTAAATACCCTTACTGTTGGAGACTTGGAGTGAGGATATGTGGACTTGCAACGCTGATTGTAGGTGTTTGTTTCAGGTTTTGACCAGTTTGGGATTTGGGGAGATTGGAATGAGGATGGTAGTTTTTTGGGTAAAGTGGGAGAGTGGGCACTGAATAGGAGATCAGGGAGAAGTTGGGGATTTTTTAGTTGTTCTGACACTGTATGATAAGTAGCAAGGAGATATACATGTTGTGCAGTGACTTAGTTTGGAAGGATTATGCTTGGTAAACTCTTATGCACTGAATGAGGATAACAAGTTATATTTCTGGAGTGTAGTGGAATTGGCGAGGGGTTCTAGATTTGACGTTCTCAATTGAGGTGGATATTTAAATGTTTTGCTAGACCCCTGTTTAGACAGATCGACAAGGCATGGTCCTTCTAAGCAACATTCCTCACGATCTTTGAATGAGGTGATGTCAGACCTGGATTTGATTGAGCTGTGGGGTGTAAGTCATGGGAATTCTAGTTCCCACTGAACATTCTCCAGAACAGACTACGTTCTTGTGGGTAGGGAACACTGTGTGCAATTTATCGATTGCATATTGTGACTACTATGACATGGGGGAGAGAGAACCCTGCAGTTCCTATGAGAATACTCAAAGCTTATTGGATGTGGCGTTCAGGGGAACGCTTCATCAGGAAATCTCGTCCTTTTTTCAGCGAAATGAGGGCTCCATAGAAGACATTGGGCTGACCAGAGAGGCTTTTAAGGTGACCATAAGTGGTGTCTGTACAGCTAATATGGTGAGGGTATGCAAATAGTTTCATAATTCTTTGCGACTACCGGAACAAACAGTCCAGAGACTTGGAGGCCTCACTGCAGGATGATCTTTGTAAAGAACTTGGTCACCACTGGGAGCTCATGGAACAACTACGGGAATATGAATGTAGTCAACATATAGTCCAGTCTAATGGGGAGGAGGATAAAGCAGGCCAACTCTTGGTTGAATCGCCATGAAGCATTGAGATCACTTGTTACACAGATTTAACACAAACAGGGTCTTTGGTGGTCTTACAGAAGGGGATTCATAGAGTATTTCGGGAGTATTATCAATCTCTACACTTTTAGTGATAAAACATTTTCAGACACTAAAGCCTCCGACTTACTGGAACAAGCACGGTTACCGCCATTGGGTTTCGCATCCAGAGATGCCTTGGAAGCACCTCTGGAGGAAGGAGAAATCGAGACAGTGATTAATTCACTGTGGAGGGGCCGCTCGGCAGGGATTGACGGCCTCCCAGTAACATTTTTGTGACTCACGCAGATATCTTGGTTCCGAAGCTGAAGCTTGTGTATGATTTTGCCTTTACCGCTGTGCTCAGAATCCCTCCATGAGGTGATGGTGACTGTGCTCCTTGAATCTCAGCAAGATCCGAAAGGATGTGTATCGTAACCTCCTATTTTATTGATCAACATTGATGTGAACATTCTCAGGAAAGTGATTGTGACTCGACTGTCCGGTGCCGTTACGGGACTAGTGGATATGCAAGTTTGTGGGAAGCAGAAATACCTTCTTGAACCTTTAGAGGTTGCATCACGTTATAGATATCACCAAGAATTCACTGATGAGTTGACGCTTATGTCCTTGAATGCAGTTAAGACCTTTGACTCAGGTGGATGGGACCTGCTGTTCAGGGCACTGGAAAATTATGGCCTGGGATTCAGCATTTTCAGACGGATTCATTGTGTTTAATAGTGGCCCGATGGCAAGATTCAGTACAGGAAATTGGATCTCCTCCAGATGGACCCTGGCTCTGGAACCTTGTGCGGGTATTTTAGACAGCTTTGAAATGTATTACCAAACTTGCCTTTCAATTCATGAGATTAAGCTAAAGCAGCAAAGTGGGAGCGACAATTAGAATTCCCTTTGAATGCATGCGATGATTGCATTAGTACATTTCCTGCAAACGTTCTCTATTAGTGTGACTGCCAGATACACAAATCAAATGTCCAAATTATGCTTACATCCACTTTCAGAAAAAGAGGAAAGAATACTGAGTCTAATGAATTTTATTGGTGCTGTCAAGAAAGTCATCAATTATAAAATGATGTCTATGAATAAATCCATGCCAAACCTTGTGAACCAACGCATATACTTGTATTGCATGTACAAATATTGGGTTTGTGGTTCTGAAAACAATTTTGTTTTTATATTGGCATGTCTTAGAGATAGGGGAAAGTGCTTCTACCAGAAACACTCTATGGTAGTAAGATTACAGAACTGAGCATTACCATAAGTGGGCTCTTAACATTGCTAGGGGTTCACATCGTTATGGCAACAAGACCAGGTGTGGGACTACAAATGGTGGCACATTGAATTGGAATGCAGCAACACACAAGCTGCGCTGCTGAGAATGAGTTTACAGTTATGTGTAATATTTACAGAACTAAATAGTGGAAATAGGGAGGAGCAAGGGGTTTGTAGTGTTAGAAGAGAGCAGGTGCATCCCTTTCAGCTCATGGAGGTACTGATTAAGAGCTAATTCAAACCGCTGGCCGGTGGCAAGGTCTTTGATTTCCAGGTGAGAAGGTGCATTGCAAGTGTGTCAGGAATAAAAAGGAGCAGAAATAGGAGGCACATGGGTAATTGGGAACAGATAGGTTGAGTATTGCTTCGGAGAAACTAATGTATGGGGTATAGGAGAGTCAGATGTCGTTGGCCAGAAGGGGAGATGCTGTCTGTGGCTGGAGGTAAGGACCAACCAGTGGAATCTGAAGAGGCATGTATTGTACATGGGCAGTGATCCAGCAAGGAGGTAAATGGAAGAGGGCGGGTAGGATTGAGGGATGTTTCCGATGGAGCAATTAGCAACGTTCAGTACTTTTTTTCAGAGGAGCAAAGAAGTTGATGGAAAGGCACTGGTAGAGGTTGAAAAAATAGTCGATCTGACTGTGAACAAGGGAAAAAATCAATGTTGTTTTTGGAGCAACAGGAGGGGTGTAGATAGATGTACCTGATGTTTAGGAGGAGCACCCTAGCTACTGTAGCAGTGTAGGTAATGAAGGGCTGAACCATAAGGTAGCTGTACACATGGACTATTAGATTGGGGAAAGGGTATGGGGGACAGGAAGCAAAAGCAATTGAAGCAGGAGGATGGATCACTTTGGTTATGGTGGTATTGAGCAAAAGGCATCGAAGTGCCAGCAGTGGCAGATGACAGAGCAGTAGAAGGACATAGAGAATGATATTTCCCAACAAAGAAGATGATTTGGAAGTCATGGAAACATAGGTGATAGGAGAAACAAAAAGGGAATAAACATTTGTTGAGTGTGGTGGTGCAAATTTTAAAAAGGAGTGGGCCAATGAATGACCCTTGGGAAACTCCTCCCTGCATGGAAGTGGCAGTAGAGGTGCTAAACGTTGGAAAATGATTGGCTTGAGTGATAGGAGGCAATCCAACTAAGCACCATGTCTTGCTTCCTCCTGACTTACAAAGTTAAGAACAGGGAGGAGTGGTCAACATTATCAAAGGCCTCAGATATATCAAGGAGGATGAGAGTAGAGTCAGGAATGGTTTTCAATAGTGAGGAAGGAAGCTGGAGATACAGCTCATTGCTGTGTTCCCGCAGTGTCGCTGCAAAATTCAGATTGAAGGGTGTTGCATAAATATTCGGTCTCCAGTTAGTCCAGTGGTCTTCAAACTGTGGGTCTGACACGCCCTGGGGGGGTCAAAGTGTGTCTAAGGAGGGGCTAGGCACTCCCAAAACAGAGTACGGTGACTGATTTTAATAGGAACTATACACAGAAATTACATCTAAGGGGGCCCAGCAGCAATATTTTTACTCATGGGGGGCTTGGCAACAATATTTTTAACCAAGGGCGGCTTGGCATAAAAAGGTTTGAATACCGCTGAACTAGTCAGGGATTCTATTGAACACAACACAGGCCACAATGTTTTCAATAGTGGGGGAGGAGAGAACCAAGTCAACAGTTATCAAGTTATCAAAGCAGAAGGCTTTTGCAGAAAAGTTAGGACCGTTGCAATTTTGTAACAGGCAGGGAAGATCCTAGTTGCACAAGAGATGTTGAAGAGGGGGCTAGGTACGAGCTGCTTTTGGGTCCAAGATCTTTGATCAGCTGTTGTGCACAGGGATCCAGAAGAAAGCTGCCCAGAGTATGTGTGCCAGCTCAGTGGGTAAGGTCATGGAACTGTTTCACTCTTTCTAAGCCCTGGTCTAAGCAAGGGTGTCCCCCTCCCTCAACCCAGACTAGGCACAGTCCCCATGGGAAACAATATCCTCACCCATCAGGCCAGCCAGTTAGGGAGTGGTGCTGCACCTGTAAAATACAATTTCTGTTAAGAGGAGATGCGCTACACAATGAGTTTTTAGCAACCTAATTGGACACGGATACCAGTGTGGATTTTTTAGTGATCCCAATGGGGAGACCTCTTTGTTTATAGAAAGCATGTATTATTTTGAAAACAGTTACTACCCCTGTCCCAACATCCTGCTGACGTGTGTATCAACTAAATGGCGATCTGCTACATCAGCCCATACTTCCTTGGAGAGGTCTCATGGACCCTTAGAGTGAGTCCGGGACAACAGACCCTTTCTCTACCTCCAGTTACTACCTGCATGAAGTGTGAGGATGGCCTCTCTGGGTGGTCCCATCTCCACAGGCAGCCTCAGGCAGGGCACTAAAATCACTACTTCCTTCTGCTACCTCTCATCAGGGTACCTCCCCTCTAGATGGGAGATAGGACCACCCACAAAAGCCATCCTCTGGCCTCACACTCCCTGTGCTACAAAAGCATATGTAGTAGGGGAAGTGGACTGTGCAGAGAAGGAAGGGGGAGGCATAAGAGAGGAGACATCCAGAGGGCCACATGCTTTCAAGATTTCGAAGATTTCGAAGAGAAGTATTGTGCAATGTCATTTTCAGAGAAAAGAGGATAATTGGAATACACGTGGATCTCACAGCAATGTCTGATGGATAGAAGAGAGATTGCAGGAGTGGGAGTGTAAAATATGAGTTGGTGAAGTTGCTGGATGTGACACACTCCATGATTGTGGCCAAGGCAACTGGGGACTCTCTGAACGAGATACGTAGGTCAACAAAGGGTGACCATGAGCCAGCATGAGAGGTGTAACCACACCTTTCTACTTTTTTTCTAATTTACTAACCATTCCCGGCATAACATATGCCATTCTAGCACAGCTTAAAGGTCAATATCGGTCATTAATTCATAGGGTAGAAATTCGGAATTACCACTGCTCGGTTCTAGGAAGGGGGTGTAGGTGCCTGTGACTTACTAATGATCATTGAAAAGGCTGAATGTATCAGATGGAATGAGAGGTATGAGCGGTATAAGAACAGTACTTAAGTTCCATCGATCACACAAGCCTCTATGATTTGTCTTTATAGATACGTAATTGTCAACCTTGTTCCATTACAGAGTGCTGTGGTGGCATACAGTTGCATAGTAGCATAATTACAGCACCTACTTTCAGTTTTAGCTCATAAGGAGCTATTCATCCTACAGCGTTTCGCTCTTCAGAGACTAAAATATTGAGAAAGTAATTAACTGTTAATTGACACCGGAACCACTGCGCCCTGTCTGAAGAGAAGCGGGGTGAAAAGAAGTAACTTGAAATTATTCCAATAGTGGAAGGTGAAGGTGCTCAGAACCGTGCTCATTCTGTTTGTTGAAGTGACAGCCGTTGTTGAAGTAGGTGCGCTCTGATATTTGGACAGTAGAGGGTAGGCTAACACTGAGTAAGTGCATCAGTTGCGTAAGGAAACATACCTAAACATTTTATATATAGAGATTTCTTAGTATTTTCCACGCACGCTCCCATTCTCCGTAGCCCGGGAGGTTTTATCGTGGGAGAATCCATCAAATTAATTTCAACAATTTGTTTTGAATGGATGATGCCCCAAATATATGTGGGGATGGGTTAAGGGTAATAACTAATGTGGGGAAGTAATAGGAGATCTGCGGTGGCTCTCGCCTCACATATATTTATGGCAAAATCTACCAAATGAAAAAAAGACATTGATGAAAATGAATTAAATGGATTGTTTTTGACCAAATCACATAGGACCCAGCCACTGTGCCTTAACAGGAATATTACCATCTTTTAAAAAAAAAAAAGAAGAAAATAAATACCTGTCCTGCAGCCCATATGTTGCTACTACCTGGCTCTCTCCATCATTGATGTCTCAGTTGTTATCGTACCATTTATTGCCCATTGTAAATCATTCCATTATCTTACTTTGTGTGAAGAAAGTTTCATCAGTATAGAAATTCCATGACCTATTATCGCTCTTTAAAGGGATTTTCCGCTAAATATTTTTTTAAGGTGTGAGGCCCAAGAGGTCCACTCATCTTTGATCCCTGCAGACCTCTGTGAAGTAATAAACTAATGTCACTGCTCCAAAGCTGACTATGTGCCTGATTCACAGAAGTGTTTTATACTGGTGAAATCCCAGAAGAAAACACTCTCTGAATCAGGTCCTATATCTCCAAGGTTCACTGTGATTTTATTGCGGAAATAACAGTGACATTCAATTACAAAATGTAATAGATATTGCCTGAAATAATACTGAAATGCCTTTTACAGTGCAGGTTGTAAAAATACCTATTTTCGGGGGGTGATCCCCGACCCTCTTACCTCTCCTACTCCTAAACTCTCCTTTTCTCCCTCCCCTTTACCCCAATTTTAAGCTAAATCTGTTTTTACACCTAAACCACACCCCATCTTTTCTTTTTTTCAATATTATTTCTGCTTTTAGGTATTTTTTTCATCTTTGTAAATTCATTCTTTATTATTTCCTGCAATATTAGCACTGGGTACCATCTTCAAGGGACCTACTGAGGTGGCCATGAACACCTCAGGCCCAAGTGGAGCAGATCTGATCCTCTTGCAAAGCTCAATATGTAGCTTCCTGTTTGACGAAGGTATTTTCTTAATATAACCTTCATTAAAGTTAATAGCTGGCTCAAGGACAATTTTTGCAAAATAAGGTACACCTTTGGCTCAAAACAAGACACAAAAAGTACAAAAGTGAGTTTTCATGTGACAAAAATAAACATAGCCACCAAACCTAACTGTTGATATGCATGTGTGTGTTAGATGAACCTAAGTAGGGCTGTGCGTATGCCAAAAACAAAGATGGTGGCTGAACCTCCGTAGGGCTGTGCGTATGCCAAAAGCAAAGACGGATGCAGCAGCATCTGTCTTGCCAGAGGAGCTGCCCCAATAGAAAAGGCCACTGAATGGACTGGGAGGGAGAGCCCCATCTCACACATAATATAGAACTGTGTGTGTAGATGTACTGTATCAGATGCTGCCCAGTGCTGTCAGGAAATTGAAAAATATATACTCTGGGCAAAGATCTCACCCTCCTTTCCCCTGGCTTTGTCAGAGGGAACAGGGATATGTGCGGGGTTTAGGGGCCGAACCTCATCCCAATGAACCCATGCTTGGCCATTTGCATAAAGCAAAAAGCATTTTGGGAACATACAAATAACCAGAGAATTTGATATTGAGAATATATCTGTGATAGTGTTTGAAGCATGGAAACCCATCTGAGCATATGTCACAATACTCGCCCTAACAGAAACATTTCTGTAAATCCCAGGCCATATATACTCATTTGGAAAAGCCTGCAAACAGCTCACTTCCACAGAAACTCTAAAAGGGCTTTACATGCATTACAGAGGGCACCAAAGCCCAAGAGCAGCTTTTACAGACCTCTCTGGGAGCCGAAAAAAACCAAGAAAGGTCTAGGAGTCCTCTACAGAGAATGAACACTGCCAAAGGACCTGTTCTGTGGGAAGGTGCCCACCCGAGAGGTTCAACAACCACGTTTTAGCTCACTGTATCTTTCACAGAGGAGAAATAATAATTAGCATAACATTCTGGTCCCACCCACAAGGGCAGTCCATCAGTGAAATGCAAGGCAATTCTCCTCTGAACAAGAGTACCGACAGCAACCCCAGACCCGTGTTTCGGCCTAGTCGAGTCTTATCAGTGAGGTGAACTTGTTCCAAATAACCTGTGAGCTTTGCCGAGGGAGTTGGATCTTGTTGTTATGTGCCTGGTCCCCCAGGGCGCAGGTTCCAGACACATGGTTGCTGGGTGCACCCAGCCGAGAGCTAAATAACAGGGATCGCCCTGTTAGCCCGTGCTCACACGGACACACCATGGCCTGGGACCACCCAGGCCATTACATCATTTGGAGTCAGAGTTGCCACGCAGGGGCTCCAAGGCACAGATGCAGCGTTGCCACACAGGGGCTCTGCTAATTACAGGTGGGTGGCGTTTCCTCACAAGGGAACTGCCATGGTGGAGTGGTCTGCAGGGCAGGCCCTCCGCCTGGAATGCAGCGCTGCAAGAAACACACATCAGGCAGGAGTCTGGTGGACCTAACTGATGAGGGGGAAACCACTTGTCTTTTTTATTTACTTAGTCACATGGTCACAGACATGTGACACCAGAATGAGCAATTAGTAGGGACTTGTTTCTTTAAAGGGCCACAACACTACACTTGTTTCTCCTCGAACCGGCGCTCCAGGAACTTACACTTTTCCGCAGCGCAACTCTGTTTTGTTCTGGAAAATTCACTCCACCGCAGCTGTCCAATGATTTGCAGCAGCCCAGTAATTTGGCAACTAAAATCGCTATGCAAACCAGGAAAGCTGAACTACGCAGAAATTTTGATCATAAATGCTCTATTTTCCTTTGCACTCTTGCCGTGCAGTTTTACACGACCGTCCAGTGGATTATTTCCTTAAATACTGACCTTAGTTTTCGTCTTTATGTAGCACGTGCCACTACCTGAATTGTATTCTGCATATTAAATATTCTGTTATGTTTTATTTTGTTATTATTGCTTTAGCTGAATAAATAAACAATTCAACCTTTAAATACATTAAAAACAAAGTTAATCACGTAACCAACTGAAACGTAAACATCAAAATACAATTATTTCATAAATCATTTCATCAATCAGGGCTAGAGGTCAAACACAATTATTGCACTGTACTCCTCTTCATAAACACATGTTTCATATGATCAATATTCTCATCAATTCATCATTGTTCACAGCCTAAAATATCTAAAACAGTAGATATCTAACTGCTGCTAAAATCACAATATGACACTGGCCCATAAAAATAATTTCCCATAATACATCTGCGGTTAAGTCTCTATCGCCAACATTTTTCCTCCTGTGATGCCCTTAGCCTAACACCTTGAGCTTCTTTAGTAGGTCATAAATTAAAACGCAAGCTTAAAAACAACATGGCGGAGGAAACTTCATCTAATATTCCTTTGTTCAACTGTTTTATTTGAAAATGGCCTCTTTTAAAAATGCCGTTGCTATTACACTCTTCCCAGGTCAACGAACAGTCAAATTTCCACAGCTTGAGTTTAGCTTTGTTTGGGTTCTCAGTCAAAAGGTCACGCTGAATGTCCGCTGTATCCATTATGTCCAGGCAGGATTGCTGCCACGCCTGCAGCGAACGGTCTTCTGTTGACGCCAATAGTGCAGCTATCATTGGTACTATAGATCTATGGTGCGGGTTACAGACAATACATTTCCTGTTCAAATTGATACGCTGCCACTTGTACGTAATGTCCAGGGATAATAAACTCCGCTCCAAACGTATCACTTGCAGTGGGACACATATTGGGAGGGACAAGACCTTTCTCCAAAATAACCCCTCCATTTCGTTTCCAGATGGCATGCAATCTATCATCTTGGTCTCAGCCCCATACATTATCATTGGTATCACCTTCTGTTTATAAAAAATCACTAGAGGTTCATATGAAAGTTTACCGTACTTCCTATGTATAATGGATGACTGAGCCACCGCCGCTAATATTTTGCTTTTGTGTCTGTGTTAAAAAAAAAATACGTACCTGCTTCCCCGGTGGAGGACGATGGAGTCCTCCAGCATGGGACGAGGAGCAAGAAGGTAAGTGGGTGCGGAGGGCAGGGAGGAAGGAGGAGGGAGGAAAGGGGGACATTTTATTTTAAAAAAAAGCCTTACCTGAGTCCCCTTTGGGGGGCGAAGGCAGCCTCTTAGCCGTGGAGAGGCTCGGAGCGGGAATAGCCCCGCTTTGAGCCTCCGCATTGGCTGAGGGGCTGCCACACCCCCCACCGAGGACAAGGTGGCTGGAATCCCGGCCAAGAATCGAAGGATTCTCGGCCGGGTAACGACCCGGCGAGAGCCAATCAGAATGCATGTTGCATTCTGCTTGATTCTCGCCGGATACTAATATGCAAAATATGACATTCGCCAGACCAGATATACAGCTTCATGGCTGACACCTATACTATGATTTCCGGTCTGTGTGTTCTCACCTTTACTCCTGTGGCCAGTGTCTCCCCTCATCCAAGTTAACAGTGCCTGTGTTTGCCAATGGCTCTCACTTTACAGAGTCCATAATTGAACCTCTTATTACAACCGTATTATGCATTTTGTCTTCACTAATGATATATTAAGTGTCAGCAGGCGGCAGGAACAATATTTATCTCTTAAACATCCATCGCAAGCTGTCAAGAGCTCCATTTTGCACAATACCTGTCTAATTATTTCCAATTTTCCCAATTTCCTCTCAGCTGCGCTGTGATTTCCCCCGCAGCCTCTCACAAGAGCTCGGAGCAGGCGCGGGCGCTCGGATCTGCATATAACTCCCGCCTTTTACATCCAGCCAGAGCATAGTTTGGGATCAGCAGGGGTGCAGAGTTCAATTAAAGAGGAAACACTCGCCACATGAATTAATAGTGCAGGGAACAAAACTGCAGTAAAGGGAGAAAAGTTGAAACCTGAAAAAGCAATGTTTTCGTTATTCCGGGTGCAATGCTGCACCGCCTAGGTTGACAGAACAATAAATTGAAAGTTGAAATTGTATGGGTGTCCGTGTTTGTTTTTATTCAAGTAAAATACATGACACATTCGGCTGAACGTATTAAAGCGCAGGCTTTGTTTGATTCCGGAACATTCACTGGTTCTTTCTCCGCTATCAGGATTAGGGCATGGAATGCCCAGAAACAGAAAGGGGACAGGTATGGATTAACCACTTATTGGACTGCAACAGTCTCAGGCAAATTCAGGCCCTACAAAGTGCTGTTTTGCCCTTCTTACAGGAAGCAACACTAATTGAAGCCCAAAACTACATTACCCCGGTACATCGGTCAGCAAAACTACAACTTGGCGGCCATTTTGGGCAGACAACGTCACCACGCTCCTCACGCAGCCCCAGCACGGGGTTGGCGCTCGAGCAACCAGTCTGACAAGACATGTCCTACAGTGTTCTTTAGCCCAGAGCAGGAGCCACGGGGCACGCTCCTCCAGACCCTTGCTCCTTTCAATCTAAGTACTGCAGCGCACCAAGAGAACGCTTTGGCACACGTGAAGGGGCCAAGCCCCACCGTAACCTATACCGGCACCTTGCCAGACTTAAGCTAAGTACCGGAGGCTGTGGAGGGAGAAATCCATATACAGCAGATCAACACACCAGGGATACTAACAGTGCTACTGTGTCAGTGTAGACACAAGACAGTCCGCACAGTGCATCGAGTTCCAGTTCCTTTTTATTTAGCACTACAAACCGACAGGTATCTATCTATGTATGTATGTATGGAAAATAACAGTTGATATTAACGTCCCCATGCGTGGTACTCACTGGATCAACCTCAGAAGGATGAAAGGCTGAGTTGGCTCTGCCGGGATTCAAACCTGCATCAGCAGGCTGTGCACAGATGTCAGAACCCGGGCTCAGCTTACTGTGCTATCCGTCCAGCTACATGCATGTGCTAGAGACAACTATCCAGTCTCAATAACCATTGTTAACTCTGCAAAGGTAGTGTGTGTGTGTGCAAGGAAAGTATACACATTCTATTAGTCCATTTCTTTCAGTCTAGAGCATGCTGAGAACGGCGCCTCAAGGAGAAAACAGAGGACACTCCGCCCAGAGCTAGCAAAATGCTTAGTCGATGTTCTGAGATGTATGTGTTATGTTTTAGCTCAGGGGTGAGGCAATCATGCTGTGTATATAATATTGTAAAAGAAAGTGTACCCTGTGTAGTGCGAGCGAGAGTGTTAATTACACAAGAGTGTGAAAGTGCATGTTACAACACCAAAAAAGGTTCGCAAGATCTGAGGAACTACCTTCCTGATTCTCCATACCTATCACCAGCTCTCCTCAACCTTCTATACCCTAAATCCCCCTACCCATCCAACCAACAATTCCCTATAACTCCTTCCATGCCGGGGTTGCACTGACCTGTGTGTACTAACAACCGCACGGGTCAAAACCGTGGTGGGGAAAGTGGTTCATGCTACTCCTGAGCTCCTGAGCAGAGCACTGTGGAGCCGTGTCGTCCACAGTGTATTAAATGGTTTTGATGTAGGTGAGTTTTTTTGTGCGTAGTAGAACATATTTTGAGTTCTGAAAGTCAGTTGCCTCCAAAACACTTTGGGCCTCATTACAAGTTCAGCGGCGCAGGATAAAAGTGGTGGTAAATTCATTACCAAAACTTTTTTGGTGGTAACAGAATTACTGCTGTTTTTCCTACACTGCCAAATTATAATGCAGGTAAATTGGTGGATTTCCATCCAGAAACAATCTTTAGGTAAATCTGCCACTTTAAATACAAAAATCTGTGAATTTACCACACTGTAATTCGGATCGGTTGGAAAATCGGCAAAAAATCCCATGGAGTCCTATGGACTCCAGAAATTTAGAAGTACACCACCCTACTACCACTTCTAATCCCAACGTCTACCCACGGGACTAAGTGGTGATAATGATAATCGAGTTTGAAGGTATATCTACTATCCATCTGGGACGACCTAAAAACAAACGCAGACTCCAACACAACCTGTTTTGATTCTACTCGACCTCTCCGCAGCCTTCGACACAGTTAGCCATGACACCCTAGCCAAAAGATTAGAAGACATAGGTATAACGGACATAGCACTATTCTGGATTAAATCATTCCTAGCAGACAGAACAGAAACTGTATGGCTGAAACCCTTCAAATCTACTCCACGAGTTAACGACTGTGGAGTACCACAAGGATCCTCACTATCACCACTATACTTCAACATCACCAGACTCCAGTAATCAGAATCTTCAAAAAATACAACATTACATGCTACAACTACGCAGACGACACTCAAATTATCTACAAAATCGAAGACACTCAAGCCGATCACGCAACCCTAATCGAGTGTCTAAATGAAGTCTTTAACTGGTTGAGCGACAACAACTTGAAAATCAACCCAGGAAAGACAGAAATCATGATTATATCAATAACCAAGAAAACAACACCTGCATTCCATGGCTAATGGAAATGGAAACTGCACCAACTCCTTCTAAGGTAGTGTGGGATGTTTTTATCCATGCATACAAGCCCTACCATAAAACTGTGCAGTACTGGCATGGAAAACATCATGATGGCCAGAACTCCCCAGAGAGTGCACAGGGAAAACATGAAGAATAGGCTGCCACCCATTTTTGCCTATGTTCTGAGCACAGGAGAGCACTGCCTAAAACCACCATTGGGCTGCACACACAGTAGCCTGAAACCATTGGGAAAGGCAATGCTGATTGCCAAAAAAGCAACTCAGAACTATGGGGAATTCATTTTCTTAATCCCAAAAATGGTTGCATTACCAGTACTCACCACTATCAGAAAGCCAGCGTTTTAAAACCACCAGACTTTTGTGTAAAACTGAACAAATGAAACAAAACCAGACCAAGGAAAGACTTGCTAAGAGGTGGATACAATGTAAAACTATATTCTGAAAAGACTTGAAGGAAGTAATTATTTAATGTATATGTAAAAATTGTAAGTGATTTAAACTGGGAACAAAGAGTGACATTTAGCTGAAACCTGGCTTAATGAAACTGGATTCTGCCTGACAACTACCCCCGACAGGAGTTGAAACCTGCTCAGCCACTCTTCCCCTTGCCAAAAGGAGTTGTCACCTCTCTGATTAGATTAGGGGTGGAGCAGCTGGGGACTACAGGGAGTTGAACAAAGGCCTGTCCTGGACTCAGGCAAATGTTATATTGGGGGTGTCGTAAAATAGCTTCCTCTTGGGAGAAATTGGGGGGCAGCTGTGCCTCTGTGAACAAGCTGGCTTGGGGGAAGTGGATAAACCAGTTATTCCACCCTGTGATGTGGGAAGCCACACCCCTTTTTGACCAGGGCATAATTTTCAAAAGATAGATAACTCATAGTGCGGACTTGTCAGAATTATATAAGTAATATCATTATTTTTGTGATTTTTCGGTGCACATTTTAAGAGGTGTTAGGACCCTGTGGTGTATTCTGGGGGGTTGCTAGCAGAAAATAGGGTCTCACTCCAAATGTATGCATGTTAAAAATCTGACACTTTATCACCTGTAACCCATATCCCTGGTGCACATTTGTGTAAAATCTGGAAAGGTTTAGAGGTCGTTATATGGATGAAAAGGGGAGAATTCTGTCATCAGTGGACACGACATCGTACAAAGACAGGGATCGGATGGTTTGGTGCTACAGAAAATATGTTAACTGGACCTATAATATTAGAAAAATGGTACATAGATAAATATGTATTTGGGTCAGAAATAGATTTGTGTGCAATCTGACAAGGAGAGGTTCCTCTGACCATAAAACCTACAGCATCATTCTGACTCACATTTCCTTCCCCCAATCAAGGGAGAGAGGAGGAATTGGCCAATGATAAGTGAGGGGGGCAGGTTTAGTTATGACCAACGCACACACCCACTTTCCAAAACACATAAAAAGAGACTGCTGGGACAGGTAGAGGGATTCAATTCCATTTGCTGCGGAGCATGCTGACCGACGACTTCACATCCAGAGATCCAGACTTCAAATCCATCAATCTCCAGAACCTGTAGCAGAAATTAACTCAAGAATTTGTCGCAGAGAGGCCTAAATCCACCAGCTGAATCCTCTTTAGCAGGCCTCAAAACTAACCAAACTATTCAACAGCTGGGCGAGCTGTTTGAAGTTTTGCTGAGAATTTTTGCAAGAACCTGTAGCAGTACCCAGAAAGCAGTGTTACATCCAGAATCCAGAGAGGCTAGACCAGCAGAGCAGAGCTGAACCAGACCGCTGTGAGCAGAACCAGAGATCCAGATCGCTGTGAAGTGCCGAGACCAGAACTGGAGTCCAGTCCAAAACCTGACCAGATCCGTGACGAGGCCTATTTTCAAATTGATACTGTGAGTACCTAGCAGAACTGTGCAGAACCAACCTCTTAGTTAAAATAATCTAATCCAAACTATTTTGACCTCAGTAGAACAGCCTCCTAGAAATCGTGTCATCTGTCATTTGTAAAGCTGCACAACTGTCACCTGTCAATTCTGAAGCTGCAAGCTGTCACCTGTCATTTTGAGTTTTACTTTAAATCCGAAAATCTACCTTTATTAAATCGTCCGTATCTCTGGAACCGTTTGGGCTAGGAAAGAAATTTAGAATCTAGGCTTTCCAACGAACCCAGAACCGACTTCCTACTCCTTATACTTTTTCCGCAATCACGATTTACGCACTCGCAAAATTTACAGCGATTTGGGCTCAATTTCTCCACTTGTCAAAATAGCAGCTCCATTCTTTCTTTTGTTAAAATCCGTTTGCAACTTGGTAATAACTCATAGAGCATTGCTAAAGTGAGCCTGAACTAATACCAACATGCATCTCCCACTCACCCTGAATCTCTAGAGGGAATTAAAAGCAATTTGAGCACCTTTTCCCATCCATTGCCATCACATGTAAAAAGCATTTTGGGCCTGTGTTTCAAACTCCTACCTGTTTCCTCTAAGCTTGCTGGGGGGGAACTGAATTTCGTATTGTATTTGATTGCATTCCTGAGGACTGTGTGCTCCTCTTTCCATCTCCTTCCATTTCTTACATTGCATAGAGAGGGGGGTGAATTGCCAGAGAAAAAGTGATTATCTTATCTTTTGCTAAAATCATAACAAGTTATTTCTGTACTGCATTTTATTCCACCTTGCGTTTCCTTGAACCATATAAAGCATTCTTTCCCACCTTGTTCTTCTGTTCCTATTCATAGTTACCTCTTGCTGATTACTGCTCATATTCACAAGTGTAATATCCATTATCACTTTATTTATAGAAGTGTGATATATGTATTGTTTAAATTTTCAAATAAACCTTTTAATTTGCAAAACAAACCTACTTCTTGGCTCAGTGGGGTCAGGGGGATTCTAAGACAGGGGGATTCTGTATTTTATATCCAGAGTACTGAACTGGATATAAAAATACATCAATAAGGGTTTTCCTCAGCATCCCAGACTAGGCATTGACTTAGCTGTAGTGTTGATTGAATATCGCTTACAGTAGTAAAATATCTGGGAGTCCTAATGGACAACACCCTAACCTTAGAACCACAAATAAATGCAATAGTCTAGAAATGTTTCTTCCTCCTTCACACAACAAGAAGAATCCCACAAACAATCACAATCGTCGCCCTCATCATGTCAACAATTGACTGCGCAAACATCCTCTATCTCGGGATGCCAGAATACCTCATGAAGAAACTACAACGCATCCAAAATGCAGCAGCCAGACCTCTCCTCAAGCTATCGAGAAGAGACCACATCACCCCAGCTAAAAACACTACACTTGCTCCCAATCAAACCTTGTATCACCTTCAAAACCATGTGCATAAGACACCGGGCACTCTGTGGACAGGGAGCAGAATTCCTACAAATGAAAATATCAATCTACAAGCCAACAAGAGTTCTCAGATCAAGCAACGTAATCCACCAGGAGCAAAAACCGTACATCAAGAAAAAACTAGGAGGCTCCTCCTTCTCAAAAGGAATAAGAAAAACCAAAGACCACCTACAATTCAGAAAACTACTAAAAACTTGGCTATTCAACAATGCAAATTCAAACTGATAACCTGAATCAATAAAATAGGAAACATAAAGAACAGGATGACAGATTGTAGGATGACACTGAGAAACGCCCAGAACCAACATAGGGAAACCCCACAATTACAAGAAAGATGAAGCTAGATCATATAGGACACAAGCAACACCCAGTGAAGACAGAATTGGCACCCCAGCAAACCCACCCTACAACTTCACCCACTCCTTAAACGCTACCAGACACCATATATGAGTAGAGTTGAGGGAATGTTAACAGCTGCCACACTTAAACTAAGCTGTGGACATTGGCCAGGACAAGGCCAGGATAAAGTTGTGAATGATGACAGATGCTGCGCCCGATCGTAGGTGTGAGCGCTGGCACCTGCCAGGTTTCGAGTGAGCTGTGAGTGGTGGCCTGCGTGAGCAGCTGTTGAATGCCGACAACTGCTAAGTCTGACGCGTACTGACTGGAATGGGAAGGTTATCAAGGCTAGATTTGGATGAAGTCATAAACACCTGCTTTCCTGCTTACCCCGCATAAAGACAGGTTTGACAAGATATAGACAGGGCCAAACTCGGACATGGTTATGAATGTTGGTGAGCATCACGTGTGGAAGGGACTGTTGGGGTGTTGGCCGGTCCCAGAGCTGGATGTTGTGGAGATGCTCCCGCACACCACCCGGAGAGAAGATATGGAAGCTCAGCGCTTCACCCCGAACAGCGCCCCACCCGGAGAGGAAATATGGAAATTTAGCTCCTCGCTTCCTAACAGCAATGCCAACTAACCAATCCACTTACAATTTTCAACCCTCTGCATACACCTCTCAAACTCTAGCCAAACACAACCACAAGTCTATAAACGCAACAATCCACACAAACTTCACTACACTGCAACAACAAACAAGCCACACATAGACACGCACAACAGTACACGACGACTGCAGAACGGAAACACCCCAAGCCCAGCCAACGTTTGTTAACTGAGTTGAGGCTGCCAACAGCAGATCACAGCTCTCTTGCACTTTTCCAGCCTATTCCCACTAACTCACACCCCCACCCTTTCTTTTCAGAGCTGCCAGAGTGCCAGAGGACCACTCCGGTGGTGATAGTGCACGGTACAAATATCCTTTAACATTAACATTAACATTTATCAGCAGATTTACTGCCAAATAACCAAGAATAAGTTATTATAAGGCTCATTGTTTTTCCACAAACCCCACCAAATGTTCAAACCATGTCAGAAGCAGCAACAGTGATAGAGCATGTGGGATGTGGCCCTACATTTTCTAAAGATAAATAAACATTCTCATATTGTCTTGGAGTACAATTAGGGGATTTTTCAACCCAACAGCCAAGGGCATTGCAATGTTGAAGAAGATACTGGCGGCTCGGGTAAGTTTAATAGTGGTCCCTATGTTCAGAAACTATGTACATAGTATTTAGATACATGTAGGCCGACCCACTTGTGCCCGCCACCAACCAGGTAATTCTGTCAACTATCACTGGTGGAACATCAGGGGTAGGGACATTGTGCCCCACACACGCATATTCCATATTATGACATCATCACACTGACATCATATAGACCTGCATACCCATACTCAGGCAGAGCAAAGGGGACGCCAGATGCCACAGGCATGTTTATCTTTTTGCTCTCTTAAAATAAAATCACAAGTGACAAACCACATCAAGTCTGATAGTAGAAAAAGAGGGTTGCCAGTGAATTCGTCGAAAAAAATTGGTCGACCAGACAAATGGTCGAATCAAATTGGTCGAAAACCATTTCGTCGAATTTTTTTTTTTTTTCTATTTTAACCCTTTTTTTTTTTTTTTTGGGGGGGTCCCCCCCCAACCCCCTTTTTTTCTCTAAAAACCCATTTTTTTAACAAAACGAAAACCCAAAAATAAATATATAAATAAAAAAAAATTTTCGACGAAATGGTTTTCGACCAAATTGCGTCGACCAAATTGCAGTCGACCAGTTTTTTTTCGACGAGTTGACTGGACACCGAAAAAGAGCACAGTTATCAATCAGAGTCCAAGGGTCAACATCATGCCTGTAACATGTACAATAACCCATCATCATCATTTCGGATTATTCCATAAAATAGCACATCCATAGAAGCGCAGTCACTTAGGAGCGACTGAACGAATCATGTAATACATCATATACCAGCACAAAACCACTCAAAGAGACTTAAAAGTGCTTCAAAATATCAAAGTATTAAAAAGGTAAAAGAATATATGTTTAAAGAAATGTAAAGTTTCATAGAATGTAAAGTTTCATAGAAAGTAAAGTTGGACTGGGATGAATGGCTTTGATAGACCATGAAGCTGGGCATATAGGCTGGAAGAGAAGAAGTGTGCAGTGCAGAGTGTATACAGGAATTCATCTCTTAATGCACGCCAATGTCCTCCTGTCTATCAAAGTTAACGGTCTAGTTGTATAAGCAGGCTCGCTCTAAGCCTTGACATAAAACAATAACGCCCCCCTCGTTAAATTCGTTTTTCAACTTTGAGATACTTTGCCAAATGCACACTATTATAACCCTGATACCAACTTAAGGGGAAAACGTGGTGTCGCATAGGTTTTGAGTACAGGGCAAATCCATGTATTTCTGTGTTTAGCAGCCCAAAGAGGAAACAGTTCAAAGGCATCCCGTCATCAGTGCTAGAAAGGTTGCAGAATTCAGGGACCAGTTCCCTCGACTGGCTGCCATAATGTTTAGTACAGCAGAAAAACATCAATCTGGCTTTGGTCCACACAAATCGACCCATTTGATACCGAAATCCTCAGTAGAGGAAACAATACAAATCTTTACCTTCGATCAGTGTCTTTTCCCTCTTTTTACACATCTGGTCCTGGCATGGCTATTGGACCAATACCAGACATATATTTAAACATCAAAAAAACAACTTGAAGTAAAATCATACTTACACTGCGAATCTTTCAAAAGAAATGGGAGAGAATTAAAGGTTTTCAAAGAACATAGCAAGTGCCCGTTTTGGTTTTAGTTAAGCTACAGTAAGGTGGGTAGCGTTCAATGTTATTTGCATGGGTCTGGGTAAAAAATAGTGAACAGTTTCAAGAGAAATATGGAAAAGAAACTATTTTGAGTATTAATATAGGCCTACACTGTAGAATGGAGGACGAATGGAGATGATTGAGAAAGTCGGAGTGGTCCTGGACTAACTCTCCAAAAATCAACTGCAGATATCTGCCATCTCCTGTGGGATAGTCATGTTGGTTTAAGGGAACTTAGAAAGGATCACCTGATTGACATTTGATTGCCACCACATGGGGATTTCTGCAGCAGTCTGCCAATCCTAAAATGGCCCTGCAGGTCTTACCTTGGGGTGTGTGACTCAGTACCCTATCATTGACAGTAAAAAGGCCAGGACAGCCCCTTCCTGCTGTTTCTGAGGAGCTGCCCACATCCATGCACTGTCTGTTGTCAATGCGACTCCCCGTACCTCTGTGGGATGCCGCTGTCACAACCGTAGAGCCCACGAGGATCTGTTTCCATGGTCGTTCCCTGTGGTCTCGTGGGACCGTTGTGACCACTGACACATCATATTTTTCCTGCAGTGCCCTGTGACCAGAGGAATGGTACACAGTCACGGCCATGGACTGGGATCCCTGCTGCTCTATGGAGTGCCCTGAGCTTATATGGGAGACTGCCCTCACTGCCACTGTGCCTGGCCACTCATGCATGCCTCCTTCAGCGGGGGTCCACACCTCCACTCACTGCACCTGCTGGAGGGTGGGCCTGCATCACTCAGCGTGCCCCACTCTCCACTGCGTGTCAGAGCACACAGAGCCAGCTCCCATCTACGCCTTCACCTGAGGCACAACAACAACGTGGCGCCAGGACTTACTTCTCTGTTGGTCCATTCTGCCTGACACCAGGCAGGCCAGAAGTGCCGGCAGCAACCCTTTTCTTGTTCCCTGGCTGCTGCACTCACGTGGTTCGGTAGCACAGAACTTCTGCTCCACCATGAGTGGCCTGGGGATGGCTCTGGTTGAGTGGTGTCCTTTTTCCCTTTGTGCCCCTTGCTTCCCCTCTTAGTTTTCTTGTCGTGCCTTTTGTCCCCTCATGTCCCCCTGTGAGCTTCATTTCTCTTTCCCTACCTGGTTTTGCCTTTTTTCGAGGCATTACCATCAACCAGCAGCAACTGACAAGGTAAGAAAGGTGCAGACAGGGGGAACAGCCATTACTGTTCTCTACATTAACAATCCCTCCTCTCTTATTACTCCTATTAGCAAATGTTGCAGTTTTATTTTTTCATTTCTTGCATGTAGACATGTTGTCTTAGTTAATTACAAGAGTTATTTCTCTCTCTCTAGGAAAGTCAAATCTGGGTGTTTTTGCATTTGTGGTGTGATTGAAATGTAGGCTTTTTCCCTCCCACTTGGAATGTCAAATCTGGGTGATTCTGCAGTCATTCCTTGTCACCAGCTCCCTTTCCACATCTCCTCAAGCACTCCCTTGTGCACTCTCTTCCCTAAGTGCAAGTGAACCTGTGCACATGCACTTATTGCTCCCTTCTCCTCCCTGCCGCCTTCCCCTTCCACCCTGTCCTGCACTCCTGATTTCTGTTACTGCACTTGAACACTCCAATTTGTCTCACGACCTAGTAGGAACATTATCGTTTGTCTTTCCCAGTACATCCCATCCTTCACACCCCCCGCCCCGCCCCTGTTTTCTCGTTACTGCACTTGCACGGCCCGAATGCCTCAAGACCTAAAAGGAACATTATTATTTGGATTTTTCTCCCCTTCCTCCCCCTCCCTTTTCTTGATGTTTCTTGAAACACTTTTTGCTGTATAGCTGCATCATAAATACTCAATAAATAAATAAATAAATTGCAGTTGAAGTAGTCCATGAGGGAGTTTCATACTGAGATGGTTGCGGGAATGTAAGGGGTGGATGGAGGTCTAGAGAGGGACCTGATGTTTTTTTTAATAGTTTTTCTGTGTGATTGAGAGCCGATTTGTACTGTTGTATGTAGTGGTTGGCTTTGTTACTGCGTACGGCCATTTTGTATTTGGATCCTCAGTCTTTGAGGTGTCACTGTGTAAGGGCATGGGTTCTAGGCATCTGACCTATTTTTTATGTTGAGGATGGAGTCATTGAACAATGTCTAGTGTTGGTAGATGTGGGGTTTCAGTTTTGTGCAGGTTTTTTTGGTTGCGTATTGGTGGATTTCTAATAGTTGGGGAGTACGTTGGGATTGTTGTGAGTGGAGGGGGCTGGTTGGCGTGATGTGAGAGTTGGTACTATTATAAATGGCTGGACCACGCTCTTCTAAAGCAGGAGATACGCTGTTTTATTTCACTGATCCCGACACTCTCGGAGAGTATACTGCCTCATCGCTTGTTGAGTAGCTATTTTTCTATCTCCCACAGGAGTTCAGCAAGCCCATCCATATATCCAGGAAAAAGGAGAGTGGACACAAGAGGCTATACTCCATGCAGCTCCATGCCTTTGAGGCGTTGTCCTGTCTGGATACTCAGGGCTTCCCGTCACCGCCAGGCGGCTAATGCAATCAAGCGTTAGGACTGTGAGGAAAGACAGCCTTTGTAGTGCACTGCCCTAATACCAAGCGGGATGCCTAATTCAATATTTCCATTATTTTTAACCACTTTACTTAGAAATTGTGTGAGGTACTTGACTTCTGGTGTCTGAGATTTATGTTCCTTCATCTTTGTGACATCTGCTTGGCAGGATCCATCTGCAGGAACAAAGCTGCTCATATATGTGGCAGTCCCTGTTATAAATGAGATTGTCATCTCTGGGTATTGCATGCGCATCTGTATTGGTGGCAGAACTCTGTGACCTAAAACACAGCAAAATACTTGCCCTCTGTTTTGTGTACCATAGCCACAGATCTGACCCATGGACTGTGAGATGTCCCAATCTCTCCAAAGTCTGAGATCTTGGAAATGCACCTCTTGGTTTTCTGCAGTGCAGACCTTTATTCCTACTTACTTTGACTTGTCAGATGTCTGCCCTTCTAGTTTTGATGTACTCACTTGTGCTTCCTTTTGGATATTAGTATTCATGTCCCTGTTATCCTCTGTTGCAAGTTCTTCTGGTCTACCAAGTGTTGGTGATGTTCTGCCTCATAATCTTTAGATATAGGTTCTGCAGCAACCATTCCATCAAATAAGTCAACATTATTACCACGTACCATTTCCTGGCAATAGTGTTTCTCCCTATGTGAGAGAGGGCACTCCCAGAAATAAACATCTTAAATGCTGCACCTTAGGGAACATGATCCACCTCACTAATGAGGCTTAACAAGGATGAACAACTCCTGGCTTCCTTATGTTTCCATGCAGACGGGACATGGTCTAGCTAATCAGACTGGACCACCCATTGATGGCAGCCTTTTGAATGCCTTCTAGCTGTTTCAATTGTGATTCATTCAGGAAGTTTGGCTTACAAAGCATGTGTGTAGCCCAGTTGTGAATTTGCTTAATTCCTGATGATCACGCAATGATCTTCTTTTGGATCGGAGGCACAGTGTGGCAAAGCTGGCAGAGCCTAAATAGACGATCCCTTCACATTCGCATTTATATAGGCCTTTATTCCAAGATCATCTTCCAAGACACCCAATTATTTTTGTTTGATGGCAAAAGAGGAATCAAATCTGAATGTTTTAGCAGCAAAAGGAATACTCCCATGCCATTGAAGAAAAGCCAGTGGACCTAAAAGGAAGATCTCAATGTTTGAATCATGAAGCTTCAATCCGCTGTGGTCCATCCATGCCCTAATCCTGTCCTGATAATTAGTGAGATGGGACAAGAATTATTCTAAGCCATTGACCAGCATTTATAGCAGATTATCACCAGCATTAGAATAAAACAACAAACCTTCATCTCTCCAAAGCGGTTTGGGTCACTGAGACTGGCTTGAGGGGGTGTCTATCCATCTTGTTTGATATGCTGCAACAGTTGAGATTAGGCCCACTTTTGTCTGACTCCGTCTCAGTCAACCGCAAAGTACCTCAAGGGTCCCACCTCTCCTCATTGTATTTAATATTTTGTATTCGCCCTTAGTTTGCTATTCCCAATGTTTTTGACCTGTGTGATCATTGCTGAGCTGACAATAGCCACATTTATTTTAAGCATGCTTCCTCATCAGCTTATCTTTGCCAACTGATTAACGGTTTGGGTGAAGTCAACACTTGGATGGTAGAGAATGGGTTGCAGCTACACCCATCTAAAAACAAAGTTATGTGTCTGGGTTCCAAGCATGCACTGTCTGACCCTGCAAGTCTCCTCTCTTGATATAGCATTTGTAAAATCAGTAAAACTCTCAGGGTGTTTTGAAACGCTGGTGAGGGTGCAAACAAACTGGTGAGCAAGGTAGTGAGCTAGCATGGGTTCCGTGATCAAATCCGAACTTGATTATTCTAATGCACTTCATGCTGAGATTCTGAAATACCAATTTGAAAATCATTTGGCAGTGCAATATGTGGGCTCCACCTTATTTATGGTTTCATGAAGTGTCACTCAATCTTTACTTTCCATGAAGCTCTGTATTTGATCCAAGATAAGAAAACGATTTCATTTTACATCCTTTACTTGTTTTCAGGTCTCTTCATGGCCTGACTCCTTTGACTATTTCTGGTAAAGTTTGCTGAAATGTACCTTAAGTGGCTTCTCTGGTCTTGTACTTCTACATTGATGATACCAAAATCCAGATGCAGGACTTGAGGAGACCAAAGATTTAACTGGTGTCCCACGGCTCTAGAATTCCCTTCCCAGTGAGTTACGCAGCCTAACTCCTCTCACCTCCTTCCGGAGAGCTCTGAAGACTATTCTTTCTTTTTTAATCTCCTCTTAGGAATGGTTTCTTTCACTTGACCTTAACCACAGCTTGTTACAGATGTGCCCAGAAGGATTTTATTCTTCTCGAAGTTAGTAAGTGTAATCAAATGATTCTAAGAAACTAGGGGCCTCATTAGGACCCAGGCGGTAAGGGGTTTACGGCGGTGTAAACAGCGCCGACCCTTACCGCCTGATTCCGAGGTCCCTTAGCGCCATGGCGGATTTAACACCTGCTTTTAGCAGGTGTTAAAATCCATGGCGCTAAGGGACCATGTTGTTAATTACGCCACCGTAATTTACGGTGGCGTAATTAACGCCTTCCCCACTCCCATTATGCCCTATGGGGCAAAAATGGGAATGGGGAAGGGTAAATGGGGATTGGGGACTTACCGCCCCGCCAACCTCGGAATGGGGCGGTAAGTCCGCCAACCACCATGGCGTAAACATAGTTTACGCCATGGTGGTAAAGGTACGACCCAGGCGGTAACTTACCACCTGGGTCGTAATGAGGCCCTAGATCTCTACCGACAATCAGGATTGCTTAAAGATATTAATATAAAATAAAGTGTAGAAAGTGGGGAGCTTTGAGGGATGTCACATTCTACAGTAGCAGGCTAAAATAAAACGATTCCCTGCGGTAATCTTCATTCTTGGTCCAGTAGGATGGAGCCAACCATCTATGCAGGAGATCATGATTTAGAGTGTTGCACATGGCCGACAAGTTCAACACCAACAGCGAAAGTTGTCCCATTTTAGTCTCATCCAGCACCTCACCCCAAAGCACATCACCCCAAATGTAAATCAAAACAATGCCTCTCACTTTTCTGGGCCATAGCCCTGTCTGCCACGAATCCAGAATACCCCTCTCCTCAATAAAAGTCTGTAACTGAACTTTAACCACTTTTTCTGATATTTGTGATGGACAAGACAGCCGCTCAATGTACAGAACTTCTTTTTAAATTTGCCGGATCCAAGATAGTTTAGTTTGTAATGATTGAGACACTACCGAATTCAAGTCTGACCAAACTTCCCCTTTTATTAAGGAGAGGTTTAATAAGTGAGCAATACGAGGTGCAATTTTTACTTCGTGTACTTTGGTGTATATTGAAGGGAGTACATCTTCCTGGTGACAAGTCGTCATAAGGAATAGGTGTAACTAGAGGATGTTAGACTCCCCAAATCTACAACAAAAAAACTTTTGCGATGCAGATAAGGTTTGGAATAATAACGCAGAATCCCAGAGGGTAGGGGTAACAATATCCAAATCTATTAAATTAATTTAATGTTATTGATTATAAAAGCTCACATCGTTTCTGAGACCGCTCCAGTTCCAAATAGGAAAAAAAAGGACAACAATAACAGAAAGAGTCCTCTTGAACTATTAATTACAAATTGAAGCTTAAGAGAAAGAGTGGTTTTCTTGCCACCAAAAATAATGTTTTCATATTTTTGAAAGGTTGATCAGGGGGGATCTAGTATTTTCTCTTACACTATGAGTGGGAATTTACTATTTTATAGCATGGGGCTACTACATTGGTGAAAATATACACAAAAGTTGATGATAGGGATTAAAAAACATCTACATGGAGACCTTCACCTCTCGAATTAAGCATGTATTAAATAATTCCAAAACATCATCAAAATGTGGATTAACAAGATTTTTTGGGATGTCGAGAAAGATGTATGTATGTATGTATGTATGATTGTATGTATGTATGTATGTATGTTTGTATGTATGTATGTATGATTGTATGTATGTATGTATGTATGTATCTTTGTTTGTATGTATGTATGTATGTATGATTGTATGTATGTATGATTGTATGTATGTATGTATGTACGATTGTATGTATGTATATATGTATGATTGTATGTATGTATGTATGTATGTGTGTATGTATGTATGTATGTATGATTGTATGTATGTATGTATGTATGTATGATTGTGTGTATGTATGTATGTATGTATGTATGCATGTATGATTGTATGTATGTATGATTGTATGTATGTATGATTGTATGTATGTATGTATGATTGTATGTATGTATGTATGATTGCATGTATGTATGTATGATTGTATGTATGTATGTATGTATGATTGTATGTATGTGTGTATGATTGTATGTATGTATGATTGTATGTATGTATGTATGATTGTATGTATGTATGTATGTATGTATGATTGTATGCATGTATGTATGTATGTTTGTATGCAAGTATGAGATTTAAAAAGGGCACATTTTGCTGGGAAACAATACAGTGCTCTAGATAGGTGCCGCTCCCTGGGATTAGAGGTTGTGTGCAGGACAGCAGATGTAGCAGGAATGCGTAGAGGAGGAGAGCAGCTGGGGAACTCAGGAAGGGGAGAAATGGTGGTGAGTGATAAGCGATTGGCCTTTTCTGGATTACTATGCAAATGAATGCAAAAATAACAGTCAAAATGGTCTGGCCAGGCCATAGACAGCGTGGAAATGAAGCTGAGATCATGACCTTTCACCTATCACAATATAAAAATAACTCAAACTTGATATATTGTAGGCTTTAAGAGGTTCAGCATGGGTCCTTGATATAAAGCACGAGCCAAACCAGTAAATGTGCTTTATGTATTGTTTATTCAGGATTACCGGCAGCAAACCCCAGCACCGCTTCTTTTCTCGTTCAAGGCTCTCCAACTGACTTGTTCTTGCATACACATTCCATCCCTCCGACTCCAGGCTCCATCACCCCTTGTAAATCACATCACAGCAGTCCTTTGAAAACATTCATCAAAAAAACATCAAAGCATCAGAAAAACATTTTAGGGTCCAGGAGTATGGAGGCTGAGAAAGAATGTTATAGGAAAAGTATTTAAAATGTAAAGATAAAGTATCTGTTTCAAACGCCAATTTAACCAGCTGATTAGTGGTCAGCCAAAGAGATTCTGTTATAAAATAGCAGCCTTTTCTCAGGGGTACGCTCTTAAGATAGCTTTGCAGGTTTAGCGCTCACTGCTGTGATCGGTGTGTGATCTTCAAGCCTTAGGTTTGAATCCAGGCAAGCTTGTCTCAGACTTTCCTCCTTCCTAGGTCGATAAAGTGACTAGCAATTTCGACTGGTAAAAATAACTCCATATTTAATTGTTCTATGTAGAGCTCTTTGGATAAAAATGCTATATAAATAAGTTATTATTATATTATCATTATATAAGCTGAATAATGGCATAGCAGCTTATACATGAAGGATAAGATGGATAATGGCATAACATCCCATTGTCAGGAGTAAGCTGGATAATGGGATAACAGCGCGTTCTTAGGGGAAAGCTGGATAATTGCAGCTGCACCCTGTGTTGGTAAGCAAATCATTAGGACAACCCCCTCACAATACCTTTCTCACCATTTGGAGCTGGAAGACTAATTATAGTCCCTAAGACTAATCAAAAATGTCCTTCCTTACATCATAAGGCTGGTCTAAATCCTTAAGTCTCCAGATACTGGGATGTCCCCGCTCCTTTGGTCTCATTTCTACCCCCTTAACTGCAAGTGACCCAGCATGCATCCATGCCCACCTCTCAGCATGATAGGTCACATATCTCTCTGCTTCTTTTCTTTTCATGCCAGCTTCCTGAGTCTTCAAGTGGCCAACTCAGCAGCAGTGAGACTGACCTGGGATTGAGCTGTAGCTCAGGGAGAGCAGAAAGAAACACTGCCTGCCCTATGGGAAGAGTAGCAGGTTTGGCAATCATCTCCGCTATGTCCATCTCCTTCTACCCCTACCCCTCTCTTGAGTGTTTTGGCAATTCTCAGGTTCCCTATCTGCCACTCCGACTTCACTGTCCTACTTTAATTCCTCAAAACCAAAGAGTGTCTTCAACAGCCCATGTCCACCTGCTACAAGGGAGCCCCGCTTCCCAGCATCAGTCCTGGAGTGCAGCAGGATGGATGCGCTTCTCGCTAGCCATGTCCAAGCCCATTCATAGAAAAAGACCTAAACTTGGGTTGTCAATGTTGTCTGCACAGTTCTTTTATTTTAGCCCACTAGGATCATTCCATTAGTGAATACCTCTCCCTGCCATCAGTGTGACAACCTTTTTTCTGCCCAGAAGAAATATAAGGTGGAGCAAAGACTTGTGTGCACTATATGATAGGTTATTTATAAGGCACTTTATACCCAGAGGTTTCTAAGCGCGGACCCGGGGATCGATCGTCTTGCTTCCAAGGCGAGCACGTTACCCCTGGGCTATCCTCCTGAGACACAATAGCACAGAGGTGATCCTGTCATGAAGGTTAAACAGATAAAGATAGGTAGAAAACAACGTTTGACTTTGATGATGATAATCAGAAGAGGAAGCTTCCAAGTAAGCATGGGTTTGATGGGCTTTTCCAGGGCTTCGACTAAGCCTACAGTTTAGGTTTTACCTAAGGGTGTAGATAAGGAGGTTGTAGTTGTCATGGGTTTGACTGCCCGCCTATGTAAAATCAGATAGCCAGTCAGATAGCACATTGAGTAGAGCGCTCGCTTTTATATCCGTGCAGAGCCTGCTGACCCAGGCTCGAATACCGGCAGGGCCAAACTCAGCCTTTCATCCTTCCGAGATCCATAAATGAGCACAACACACCGTGGGTAATAAAAAGCAGCGCTGAGATACCTGCGTGTTCGTAGCGCTATATAAATGGCAAATTATTATTATTATTATTAAGAGAAACTCGCAACCGTAAATAGTTTGTGTTTGAAGTGTCAGAAGCCTGTCAGGTGTATATGGAAAGGGAATTATAGCTAGGATAGGTATCGAGTGACAAAGTCGCCTGGGAAAAGGTCACCGCGGGTGACGTTTCCCCAAAATTGCACTCCCACGAAAATCAAGCACTTCCCCAAATATTCCAGGACTGGAGTTAGAATAGTAATTAATACCCGTCCTAGAATATGTGGGGGAAGGCTTTTGGGGTGCAGGGAAATAAATTGCCTGCTTGGCGCCTTTTTCCCAGGTGACATTTCCACATAGAACCCTAGGATACAGTCGGTTAGAGCAGAATTAAATTCATAAAGGAGCCTAGGTAGAGTTAGGAATTGAGGTTAACATTTTTGTTGGGGGGTTGGGCGCACAATATTTATGGGTAGGTCTCTGTGTGAATTCTGGGAAAAGAGTCAGTACAATCCAAATATGTTTTGCAATCATATGGCAAGTTCAAAGCACTGAAACACCCCGGTGCATTTAGTAGGCAAAGGAAAAGGCCAAGGCAGGGATACACTCACATGCATTTAGTAGGCCTCAGTGAAGGTCAAAGTTGGATGTACTCCATATGCATTTAGTAGGCGTCGGTGAAGTCCAAAGTAGGAAGAACTCAATATTGATTTAGTAGGTATCGGTGAAGGCCAAAGTGGGGAGAACCCCATGTGGATTTAGTATGCGCTGGTGAAGGCCAAAGTAGGAAGAACTCCATGTGCCTTTAGTAGGCGTCAGTGGAGGCCAAAGTGGGGAGAAGGCCACATTGATTTAGTAGGCAGAGGAGAAGGCCAAGGCAGTGCTAGCCATTCTGCCTACTAAAAAGAGAGGTGAATTAATTTATTATTATTTTTTTTCATAACAACATTTTATTGATCTTACAAGATAGTATGTTCCATACAACAATGCAATACATATCAGTTTAAACATTAATTAGTGCCTTATAGTCTCTTGTGAGTTGGGGGGTAGGTGAGATGGTGGGAAAGGTTCCTGGTGGTGGCAGTTGGGCGGAAAAGTCCTGAGAGAATGTTCGAGTAGTTCCGGAGTCCTTGGGGCCCGCTCCGGGGTTAGTAAAGGGGGCTGCATTGGAGCCATCTTGTGAGTGTAGGCCTCCTGGTGAGAGTTGGGTATTTGGCTGCATAGTCCAAGAATGGGTCCCATATATTCAGGGTTCTATTTAGGGAGTCTGAGCGAATTGCTGTGATTTTTTCTGATACTGCGATCTCCCAGCATTTGGCCCACCATAGGACGATCGAGGGGCCATTTTTGTCTTTCCATGATCGAGCCATTGATGAAGTACCTAAACATGGCAGGAGACAGAGTATGTGTTGGGGGGAGAAATGCACCATGAAAAGAGCAGCGGTGTGCAGCATTAATCTCAATGACATATATTGGGTAATTTATGCCTGGTGAAGTGGCTGTTTCTATTGATAAAGCCCTTATAGAATGTGGCTCCCTGTGTTGGCCAGACTGATCAAGAAGAAGCTGCAAACAACTGGGGCATCTGTCGCAAGTGAATCTGCTGCACCTGGAAGATTTGTGGACATGGAGCTCACAAGGAAAGTGAGGAATTTGATTCCTGGCCAATCTAGACACCATAGGGCGATGAAATGACCTGAACTCAGCAACAAAGATAGCACTCCATGGATGAGGAACAGGAGGTAATTCCTCATTTATTTGGAAATTGATGATAATGAATAACATGACAGAGGTTACGTTGCATTCCCTGCTTCAGGACTGAGACTCAGACACCTCTACTGTGACGATACTACAGAAAGCCAGGACGACCAATAGACAGAGCAAGAAGGGCAGGCGTTGGCAAACCCATTCAGTTCTCAACTGCAAGCACTATGCACAGAAAGCTAGCTTTTTATTATTCATTGATTTATTTTATTGCTGAAAGCGCAGGCATAGCTTGGGAGCAGCAGAGTGATGTACAAAGTTTGGGTAGCCGGTGGCATCTTTTAGCAATAGCACAGCACTATGAGTTGGGGTCAGTGCGTCCTTTGGGGGTAGTCCATAGTCAGGTGCTGTGCAAAAAGTCACTTTTTGAGAACATTGTGAAAGTGGAGAATTCTGGAGGCATTCAGAATCGATACGGGGATCGAGTTCCAGAAGGTGGGTGTGTGAAAAGAGAATGATTGTTTGCGGTCCCTCTATTTTAAGATTAGTTATGATTTGACCCGGTTGGTCGATTTGTTGAGCAAGGAGCATGTTCCACAAGAAATGTGGAGTGTAGCTGCCAGGTACACTGATGTGCTACTTGTGACTGCTTTGTAGATTATACATGAAATCTTGAACAGTATCCTGGCTTGGAGAGGAAGCCAATGTATTTCCTGTAGGTCGGGGTGATTCAGTCAAATTTCCACACTCTCGTAAAAGGGAGCAAAGTGAGTGGGTGGGATCCCTGTCAGGAGGGCATTTCTCCCATCGATTTGCAAGACCACAAAGGCCTGTGCTACGATCCGGAAGTGCTACGTTGGAATGAATGCTTTGATTTTTTGAAGGGTGGGGTGATTTGGGG